>NC_079529.1:13862655-14197655 GCF_003711565.1 Takifugu flavidus
AACAATAAAATACATAAACATAAACAGACTTTTTTCGGGCGGTGGTAGCTCCGTCTGTTGGGAACTGAGGGTTCTCTGTTCCAGCCCCAGTGCAGACCAAACATGGAAGGTGTTCTGGTAGTAGGGGGAGGTGCCGGGACACCTTCAGAGCACTGCCGAGGTGCCCTTGAGCAAGGTAGCCAACCTAAAAATGCCCACATTGGGCCCTGCGACGAACTGGAGACTCATCCTGGGGTGGAGAGGTTAAGAAGATGAGAAATTTACCTAAATAGATTCACAGTAGCATAAATTTAACCCTCAATGTGTTTTGGAGGAACGGACCAGAAGCCTTTATCAATGCAGCTGTTTACCAGAAGGCACAGGGTCAGGATTGGTTCACACTTATACTCTAAACAAAGGCTCCGGGCTGAGTCCTGACCCCTTGCGCCTGTCAAGCGCTGAACACAGCACAGTGAGTTCTAATTTGCTCATCTCATTCTTCCCGCGTGGGGCGACAGGCCTTGTCAGGGCTGGTCTGCAGTCAGGGATGAAGCTGCATTTAAGTGCCCCGTCGCTCCAGGAAGTGGCTCTAACTGCGCTTGTTTCTGGGGGTTCTGGCCTGACATTGTGCATTAAGGAGCCAGAGTGCACCAAAGACGAAGGGGCCTGACACCCGGCCCCCTCGTAGCCGAGGGCAGGGACACTTAATTAAGTCTTCACAGTTCTGTTTCTACCCATTAATGTAAAGAATGACTCTCCAGCAGAGGAGCCAACGTTCCTGTGAGCTCCGGAATATTCCAGCATCTACATCGCTCCAGCCGAGAGCTGCGTGAAGCTTCCCCAACTGACGGAAAGGCACATGAATGGATGGATGAAGCCCTTTTTTAAATTAGAGTGGTTGTTGCAGACAGACGCACGAGGGCAGCACACAGGTAGACCCCACCGCTCATTAACTGCGCTGCTGCTCATTATTTCAACATTTTAGATAGAAAAACTGAGGAAATCGAGGAAATCGTGACGTTACGTCAGATTTCATTTGACGTTTAGCCAACATCCGAGCTGATGGTTTCTCCTCTGTTAGCGTCTAGAGTGATGCTAATTCCCCTTTGAAAAGAAGTCAAATATGCTAATGACGCCGCACACAGCGCTATATGCTAGCCGGAGAGTGTGTTGTTTCTTTATTGGATTTCCCCTGATTGGAATCAGCAGTTTTTTGATAAGAAGGCTTTGCTGGTGCTACGTTTGAAATCTTATCACCCTTTTGCAGAAAGATTTTTAGTTTGTCAAAGGACCCCCGTTACTTTAGCGATTCATACAAAGTTCTGAAACGCTTCACCTTTCAAGTCGCCAACATCCCTGCGCTTCACCTGGCTCTAGTCGTGTGTGCCTGTGTGAGTGTGTGTCGGGGAAAAACGCAGGTCTAATGCAATTACGGCCTCCAGACGAGCCTTTTGTTACACCACAACAAACCAATTTCCTGAATCTACAGCAGCCAAGTGAATCATCACTTTACTTATTCTGCCACCTTAATAAACAGGTAACATAAAAGCTTTCCCAAAGAAAGCAATATTTCTTATCTGAATTAATCAGTAACCACCATCTGCACACACACACACACACAGATTCATTGAATTTGAGCAACCGCCACTGATTCTGAATAAAGAGTGGTCAAAATAACCCAGCAAAAGGCAAAAGGGTTTATAGGGTTGTTGATAGGTGAACAAAATTGAATGGCTCTATCAAATAGAGGCCTCATCAGGTCTGAATAATAATGACATCGGCGCCCATCTCATAATAAGTCTCGGCTTTATGTGGTTGGCAGTTTCAGCCGTCCGGGCTGAAATTGAATTTGGTTCATTTCCTTTGGCTGTCTAATTCTTTTGTGCTCTCTTCCTCTATTAGCCATTGACTGCTAGGACCTTTTGTAGTGAACTTCCCTCCGCAGCCGTCCGCTGACAAACATTACCGATGGACTTCTGCCGCCGCACTTACGTGTCGACCACAGTCGGACCCCGTCGTTTGTGGAAACGCCAAACGAAGCCACGGTATCAAAAGTAAGCATTCCTTTAAGTTTGACTTTCTCGCTAATGTCGTCCGACTTTTTGATTCATCAACTGCTTTTTAATGAACTCGGAGGTGGTGGTAGCTCGGGCTGTAGGAGTCTGGGCTCAGAAGCAGAGGGTGCTTAATTCGAGCCCCAAAACCCGAAAGGTATGCTGGTAGCAGGAGACGTGCCGGGATACCGTCAGAGCACTGCCCAGGTACCCTTACGCAAGGCACCCCAAATGCTCAGCTACGTACCCCGCCTTCGCCTGTATGCAGCTGGGACAAGCTCCAGCCCCCACCGTGGACCCCCCCTTTTCCCACAAGGCAAACAGCAGTCAAGATTAGGATTATTTTGGATTCAGACATCCTGAAATCACAAAAACAACGGTGAAACATGAAACATCATCAGAGTTAAGACGCAACTGTTCCGTTGGAAGCAGCTAATTACAGACTTTTGGGCCTGCTTCAGTCTCTGCCCATCACTCATGGCAATTTCCTCTAAACTCCTCCGCTGCCAGTAATCCTCTCTCTCTCTCGCTCTTTCTTTCTTTTTTTTCACCAAACAGCTGCTTTGGCATTTGCCCCCAAATTAGCACCAATGTCAATAATGATCACAGTGTGCAGAAAAACATCCAAGATGGTCCAGCCAAGTCTTTAGTACCACTTTGTTTAACATGCCTCAGAGGATGAGGAAAATCCATAATCGGACAAAACAATTGACTCTGCCGGGCTGAGAACGCCGACGTACAGTGTGGAATGGCGTAATCTGCTCCTGTCCCGAGGAGACCGATGAAGAACTACAGCACGGAGATGCAACATTAAGTTTATTCAGAGGAAAGAAAGGAGGAAGAGGAAGAGAACCAGGAAGACGACAAAGGTTGTCAGGGCCAAGCTGTGGGGAAAGGACAGGTGGAGGAAGAGCACGTTCAGGCTGGAAATAAGGGACAGGAAACAGGAAGTAAACAGCTGGTCACCATGGAAACAGTAAACACACTAAAGTTTACATTCCTGAGAATATCATGAAAGAAACTGAGAAACTAAAATGTATAATTAAAGGAAAATGTTCTCCTCCATTTTCCTCTATTTTCTTTTCCTTGCTGAATAGAAAGCACCCAGATACAGAAGGGTTATTTTGGGAAGTGCTTTTTCATGGAAATTTGACATTTATTCAACCACATCCATATGCTTTTGGTTCAAAAACACACTTTTGGTGAAAACAACTGTAAACAAATCAATGAATGGTGAGCTGTTTTGAGCTGCGGTTCGAATCCCCCTCCTCAGGTCAGGGGGGGGGGGGGGTTCTGTGGGTATTTTGACTTCATTTTCCTTCCGTTCAGTTTCTCCGGGAGTTTCAAAAGTAAACACAACAGCATTATTCCCCTTAAAAATATCAATATTGCCGCGCAGGAGCCTGCAGCCAGGGTCTCATACAGAGCGTTTATTGAAATGATTCGAAGCAGAACAGAAATATTGAATGATATGCAGCTTTATTATGGGTAAATCAGTACGTGTCACTTCCTATATTAGCGACTGTAGGACGTCTTGAGAAAGATGAAACCTTGCAGAGCCTGTTATGATGATTTGAGATTTCATTTGACATTTCACCAACATCCAAGCTGCTTTTGTTTTCTCCTCTGTCAGCATCCAGACTGAAGCTAAATCCCCCTTGAAAAGAAGTCAAATATGCTAATCACAGCGCGCGCGGTGCTACGCTAGCCTGTTTAGTTTCTTTATTGGATTCCCCCCGATTGGAATCAGCAGCTTCATGATAAGAAGGGTTCACACGAGGCTTCGGCAGCGCACCATTTGAAATCTTATCAACCTTTTGCAGGAAGATTTTTTCGCTTATCGAAAGAGTGACCACCTGGGTTCCTCTTTGGCTTCCTCGCCCAGGCCCAACACACAGGTTGGGGGCAAGGTGACATGAGGGACAAACATGATATGTGATAAAATGGTCGAAATGGTTGCAGAAAAACCTTAGATCAATAAAAAATACTGACAAAACTGAAACCTACCTGTATACAGTGATGGATAATGACCTGTAGCAGTAGAACAAGTTAGAGGCTCCCCCTCTTTAAAAACAGAGGGTACCAACAAGGTACCCGTCCCCTCTGAATGCTTCACACTTCAGGCTAATGCAAAGAAATTCCTCTGTGCACCATCAGGCTTTTGCTGTGGAGGTGTCTGACTGCCCTTAGGACCTTTGTGTGCCCCCTCTCCGTGTACACAGGTTCAGGTGTTGAGCTCTGCACGTTAGAGCACGCGTGCCGGCAGGCCATTATCAAGAGAATTGTACCCAGACGAGTCGGGGGATATCAAAACTACAAGAAACAGGGAACAAATGAGTGACTAAACACATTTATTTCCAAGGGTTTTAGAAAAACCTCCTCCACGGTCTTTTTTTTTTTTTTTTAATCCTTATCACGTGTCAATGTGGCAGAGGGAGGAAGTGAAAGACACAAATTCTGGCAGTAATTGGGTCACACCTGAAGTGCGCTGGGGGAATTTGTAGTGAAATCCCATACTCCAGAGAGTGTGTGCTGCGCTCAGATAAGCCTCCACTGCATGGATTCACCATCTTATCTTGAGCCCGCAATAGAACTGTGAGATTGAATAATCTGGGAAGGTTGGGGAGCAATAGTTCAGGCATCCATAGGCTCTTAAAAGTAATTTGACAACGCTTCCACGCTCTAATAAGTGTAGCGAGTCACCTCGCCGTCAGTGCAGGGTGTTGCCGTTTGAATAAGAGAAGGGCCGACACTCGACACGCTCGCACACAAGAATATAAAACAATTAAATAAGATTCGGCTGAGATTTAAGCTGTTTGCAGGCATTTCTTATGGGAGATATCAGGGTTAGCGAAACCTAGTGGCAGGAAAACACATTACAGTCTATCCGCTCGAGAACACAGATCCATTGAAAATCAATACAGAGATTTAATACCATTTTATAATCCTGAAAAAGTCATTTCTGAATATTGAACTCTATATTCGAGTCTTTTTGGCCTTTCCAGGCCACTGTAGAAACATGCCAGAGGGCAGCAGTTCTATTACTTTATGTTATATTTCTCTAAATACCTTAGTTCTGAATGTAGGAAGTCCTGCTGATGCATTCCGAACTATTCATTTGATATTTAGTAACCCTTTTGATTTGAAGTCTTACCCTGTATTTGTTAATAGTTCATCTAATGGCATTAAATCTTTGCCAAGAGTCCTGTGCTATGTTTTATCGTCTTTTGATTCTCAGGTCTTGTTCCCTTTCTAAAATGTGTGGACCGAATGGAACGGCACTCCATCACTCCAGCTGGATCCGCATGCACCCCAGGCTTTTAGCAGAGCTGCACAGCATCAGAGGAGGAAACTGTGAAATGCTGCAAACTGCTTTTGAGGTTCACAACTGTTGTCTTCAACACTGAACTACACAAGCAGCTAGCTAGAGAGAGAGAGGGGGGGGGCTGTATGTTTTTGAACTATAAAGATTAGAGATCGTCAGAGAGCAAAAGGCTATGAAGCATGAGCGAAAGAGCGGAAATTGAACCTTTCTGCCATAGCGCCAGTCAATCAGATAAATAACGGTATAATCGAGTTTTGCCTCGCACATGCATAATTCATCGTGCACTTCATTTTATATCTATTTTATTGCCCCCTCCCTCACAGGTACTTTAGCACCGAGGACAAATTGTTGTGGATTTAAGAACATGATGGGAATTCATTTTCTCTCTGTCAACAGGTTTTAGCCCCAGAAGATGCTGCAGCCGAGTCATGAGAGCTACGGTCGGATCCTCGTGCACACTCCCGTGTTTTCATCCTTCCTCTTAACTAATCCATTTGGTCTCCCATAGCTACGGGTGGGGCAGCAGGGGTTGCCTCGGGATGACACTCTGAACTGGCCTCTGAGAGGAGGGTGTAAAGTCACTCGTGCTCATATTCGGGTGGCAGAAACTAACACAGGGTTATAGGAGCAGGAGTCGGGGGCTTGGTGGCTCCTACATGGGCAGGAGGCTTAGCACCACCCGGGTCTGGGTCCCTTGGGTGATGCGCTGCTACCAGTTCAGGGTGTATTCCCCACCTATGGTGATCCTGACGAGTAACGAGTGGCGGATGGATAGATAGAGTGGTCCCCGCTGTGATCTTTTCCGAACATTAGCGATTAGCAGCGTTCTTTTTAAAGGGCCACAATAAAAAAAAACTAACGAAAAAGACATGAATAAATCACAGCGACTGTTGCTGTGTGAACTCGCCTCCTGGAATCACCAGCTCAATGATTCTTTAAAGCAGCCGCGGTACCGATGGATGACACATCACCAGCAGCCAGTTACCACCGATACTCTAAACCAGTGGGAGGTGCAACGGAGTCATTTGGTCGGAGAAAAATAGAGTGTTCTCTAGCTGTGGAGCAGCTCACTCACAACTCAGCCGACCACCTGCTGCCAAATTTGATTTAGTGCAGGGAAATATTTTCTCCCGGAGACCCTTCCTCCAGTTTAGAAGGCCAGACCACATGTTGTGAAACGAAGTAGGCCGCCAAACTAAACGGCTTGTCATTTGCCCACAGCGCGCAGCTATTGATTTACTGCTCCTTGGTGTTGGTTTCCTGGAGAGGACTGGGAGCACCAAGAAAGAGACGGGGCGGGGGCAGTAATTTTTCATCAGGAGAAGACCCCCCATGAGGCTCGGCTGCTGCACCATTGGGAATTAGAGCTGATATAGGAATAAAGCTGATGATAGGAATAAAGCAACATATGAACTTTTACACGCGCCCAGACTGATATGTGAAGGAACAAACTCTTCTTTAGACCGGACATCAGGGTCAAGCATGTTCTGCCACCCCTTCATTGTAGCAGGTCCTCTGGTGGGAAGACAGAAGGAAAACCAAGAAAAAGCTGTGCAGGCTGCACCCCTGCTGTGTGCTGCGCTGGTAACGGAGCCGACGCGTCAACACGCCCATCCCTCACCAATCAGACACCATCCAATCAGATCGTCCCAATCACAACAAGGTTTTTTGCTCAAAATGGCTGATTTAGGTGCAGACAGCTTTCACGATTCCATAGATTTAAACCAGTCAGACCCTAAAACATATCCACGTGCTAATGTGTAAACATCCATCCTGATATTAAATCCTAAATTTCCCAGCCAGCCCAAGGAGAGGGGGATTAATTCAGTCTGTAGATGATTGTATATGATCGACCCTTTACGTGCTGCCAGAGCCAGTTATGGAAATAAACTTATGGCGGTTTGACTCCACGTTGCCGCCCGCTGAGACAGCGGGAGGAATCATATTCATTTAGCGGAATCCAATTAGCACTGAGCCCGCATCATCATCAGTTCACGCACTAATTGTCCCGCGTGGTTGGTGCAGTTCGCCACCATCTGTGCTGGTCCTACTGCAGGTTGTTATTTTTAGCAATAGGAAGGAAATAAGGGAGCTAAAATTAGCAGAGTTCAGCTGTATTAGCTGTCTGCTGCACCTGATTTGGATTTACAGTTTATGCAATATCTCGCGGCTCCCACTGACGCCATTTAAGCTCGTCACAAGAGGAGCAGTTTATGGCGTGTATCGATTTTACAGCAGCCGGTAAAATCAAAGAGTGCCTCTTCTCTTTGTAGCCGCCATTTTGAGTTGGGGTGAAAATTCCACTATAGGAAAGGTCAATCGTTCAACCCACCGTGACCTTAACGGACCAGAGAGCCCAGCCGGCAGACATCCCATCGCCGTGAGGGTTGTTTATTCAAGCTGCTTATTCTCTTTTATTTAGAAGTTTGTCAGGGTGACGCCGTTTTTGAGAAAGAGTGTTTATCGCTCAGCGGTATGCTAAATATTCTGCCTCTGAACCAGCCAGATTGGTCAGATGCCTTCTGGGCTTCCCATTACTGACGCTCTCACCACCCCTTTACTGCTATTTTTAGACCGACACAGCAAACAATCATTCCGCCGGTGTGGTTGATTCACAATAATATTGAAGCCATCCAGAGAAGAGCATCCCAATCACCACAAAACGGAAACTTTGCCGGCTAAATCAATGTTTTGCGCGTGTCGTCTGCTACAGCGGCGGGAAATTCAGCCGGGGCTCAGGCCTGACCCATCAGCAGACTTTGTGACTTAAAGTAATTCTAGCAGTCACATCACTTGTCCGAGGCAGCAGATCCATTATTTGATAAATTGGGTCTTTAGAGATTATCGGTTGCACCCGTACATACAGATAGTGCTTAGTGCTCTAACTTCATTCTTCAGATACCAAGGAATCCAATGCTTTTAAACAGTAAATGCTCGAAACCATTAAAGGAAATTAAAGCCTTAAAAGTAGGCTTGAACAATGTGGGTAATCGCTGCATTTGCCTGATTTAAAAGTGCCCGCAAAGTTTTTATTCAATCCAGCTTCACCAAAACAACAGAACTGTGGATTTCTTTGTGTCACTGGCGTCAAGCGTGATTCCGCTAACAGGTTTCGGCTCGACACAGAGTCTGATCACGCGTCCCGTCCAATCCCCTGGCTGGCTGCGAAGTAAAATGATTCAATACATCCAATAAGCTTTTCTCTTTCTTTTCATTTCTTCCATTCGCAGCCGGTTGTGCGCCGCCATCCCGGGTCAGTCAACCCCATTTCAGCTAGCTCCCCTTCAATCTACACCGCGGATGTCCTCTGCGGTTTCCTCCCTTTCAAAAAGTTGTGGATGCGGCGATTCTTGTTTTTTACACGACAAAAGGGGAGAACAAATCCCAGGCAACGATAACGCAGTTCATCCTGTCAAAGAGGATTATTTACAATAAGAAAATAGCATTGCCAGATATTGATCTCTGTGGCGCTGGGCAGGAGGAATTAGCTTTAAAGTTGCATAAAGTCTTTTCAGGTACTTTTCGGAGGTTTTTGTGAATTATCTCCCATGAACTACGAAGGACAGACAATAGAAATGAATATAAAAAGCCTTCTCCTCTGCCCCGACGCGCAGTCGAGCATCAAAGCAGTAAGAGCAAATGTCCAAAGGCGAATGGGGCCATTATGGCTCCTCTCATTCAGGCTCCGCAGTGACTATTACTCGTGTGCACTTCGTACCACACAGAGTGCAAATGCACAACGTAGATCACCAAACAAAAGATTCCAGGAAGGAACCTGATTGGCCACGATTATCCTCCGTTCCAATCATCGGGATTAATGCCGCAAAATGAATGTGGCTATTAACCTTGAGACGTTTGACAGCACCTTCCAGGACCCTGGAAGATCTTTCTGTGCTGGGTGTTACAATGGAAAATGATGCGGCCCTGGCGCAGGCGGGGGAGTCGGCTCGGATATATTTATATTTCTATGGATTTTCGATCGCTCGTTCAGCTTATGTGTGAGCTGGTGCCTGTGATGTTCACCACTGCTCAAAGACAATTACAGAGTGAGAACTTAAGGTTAGCAGAGGGTAATCCTTTTACCAGCCTCCCTCTGGGCCTTACAGTGGGCTGCTTGATTCAGGATATTGACTCCAACCACTCTTGCCTGGCCCCAAAATTACCTATTGATTTACCCTTTTGACAGTTGTTAGTTGGAAACTTAATCACTGCGACCTACGTTGTCATATTAAGTACACTGTTGTTGGGCTGAGGCTGCTGGTTCTCCTCCCACGTCAGTGCTGCAGGTGTTGCCGCTAACGCACACGCAGGGAATCGATACGCGCAGGAAAGGAGCTGACTTTTACTTACAGATCAGATGCTTGAATATGTTGTCAGAAAATAAAGAACTCTCCAGCTACGAAGCCATTTAAAATGTTTAAGTTGGGATTTTTTTGGACTCCTGATTCCTGAAAGTTGGAATAAACAGCTACTGCATTGTCATATTTGGAAGCACTAAAGCCCGAGTAAGTAACTTCTTAAGAGTTTTACGTCCCTGCCTTTTAGATGAGTCAGTTATGGTTATTTTTGGCTTTAATAGTGCCGAGCGGTTTCAACAAATAGAGATTTTGGCAGTGAAATGGATGTTTTTTTCAGTGTTTCCATGTTAAAACAGCCAGCCCTTAAAGCCATGTGGCGGCACTGACGCCGGAATATTCCGAGATGAATTAAAACTGCGATCCGACGTCTAAAATGCAGCCGCGTTGTTCATTTATAATTTTTATTACGTTTTAGCTGAGGGATCCTAAAGGCCCCTTTTAATAGTTACGGTCCATTGGACTAAAATAAACTCATTTCAAAAATCACTCCCTTGTGGGCGCCAAAAGAAAAAAAAACCTCTTGATAAAAGGCACAGTTGTCTCATATGAGATTATGAATGAGCTGAGATTGTTCCAGACATGGAGACCATCTTCTCCTGGCCATCCCACCCACCCAGCACCTGCATTACTGCTTTATATTGTCTCCCCTTATCTGCTAAATGCCTCCAGCAGCTTAGGAGACATATAGGATTTCTTTGCCTGTTGGAGCTCATGTTTTTACTTTTCTAATATGTATTTCTTAATATCCATTACTGCAGGCATTACTGTGGTATTTGCACTCTGTGCTGAAGCGCGGATGTGTAATAAACTGCAAAATCTGCCTGCTATCAGACAGAATATCATTAAGCTCGGCTATGAAGGAGGGAGTAAAAGCTTTGCATTCTTATAATATATTTCTTGCATAAGTTTGGTAATAAAAATAATTATACCACTGGGAGGCAAAGTTGAGCACACATTTGTCAGTGTTGATGGTGCAATGAACACCACAGATAATGTTGCGTTTGCCTGCGTTCGGCCCCGCTGTCCTTCCAAATCCTTCCGAGGCTGCACACATTTAAAAATGAGAGGCGCGATAACGTATTCCCACAAATATCCACGCACCGAATTCAGCCGTGCGACGTGAAATGGAACTTTTCGGCGAGTTCCCCCACACATTTCCTGTGAAGACGGAGAGCTTCTGCTGCCAGCCGGAGGGAGGAGCGGACTGAAAAACTAGTTTGGAAATGATATCCGTCCATCTCAAGCCATGAAGATTACAGCCATGACAGTTGTTGTGGCAAATGGCTTAAAGCTTACAGAAGTACCTGCAAAGAGATGGGTCACGATAAAATAAATTACCTGCGCGATGGCTGACGGATTAAAGGGACTGTCTCATTTTAGACCAACTCTTATCTGATTGCATTTGGGCTAAAATGATAGAGAATATGTTTTTTTTATGTTTTGGGTTTTTACCCATTTTAGATTGAAGAAGAACATTGTCCTTCAGACAGTGCTCTAGTGTTTCTCCTGAGCTGGATCGTACCACTCTGCTGTGTCCAATAGAAGACAATTGTTAAAAAAAAGAAAAGAAATTCCTTTTGCCGGCCATCATGACCGTGAGCAGTAGTGGCCCAGTCTCCTGCTTCATTCGTCTCTGGTCACACTCCATCTGTGGAGCTGGGCTTTAAAGGAATGGGCTTATCAGTGTCCTCCAGGTCTTATACCTCCATGGGAGTTGGTGTCCTCGGGGCACAGGCCAGAGGGAAAAATGAAGTTTGCAGGAAGCCAAAGAGGAAGGACGCAAGGGAGGGAAAGATGATAAAGAGGGAAATGAAAAACAAGGTGTTCAGAGAAAATAGGAAACAGAAATGAGCAAGAGTCTGCAGATTTGAGAGGCGCCGCTGTGAAGCCTTCCTTCCTTCCAGATTGGCGAAGATGATATTTTTATCATCGCAAGCATCAAATGTCGCCTTTTTAATCAGCACTGCAGCTACTATCTGCTGCATGTCTTCTTCTTCACAGCACCAAAGTCTAAGATTTCAAAATAATTATTAAATCCACTTTGTATCACATCTTGTGGTCTGTTACTGAATATTATCTTTGAAGTGACACCAAAGTTGAGGATGTGTTTCTAATTGAAAGAAGAGATTTGAGGCACAAAACAGGGTTTTGGGGTTTTTCTTTATGACATCCTAATAAAATGACCACCCAAACGATTTGATTTAAGACAATAATGAACATCAGAGGATCCCAGAGCTGAAGGTCAGCAGGTCAAAATCCACTTTTGGAGCATTTGCTGGACTCATTTCCATTTCTGCCTAAATCTTTGGCGGTTGACAATGGAAAATTGAGCTAAAGGTGCAAAACAAACCACTCGAGTCAGCCAAAAGGTCCCATTATTGTAGTCAAAGAAATGCTCATGAATACAGGGAAAATACAGCGCAGTGTACGTCCAAATTTGGGTACGTTGTTCGATCACGCAGCCGCACTTAGCTGCGTTATTCTCAGCCAGATCCTACATTTGATTTCTCTCTATGGGTTATTCACTGTCTGGGATTAGCGTTAGCTTTGTGGTGGCAGACACATGCAGAATTTCCCAAAGCCTTTGTTAAAATTCAAGGTTGACTTATCGCATTAATCAGAAGCTGTGAACAAAGATATTCTGCGGGTCGTCGTCCCCGAACGATCTCCGAGAGGAGCGATCTGTTATTGTTACACGCCGCAGATTTCCGTGGATTTTAAAGTAAAACCCTTTTTTGCCTTAAATAAATTAAAGGATGAGTGCAATTAAGATTAAACTGGTGGATTTCAAAGTCTGTACCTGCAGAGAGGAACAGGCTGGTCCGATACTGGTCTGATTCTGGTGTCCTGCAACAGAGCTCAAGCAGAATCAATGTTACTTGTTACTTCTGGCACTGGTCTTACTAGCACTGGTCTTACTGGCAGACTTCCTGCTAAGCTAAGGTATAACATGCTACAATCGTAGTTTGTAGAGAAGTGACTGGAACACTGATTGATGAAATGGGTGTCGTAAAAAGCAGCAGCGTCCATCATTTCTAAGATCTTTCATCAAGAAAAAGGACAATTCTAGTAAATAAAATAGTAAATCAAAAGAGAGTTTATTGAGATATTGAAGTGATTCCCAATAAAATAAAAGGTCCAAATTACAACCAACCAGTTTCCATTTGGAGCTCTGTTCCATTGCTTCATTTCCCCCCACCCACAATAATAAAGATTCTGTTGTCCAATAAAGCAAATATTTAGAAGAAGGTGTCCACTGGTCAAAGTCTCTGTCCTGAAGAAAGCCAGTGGACCAAATTCATGACTAACCTCTAGAACATTCTGAGAAAAGATTGGTGGCGGTTTGTGAGGGAAACGTTAAATCAAAGCATCTGCAGGTCCACCCCTGGATGAGTTACCAGGTCATCGCAGGGCCCTATATGAGGGTTTGGTACCTTGCTCAAGGGTACCTGGCAGTGCTCTGAAGGGGCTCTGGCTACCACTAGAACACCTTCTATGTTTGTCTGCACTAGAGCTTGAACCGAGAACCCTCCACCCACACCTTCCTGGTACATATTACAATATTGAGCTAGCCACACCAAAAATTTAAATATTTTAGCACTAATGGACCCGAAAGCAGGCAAACACAGTAGGAATAGTGTCCAACACAAAAATCTTTATTAAAGGTCAACTCAAAAGAGGCACTCGCTATTCTGGGGCGCAGAGAGAGATCCAGCGTGGAGCAAAAACGGGAGTCCGGTCCAGCGCGTTCATCCCTCCAGCAGGGCGGCGTGAAGACCCCAAACAGGCAGGGAGAAACGTACAATGAGTTCTATCAAAAAGCGAAGGAACAGGAGTCAGATTTACCATTTGCAAAGCGCAGGCGCTCCGTCCTTAAATAGGTGGCCGTGTAGATTGCCGGCAGGTGCGTCTGCCTGCAGCGCCAGCTGTAGCAGATTATCAGCTCCTCCACGCCCCCTGCAGGAAGAAGCAAGCAGGACCACAACAGCACGCGATCCGGAACCCTGGACCCCAACACCCCAACTGGATATTTAATCTTTTGAATGTGTCTTTTTCGATATTGAAAGCGTCTGAGCCGGTCGCTCAAGGATTCAACAGCCTGGCAGCGAGGTGTTTTTTCCATTGATGCTAACATGCTCAGCATAAACGTATCATTAAAATGATTAGACGGATTAGCCCGCTTTGTCCATTCTGAGCAGAAATGTCTGGAAATCACAGACCTGTGTAGCGCGGGAGCACTGCGATAAGTCTGAAACAGTAGGAAAAAGCCCGCAGGCCAGAGAATGAATCAAAGGTAATATGGGTCACCGTTGGAGCATTCTAATTTGGACATCTCTCCGGGGGCAGATTACCTAGCACAGCATTCTCCTCTCAGGCCAAGAAGCATTCTTTCAAGTTAGACCGAGATAAACAAGTGGCTTCGTCATTTGGAGGTCGAGGCAACTTCAGCAGAAAAAAGGAGGGGGAAAAAAATTCTAATACTGAAATTTATATATGAGATATAAGAGGGAGTAGTTTAGTTTGGAGGACATTTCATTCCGGAATTGTATGATGTGGAATGAGAGTGTAATTGGATGAATCCAACGAAAGCCTTTTCCTATTTTCTTGTTATTCCGGTAGTCTAGCGTTCACAAGAGGCACTTCGACAACTTTATACACTTCCTGTTTGACATTCCCCAGCATTTGAACACAAGCTGATATTGTTTTAATACGTGTAACTGATAAATAAATGCAGACAGTTCCCACCTGTTTGCTCTGGTTGTTGGTGTTGAATCAGCAAAAACATCGGTGATCCCGGACCACTGATGGCACTGGGGTGTTTTCACAGCTGCAGAAAACATCAAATTTATCAATATACTATATTTACACACATATTGTGCCTAGACTGGGGGACTATTTGGATTAACTGGTAAAAACTAAGCTCATTAGACATTAAGCCGAGGTGAATGACACAAATTTAACTTGGATCCGTCAGGATTCTTGCGCCTGGTGTCCTGCTTTTAGGACATGCTCAACACAGCTCTTTACATCTGTCTGACATCTGTTTACAGGCTGTCAGTCACCACGAGCTAATAAAAACCCACCAGTCAACACTGTCTGGTTCAACTCAAGTCAAGATAATTACAAAAAGTGGAAACTGGGGGGAGGTGTCAGACCCATTGGGTTCCACTCTGGATGGCCCCCCTCCTCGTCTCCGCTGAGTGTTTTACAAAGGTGGCCGACTAATAAATTCTTAAGGCGAATGTTTTGCCTTTGTAAACAGGGTCTGGCACCAACTTTTTGCTAACTTCATTAGAGTCCCGGAGCCAAAAGCAGCCTTTACCATGAAACTGGACGATTTAAGTCTTGATGATGTCAATATCCATTTTATTCCTGTCTTGAATAGAACTCTAATTATAATCCCGCTCATATAAATGTGAGCTATAAAGTCCATTTCACAGACGCATTATGGAAAGTGCAAGTCTATCGAAAATAGCTGGCGACCAAACTTCACATTTAAATCACATTCAAATATGAGAATCACAGAGTGTTCTGGTTTTAGATATCATTTAAATATTCTCAATTAGCATTAAAAGCTTTTTCATTGTACACCTCAGTTTTCTGACATTCAGTTCACTTCCTTCCCTACAGCCATGAAACACTACACACCGTTGACAGCAGTGGGGGATTGAAATTGGCCTTCAGAAATTGATTTTCTCACCAGGTTCAAGTGTTTGTCTATGTTGGTGTTTGTAAAAGAAGCCCTCAGAAATGAGCAATATATATTTTTTTGATTGTGAAACCTCACAGGCAACAACCGAAAAAAATAAATCTGAAGGTGACTTTGGGAATCACTTGGCAACCTCACATAATTGGAAGCTTTTATAATGGAGTAAAGCTGCTTTTAAAAGACGGCTCTCAGAGGCAGCAGGAACCCAATGAGGGACGTGCCCCCCCCCCCGTCGCTGGGTGGGGACTGTTTGTTGGAAGTGCCATTAGGCCACACGGGCGGGGACATATCGCGGTCATTCATTTAAAACTTTTGACAGCTTCCATTAAATTAAGGGAAACGTCCAACTTCTTGTGAAACCAACCAGAACAAAATAGCAGGAAATGGCCTGAGGGTCACTTCTGTGCAGGGTTTTCTGGGAAAAAGAGATCGTTCCAGTAATGGAAACTGCAACTTCTGGCACTGCGGGGAACAATTTCATTAATTTATTAACTGGCCTTAAGTTAAGGTTTATTTAAAGATGAGAAAGTGTCAAAAGTGAAAAAAAAATCCTTAAATGTGCTTGCGTAGAAGCGGGTTTTGTCCTGAAAATTTGAAGGAAAAGGAACATTAAAGGTGGACACGTCCTCTGCAAGAACCTTTATTTGGCGTCTCCTGGACACATCTGGGCGGGGCTGATTTCACACCCGGTGACTGACAACCACGCCGTGATTGGTGGGAAGGAAAGCGGGCGTGACCTTTGCGGAAATGTCTCCGCGAACAGAGGAGAGCGTCTGCAGAAGCTGGTGATACCTTTGCGACAAATTTTGTGAAGTGAGCAGCCATAAAGTCGATATTCCTGAGATCCTTCCTGCAGCATGCGGACGAAATCATTTGATCAGGCAGATTTATGGCTTCACGACGCTTCTTAATACCCACAGTCCGCTTCACGGATGATGTCGCTGATGTCTTTATGAGGAGGCCATTGCTCACCTTGGCCCTCAGACGCTGCGTGATCGATCAGAATACAAACCGCCAAGCGGGAGCCTGACGGGGGCCCCAAAACGCGTGTTGGAACGAGGAGATGGCGAGCAGCCGCATCATCGGGGTCTACACGAGCGGCTGGTTAAAATCGCCGAAAAGACGACGCCATTCAGTGCCACGGTGCAGCTTCCAATTTGATTGTTACTGAGAATGAAATGTTGCAGAAAATCTAAGTATATATGAGATTTCACATGCTGATAATTTCGGTGATTGCTTTATGCAACCAGGCTTGAACCATAACCGACATAACCGGGTGCGGACGCTGCTCCTCCTCTTCCTCCTCTCCTCCTCCTCCTCCTCCTCCTCATCTCCACCAGACTCGTGTCAGGAAGCAGAACTGATATCTGATGTTTTCAGCTCCTTTTTGGCGCCGCGTGGCCAGTTAATCTATCAGAGCCGCTCATGCCTACGGATTGATGGATTGTGGAGGCTTAATTTAACACGGCGAAGAATAGGGGAACGGACGCAAATAACACAGCCGCCACGAGCTTATCAACCTGAGCGGGGATTACAAGGGAAATGAATCATTAACACTATTGCCACTCCAATGCCGCTAAAGCATGATTGGCAGGTTAAAGCGGGGTGCTAGCGGGGAGAAAATGGGTGGAGCTGCGGGCTGAAACAGGTGTCATTATCAGATGAGAGCTCCAGGAAATGACGTATGTGTGAGCGGCAAGCAAAAACGGACAGAAGAAGGACGGAGGGCGGCTTATGGCCGCGACACGGGGATCAGGCTAACGTCCAGTTCGTCAGCACGGGTCCATGGACCGATTCTGTGAGAGCAACACGCTTCCAGCAGGAGCTGAAGCACAATGTTGTCCACTGTTTATAGGGCTGGTATTTTAGTATTAACACAAAGGCTTTTTTTGATTCGCAGCACATGGAGAGAGCAACATGACACCAGGTAGATTTTAATAGCTTTATGGAAAATACTGGGATGCCGTGCTGGTGAAGGGGATTCTGGGTCATGGAGGGATTTGTTAAGTTATTACAGTGTCTGGTGCAAGGCCCTTATCGGCACCTGCCAAGTCTTTGGCAGACCCAGTGGGATTGCACTGACCCTGGTGGAAGTAATGGATATTAGAAAATCTTCCCACTGCGCAGGGGGAGGCGGGTGTGGGGGGGGGAGTGAATGGGTGACAGAGCAGGGAAAAGGCAGCTGGGGGAGGAGAAATGGACAAAACCTCAAGGACACAATGCTGCAGTATGGCAGTAAGTGAGTAAATATATGAATGCAGGGGAAAATCTGATATGAGCAAAGTGATAAATGTGCGAGCCACCGGTTACATTATGTTTATTATTTACATAATGCATATTTAGTGGAACACAAAAGCAGAGGTTTGCATGCAAATAATGGGTCGAGCTTTGTTAGGGTCTCTTAAAGGCTACTTAATATTTAAGGTATAAACATCTTAAACGGAAAGATTCTTTCCTGCAAAGCTTTTGTTAAACAATTTCTCATGCAAATGCATAATTCATATTCACAACTTGTAGCCACGGTTTGAAAATGCGGCGCTTTCGCAGACAATAAATGTGGAAATGTGGCGGGCGGCTGCTCGCAGGCCGCCAGCGGGAAGAAGCTTTTACAAAGTCCCCTATTGGGTCATGTTGCGTAATTGGACCTATTGGTCCTCTTCATAGTGACATTTTGGCTCCCGTCTCAAAAGATCAACCGTTCCTCGTTAAAGATGGACAAAGTGCCTCCACTTCAAACTGATCAAAGATGAAATATTGCAGATCTAAGCGCCACCATCTGGCACTATTGATGTCATTTAGGTTCTGGGCATCAACAGGAGTGACTGAGGCCTTATTTATCTTTTCACAGCAGCCATTTAACAAAAATAATAAGGCAGGTGTTACAGATGACTGATTTGATGCTAATTAAGCTTCCATTCGTGTCAATTTGCTCTTTGCAAAGAGGTCTGTCGCAGGCAGCATTCAACTATTGTGACTTTTATTACACTTTTTATAGCATCAAGATAATAAATTGCACCGACAGAGGAGGCGAAACAAGAAGCCGCGATGAGAAATAAACTGGGTCGCTCGCCCCTGCCCACTCCAGGAACATCTTGGACCTGGATCAGGGTGTAAAGCACCACATTGGGTTGTCTTGGAGATGAAAAATGACATAATTGTGGCGGCATTTGTGGCTGTGACTCCAAAATGGTGCTTCTCTCTCCCACTGAGTTAATTCACCATAAACTGAAGATCTCGTGAGTTGCTGTTAGCAGAGGTAGCCTGCTAAGCTATCTGTCTCACTCTCAGGCTTTCAGAGTGACCAGCTCTCAGCCTTAATGTTTTACCATATCCCTCGACTCCCGTAAGTTCCCATAAGTTCCCATAAGTGTGCAGCGCAGTGTGATGTGGCACTCTCACAAACATTTCATAACATTCAATGTTGCATAAATTCGCTGTCAAATGCATGCTACCATATTAGCATATGCTAACAGTGCTGCAACTTACCCGAAGCCGTCTGTGCAGCAGCAGGTTTTATGCACAAGGGTCGCAGGAACGCAGGAGCCTGCTTTCCGCTGAGTTGCACAGTAAGGATCTGCATGTGGGAAATGCTTGGATGAAGCTGTACATTTACAAGCTGAAGGGAGCCTGTCGAAGAATTCGGATGGGGGTTGGTTGATTAGCACATTACACGTGGCTCCTTTAAATTTAGCTCAGAGAATGATAATATTGTTGATGCCCGTGAAGAGAACCCAACCCTTTGTTTGTAAGGTAGCTAGGACCAGTTAGACATATAATATTCGACCGATGTGCTCCAACAAGAGCAAGAACCCGGAACACTTAATACTCGATAAAAGGCAAAAAAAATAGATCCTTAAATACAATGAAAATGTGCCGGGCCAAGGACAATAAACAGAAACTACCAGCCTGAAAATGAGAGGTTTGAAAGCGTCTATCCTGACGATGCCATAACCTTACTGCGTCCTGCCATTGACGGGCGTCGCAGTCCGACAGCCTTTTTGGCGAGTGCTTTATCGTCCCGGGCTGCCCTTGTCAAGGTTAAAACCACAAACAATACGACTCATTTACACGGAGACGCACTTCCGTCATCTCCGACACCCTATGAACACGTATTACGCTGTGTTTTCAAAACACCGTGGGTTGAACATCTCCCTTTTGATTAAGTGTTGCCTTGAGACAAACCAGACACAAACCGGGCCAAACAAATCAAAGCCAGGCACTAATGTTTCAAAGCCCGTCACGCATCTCCTGTTGGCTGGCGGAGTTAAAATGCTTTCCCTTTAAGCTTTCATGTGAATCTTACGGGCATATGAAATAATATCCAGTGGATGAACTGTCAGGAAGGAGGCAGGATAAAGTGAGTCCTTACTGGGATGCAAAAATAGACGGAGGAGTCTTTGGTGCTGTAGAGGCTTTAATGCGAGTCTGTCATTACGGGCGACGCTCGGATCGGAGCTCAGAGATGATGTTTAGAGATTAGACCTGGTTCTGCTGCCGAGTCGACGCCAGAGGAGAACACGCAGGAGCAAAAAGCCAAAGAAAATATTCATCTAGCACGGGTAGGGGGGGGGGGGACATGTAGACAGTGGACACGTGGAAACTGGGGACTTTGATCAAGCCGTGAAAAAATAGAGGGTGTTGTCAATCGGGCGTCTAATTAAAGTCGAATGGGAAATTGGGGGCGCCTGCGCGTGTTTGTCAAGCATTTATACGCACTTGCTATTTGTCACCTCTGAATGACCTTGATCGTGTAATATTCCTTTTTTTCTGTTCCAGCTTGCCTGCTTCAATCTCATTTAGGCGGCGCGACAAAGCGGCTCAATGAGCGCGTGTGTGAGAGAGACAGACGAGAGGGGTGGCGTGACCCCATGTCTTTTAATCAGCAACCGAGCTCGGCTCGCGTCGCCGGCGGAGATAAAGGCCCCGCCTGTCACACAGGTGGAAGGAGCGGATGGGAAGCTTCCGCCTCCGATAGCGGCTTGTCCAAACGCTAACACGTGGGCCGACAAAGATCCGGAAACAGAGAGCCGCTGTCGGGCCTCGGATTGATAACAGCGTGACTGAGAGGAGAGCAAGACAGAACAGACGAGTCCGAGGCCTAAATGAGATAATCGCTCATCACCGGGTCCCCTGCAGAGTGATGGGAGCCATCTTCTGTTATCAGACGCCTGACAGACCATAGATTTCATTACTGCTTCATCTTTTTTTGGTCTGTTTCAAACGGTAAACTTCAGAAGACTGTGTGAGACGTTGGGTTAAGGCGTTATCATCTACAACTACAAGAACTACAACTGAACCTTCTGACATACTGTGCAACACCATCGCTTCCCTCCAATCCATCCACCATCCATCCATCCATCATCCATCCATCCATCCATCCATCCATCCATCCATCATCCATCCATCCATCCATCCATCCATCCATCCAGCCATCCATCCATCATCTACCCTTACTGTCCAATACATACATTTTTAAATAAATAATCCGGCATATGCACCAGAAATCATACTATTTTCAGTGTCATACCCCTTTGATCTTCCATAAACTGAGATTTATCTCTCCATATATGACATATATGCACACACGTTACCATTCTGTTCTGCATGTTTTGCCTGTGTCTTTAAATGAAAGACATTGTGAGATTTACAAATTGCCAGAGAATTTTGGCTCTGATTGGTTTCCCCAACTATTCTTCTGCCACCAGGCACGATTTTTCAAGGAATAAATTAGAGTTCAAATTATAGCAGCCAGATAGCGAGTCAGCAATTAAGGAACTACAGCAGAAAGATGCATTAATCTCCCGTCTCGGGTCCTAAGTAGAAGAGGAACAAATGGAAGGCTGTGTGGTGGTGAAAAAACCTGTTAATGAAGAATACAACCGGATGAAAACATAGGAGGGAACTGGCAGGGGATCCACTGATGGGAAACACTCCAACTGTTCCCTCATCTCTTTTATATTTGCTTTTAAAATACATTGAGAGCTGAGCTGTGAAATACATCTTCTGTTGCTCCCATCGACACGGGTTGAAACCGGAGACCTTGATCTGGATGAGGTTACCCCAGAGGAGCGGAGGGTAAAAGGCTTTGCCCTACATTGTCTAATAACATAAAGAAAACCCCAAAACAATAAGGATCAAACCCGAAAAGTAGAAGTAAGAAATGTGATGCCGGTTATAAAGGAATTGTTGATTTTCTCTATTTATCCCCAGCAAGAGCGTGCAGGCTCCAAATTAGAAAAAAAGAGAGAAAGTTAACATCAAATTTTCCAGAAAAGTGGCAAACACAAAGCAATTATGAATCTTATTAATATAAAACAGTGTCCAAACAACAATTTCTGTTGTTTCAAGAGCGAATTTAATGTAATTTGCGTCAATGCTGTATCGCTAGCTGATGTAAAAGTGCTAAAACTAGCTGCAAGTAGGTCAGAGAGGGCAACCAAACAGGAAGTTGTGCTAATCATCTCTTCAAGTCACGCCGAATCAGCAGATAAATAATGTGAACGACACAATACGGCCCCAAAAGCTAATAAAGAGCCCAGTTAGCCAACATGCGACAGACGCCATTTCAATTCCACCTGGTGTCAAAGGCCAGGAGACAAAATGAGAAATCTGAGACTCTGGGCAGAGTTTAATCACAAAATCAACTCACCCAGTCAGGAACAGATGCGTGCACGGAGGCTGCCGCAGCACAGGAGGGTCAGGGATGTGCATAATATTACTCAAAATGAGGAAAAGAACTGCTTATCTTTTAGACACCAATAAGCTAGTTGCTAATTTCAGGAATATGAGTCAGATATATAGGCTACACTGACCCATTTTTTCAGCAATCCACACATTATCGGGCGTAAAGACTTGACCTTTTAACATGGCTGACACGAAATTCAGCCATCTTTACGTCACTGCGGGTGTTTTGGTTCAATGGTATAAGAAGCGCAGTGGCCAATGCTCAACTAGTTGTTTTGTGCATTCATGCTATTGCTAGTTTTTGTGGAGGTAAATTATATTGAATCAAACTGCTTCCAGCAGAACTTTTACCTTTTCTCTTCTCTATTTACCATTTTTTCCACTATTAATTTGCTGTTTTGGGCAACCTCTAAAAAAAAACCTAAAAAAAACCCTGTTCATATTTTCAGACAAGGTTGATTGTTCGATGTATGTTAAACAGGCATGTTTTATCATTAAAAGACTGGTTTAATTTAGTGGGTTTTTTTTCTTTCTGAATGGCAAATAGCCTGTGCAGCTTAAATGTTTCAGACTCCTTGATGTTTTGCTGGGTTTCATCTGTGAACAGGAGTCAAAATTCACATTTGCATGCTTGCTAAATCCGCCCACGCCATATATCTCGCCACTGAATGATCAAAAGTAGACTTAATAGGGATAAGCACATGGGGGAGTTTAATTATGAAGCCAAAATACTTTCAAATGATGTTTGGACTTGTGCAGTTGCTGGAAGTGAGTTTCTGGCAGTGACGAGAGGGAGAATTTAGTGAATCTGAGTCAAAGCAGCTGCATTATTTGTGTTGTGGGATTTAGAAACCAACCGGAGCAGAGATCAATAAGCCCAAATGGGTCCGGGAATAAGATGATGCCAAAGCGTCCGATGTCAATGAATCTGCTTATCTCCTTCTTCCAACCTGCAGTTCACTGGAATGTCCTCACTAGAGGACTAGAAAGGAGCTGGAAAAGCAACCGAGACCTGGACCAGGACCTGGGTTCATTCTGAGGCCTTTGGCGCCATTGACAGGAAGTACTTATGGTTTTAACGGAGAAAAAAATAAATAAATAAAAGCCAAAACAAGGGTTTGGTTTTTGACTTGACAACAATGGCCAGAGCAGAGGCTGTGCACTGTCAGGGCAGAACAACGTCGGTGTTTCACAGCTATTCCAGCCCTGGATTATTCAGAAAGCTGCATTATCGTCTGTGCTCCACGGCTGATACAGGGTGCGTGGGCGAAATGAGCAGCTGCTCAGGGAAGCAGCCTGACCTCGGTTAGAAAGACCTGGCGCACGCACACATACATCATGGTACTTGTATCTTTGTGGGGACTTTAATAAGCACAATGCATTACCCAGCTCCTCACTCTAACAATCCCAACCAATCCTTTAACCCAGAGCCTAATCCTGACCCTAACCTAAACCCCATTCTAATCTCAACCTTAGAACCATGTCTAAACCCTTAAACTGTCCTTTGAAGTTGGGAGGACCAGTCAAAATGTCCTCACTTCCCAAAAATGTCCTCATTTTGCTAGCAGATTTTGTTACTCAACACACACACACACAGCATGAATCCATCAGTTTGTTCACCTGCTAATATTTGATACAATGCTATATAAAAATGATAGGTTATAGTTAAAAGTTTTAACGTTAGAACACTGCTGTTACACCACATAACCTTTAAAGGATGTAGATCTATAGGTAACAGTGTATGGACACTACATGTGTCCACCAGAATACTCTAATCGTAGTCTAATCTAGTCTTCAGTAGTATGTGATAAATGTTTCTGACAGCCTGTTGATGCAGCTACTGACGAAAAACACTTCTGAGCGTATCTGAATGTGCTTTCTCATCTTAAGCCGCCAGATGTGAACTTGTCTTCATGTTAAGATTCCTAATTTTGGAGTCACTGTATTAAAAATATCAAATTAGGTCTCCTTCAAATAATAAATCATCTCTTTTTGCTTTTGTCATTCAGACTAAAAATGCCATTCAAGGGTAAGTGTGACGCTTTGGCGTCCTGTAATTTCTTTTAATCGTTTAATTGTGTTGGAACCTCGATGGTTACTGGGACGGACTGGAACATCTGCATCAGGTGTGCCACCCAGGCAGAAGCAGTGGCTCAGAGAAGAACTTCCAAATGTGCGGAATGAGCCTTGGTTATCAGAATGCGACTCAAGGGTTTTCTACGTAACCTTCAACAGTCGGTAGTCTTAAAGGCTGAGCGGCGTACGTAGCAATTGCATCTTTGGGGTTGCAGCAAAATCTCCTGCTGGCATAGCCTGATAAGGGAGGTGGACACGCACCCTGCTATTTTCTTATCTCCAGGCCAATACCGAGCCTGACACGTGCAGGTCTGCATTATTAGCTTGACGGAAATATATCCTTTTGTTCAAGGACGTGATCAACACGGCAATCTCGGCCAAACTCCCGGACGCTGTCATCACTGTAAGTGCGGGTGTCGGTGGGATGGTTGCAGCGGTTGCTCGGACTGTACGTGTGCAGGGAGGCAAATTGAAGAGGGAGTGACAAGATAACACCCAACAACTGCAGAACAGGAACAGGTGCTCTCCTTCTGGCCTGGGGTTGCCGTTTGACATGAAATGATCGAGTGCGACGGCGCCAAATCCACAGAGGAACATGTCAGCGCGCCTGTATTTATTCACTTTAACTCCAAGGCAACGACTGGCCGGGTTATTATTTATCTGCAATCAGAACGGAACGTCAATCAAAAACATGCAAAAAGAAAAAACAAAGCGGTCAGACCACAGCTACTGCAGCTGGGTGGTGACACCAGAACTATATCAGCTACTTATGCTAAAACAGCTGTTGCTCTTTTCATGAACCTGTGCACCTTTGATCCATATTGGGCCCTCAGGTGACCACGTTCATCTGTGATGGTGGAGATGGGCTGTATCCACCTCCATGCACCTCTGTCTGGATGAGCCCTGCTATGTTAGCATCTGTCAGTCTCCGTCACCAGTTTGCCTCTCAGTGCGATCATAATTTGCCAAATGATCATTACAGGAGATGAGAAAGTAGCGACTGAGACCGACAGCTCATTAGGGAACTGTTTACCGAGGCAATAAATCAGCTGAGAAGCCAAGTTTCCTCACAAGCTTACATCAAATCTGACTCCCTTTTAAAATCAAAATCCCCCGATGGCCGTTGGAATAGAAACAGATTCAGTTTAAGCCTTTTTATCCACTTATTATAGCATCAATGATGCAAATCTCATTAAGATGTCAGAATTTGATTAAAATGGTGGCTTTTTTGAAGCTGGCACTGGACCCAGCATCTTCAAATAATCTTCAGTTACTGCGGCGATTCGACCTTGACCTTGTTGCTGGAAGCATGCGCCACGCAGTGTTTCTCAACCTGCAGCCTTTACTTGAAAAGCACTGCTGGGTTTTTGGCAAATAACAGATTTCTGTGGTCAGCGACTGGACACGAGTGCCGGCCTTGATGAGCTCCGTCAGCCTGAAAGACCCTCTGATTGTGCAAAGGGGTGTTTGCAGAGGATCGAGGAAGCATTGTGAATTTTAGATGACGGCATCAGCGACACATTTGTATCCGAGCAGCTGACATGGGATCAATGTTCAGACAATACAAAAGCTTTCATACGTTGCGGAATCGGGGGTTTATGGTAGAAGCAGGTAGCAGTGGGGGTTTAGGAGGATAAGAGGATTAAAAAAATAGGATTTAGGGATAACAAAAGGTGAATGAAAAGAATCTGTGCATTTCTTTTGTGGGGTGAGAAAGTGGAGATAACAGATACATCTGCACAATGACAGTAGAAAGAGATTTAAAAGAGCAGCGGCCGTTAGCGTGATCATGCCGCCATTGTTAGCATGCAAAAATCGCTAAAAAGTGTCCGCATTTATTCCAGATTTCACAGTTGTCTTTTAATTATCGACAAAAATTGCCGCGCAATGTCAGTGCAATCAAGCAAAGACCTTTCACATGCCGTCCACGACTGCTTTTACGTGGCACGGTGTATTAATGTCTCAGAGCAACATTGTGTGGAGCCCTTTCCTCCCATTTTGCCCTCAGCATTGACCAGCATCACAGGAACATGCACAAACAAGCAACTCTAAGGTTATTTAAAGGACGGTGATCAATAATGCTCCTGTAACTCCTACTTAATCTCCATAATGAGCTTTATTGCAGCAATTAATCATGTCTTAGCAGCCGGTACTCAGACTCCCAGAAGAATGCTGGCAGTACAACGGCCCGACTGGTGCTGTCCACGACTGGATTTGAGGAGATCCTGTCTGCAAAATAAAAACTGATGGACTAATAGAGCTTTGATTTTTACCGTATTCTTTGGAGTTTAGGTTTTTTTAAAAGTTACGCTGTTTTTTGTTAACATTAAATGCCAATTTCCAGTTTAATATCTGTACTTTTGGGGCATTAACTTGTGGAAGACAACAAAACAAAGTGATAAAAACACTATTTGGGATCCACTACGTTTGATCGTTGCATGTTCATCCCAGAGAGACTCGAAATAAATGAATAAATTAAGATCAAAGCTACAATTGCTTTTGCATAAGCCTTAACATTGAATGTGACTGTGATTGTTCACACCAAACAGTTTGGGGGTTTTGTTTTTGGCTTTTACTTTTGCTTTCTTTCTGCTGATACTCTATTAATAACCCCACTCTTCGTTTCATGTTTCATGTCTGACCATTCTGATGGGGGATTAGCTCGCACCTGCAAAGATCTACCCTTTCTATGTTTGAAAATATCTCCCCTTTGATTCCGATAAGGCTCTGCATTACACTTGTAAAATCTGATAAATTGATGGCACCGCTGTGCTCGTGATCAAGGCTGTCTCCAAACAGGAACACAATTGTCTGCCTGAGGATGGAAAACAAGCAAGACGAGGGAGGCAGCAGCCAAGGGAGGCCGAGCTAGCCGACAAGACTCCATGATGAATGATTCAGCTGCATTTAGAAAACTATTGATTCCATCCTGGACGTAATAGAGGGTGATGATGGCACAGAGGTGAATCCATTACTGGGTGGGAAGCTGCATCAGGTACGCACCAAGCTAATGCGTGTCTGTTCCCATATGTCAACACAGTGTTATAGGTAACTGGAGGGTGCAAGTGTGGTGTTAAAAAGCAGCAGCCTTCCCTCTTCGAGCTTAGGCGTAGGTTGGAGCCTCACTTGATGATCTCAGGAGAAGCGAAAACTCAAAGCAAACAGGAACAAAGACTGTATCTTTGCTCAGTCAATATTCTCTTTGCACCTGTCTGTGGTGGCTTTTTCTGTAGAGTGAAAGAACAGCAGATAAGTCAATCAATAATTCTTCAGGGAGAGCAGGGTGTCAGTGAACAAATAAGCACTCATGACAGGGCACAGAGCTTCAACACCTTCTTGATTTTACAGCTTAAAATGGAAGAGAGAAAAATAAAAATGTAATACCCTGCCAGGATTAGGTTAAATAACCTTTGTTGAAAAACACTGAGCACTCCTCTATATGCACAGATATTTGCAGATAAGCCTGGGAGTTGTTTTGCTTCAAGTGTGACTCTGAAAATGTGTTGTTTCCCACTCCACCCAGGTTTCTTTACACTTTTAAGCCCAACAAACACTTCCAGGTAACCTCAATAGTGAATCAGTTCAATCTAGATCTGTTTATAAAGCATCTATTGCAACCAGGAACTTTAAAGTGATCCAGAACCTGGCCCACCACTGAGCCAAAGTGGGCAGGAAAGCCTACCTCTGAACAGGGAGAGACCTTGAGCAGGACCCGCCTCATATGAGAGACCCTAAAGGAGGAAGAGGAGAGAGGACAGGGAGGATAGACCAAAGGGGCAGAAGAACAGGTGTTTACATTTAGTTTTCGCTTGTTCTTGACCACTTTACCCCTTTCGGGGTTGTGGGGAGGGTGAACATATAGGCGACAGCAGGGTATACCTCTGGCTGGGTTGCCAGTTCGTCGCTTTTGTGGGTTCGGTACCCTGCTCATAGGTATGTTGGCAGTTTCCATGTTTTGTCTGCATTGGGGCTTGAACTGAGAACTCTCCGCTCCTCAGCCCAGTCCCCAACAGGTGGAGCTACCAAGGCCCAGACACATACATCATATATGATATCCTGAAAATATAGAGCTCAGGGGCCAGTGGGGCCAGAGGCTTTATACACGGTCAAATGATTACAAACCAACCAAAAGCAGGTTCACCTTGTCCAAAACACCAAACTTAAGATGATGGTATGCATCCTTCCAAAATGAGTGTCTGAACACGAAGGACTCTCTCCTCTTTATCTTAACATACAACCATCTGGCTGAAGGGGAGGTTATTTTTAAAATAAGCGTGGGGGGGCATATTTACAGCCATCAAATAATCAAACTGTCAACAAACATCCGTTACCTTCTAAAACTTGCATATATCTGTGTACTCATAATTGATTCCCGGTTATATCGTGAACGAAATGCCACTCAGATAAGTGAGTATTTCAGCACGGATGGTATGAAACCCTGACTGAGCTTTGATAGACTGTCACATCTTATCATGGCTTTGAAACACAGAGAAGAAGGAATGGGGGGGTAGAAGATGGGGGGAGAGACTCCCCACTCCTGAACCTCAAAAGGTGTTTCTGTGCAAAACATTTTCAAAGCACTCTATCTTGAAAATATCATTTTTAAATATATTTTCAGGTTATAGTGGAATTGCAAAGGATTAAATGCAACAGAGGTTAACAACAGACTTCAAATGACAAACTTTTTGAGATTTTAAGAAAGTACAAGTTTGTGATGGGAACTTTCCCTACAAGCCACGCGGGGTGCAAACGTTTTTCACAAAGTAGGACAAGGCGGGAAGCATTTCGAGTCAGAAAATTGTTTGGTAACCCCATTTCGGAACAAAACAGGGGATGCTGAGTAAATGCAGAGAGTGTGATCTGTGAAACGGGGAACTAGAAAAAGCACTAAAAACCCAACTGTCAAAGATCCAAATGGCAAAAATAAAATCAAAAATAACAAAGGAGCATCCGTATCACGCACACACAGAACTTCTGTATGGAGGAAAATTGAATAAGAGTCACAAAATCACAAAAATAGAAGAAAAGCCTGAAAAGCACCTCAAATTCTCAGTGTGAGTTAAAAGCAGCAGAGGAGAGGCAGGTGGCATTTTAACAAGTATAATGTTTAAATGCCTGGAATAATGTGACGTGCTGTTTAACATTAGAGAGGTCCTGAAACGTGGCCACAACTGTGGAAGAAGCAGTAGAGTCAGATCAGTGGAATCTGATTAATTGTGAACACGAAAGCACTCTAGGAGAACATCCAGCAGAGAAACTCGTAGTTCATATCAGATGTGTCACCTTCATCTTTTACCTAAAGCTGGACTCATCCACACTGGCAGAGTACTTTTTGGAAGACTACCCACACAGTCAATATTTGTGCTTGCATCACTTTGGCTATGCCACCCTGCATTTACGTCACACAACACTATTTACGACAATGTCTACTTGCTAAAGTGCCATATAAACCTTTATCTTTGTGAAATATTGATTAGGAATTATATCAGAAAGAATAAAGCACAGAAACCTGTGGTTGCATTTCTAGAGACAAGACGCTACCTTGGCTTCACGTAACTTGAACTTTAAGGTCTATAAGTGAGTTTCCACTGCAAGAACTACCGTTCCCGCATGTCTCCACTGCAGGAACCTCCCCCGAAGGGCCATTTACAAGAAATTTTACAGAGCCCAACCGAGTCCCTGGTCCAGGGTAGGTACTTGGATCGATCCTGGCAAAATCTAGGTTTATTCATCAATGATTGGCTAAACCTAGAGCCCAGTAGAAGCACAGCAGAGGCCACCTCTCCTCTCATAGCATCCATGTACATTAACCATCTGTCTTGCTTGGTAATATTCTATATTAGCAATAACAAAAAGTAACACATACAGCTAGAAGGGAACTAAAATAAAATAGATAAAATAAAAGTCTGCACACTTTGTGGACCAGTAGGAAATCACATTCTCTTAAAATATTACACCACCTCAGCTCCTTCCATGTTTACCTCCTTCCTAATTGTTGTTGTCTTTTATTATTTATGTTTTTGGTGGATCACCTAGGTGAGATCACAAGCGGTCTTATTCAACCCCTGGAATGATGCATTGGAATCAGGAGCACGGCTCTCAATTGGTTTATTTGAGTCTTTAACCACAGAATCTGTTGAATCAGCACCTGCCTTCATGTCATCAGGAGTTCCTCAGGGGTCAAGTATGGGACCACTACTGTTTAATCTGTACATGATTTGCCTAGAATGGATTAATCATAAATACAAGATCTAAGTATATGAGGTTGACATCCTGAACTCATAAACCCCAACATGGGTCTTGTCTGGCACGAAAACCGACCGTGCTTTCAGTATGTCTGTGCCAAGCCTTTGTCTAATAATGTTCTGAGATCTTTAACATCTGTGACTGGTTTTAAATCCTTGTCATTGTCCTTGAATGTTCTCTCTGCAGTTCAGGTTGAAACTTACTGTGTTTTAATGCCTTTAATTTTTTTCATTCATTGTTATACACTGACTATAAAGCACGTCAGCTGCAATTGTGTCATACAAATTAATTTTACGTACCTGCTGACTTACTATGCTATTTGAGAAGTAAAGATCATTTCCTCGTGCAACTCCCTGTTGATTATGTCCACTTTTTGCAGGATAAAATACCTTTCAAGCTGCAAAATGTTCAGGGCATGCTTGATGAGCAAAATGTGGAAGGCCCTGACGTTATGTTTGCTAGTCCCCAGTGCTTAATCCAATAGTGCAGCTGTTGACTACGGCTGCTCCCTGGACGTCCACAGAAAAGTATAAAAAAGAAAATCATGTTGGTTTTTAATATGGTGCAGAATTACATGACAGAAATGTGTCCTGTCTGCCTTTGGTTTGTCTCTTTTTTATGCTCTGCTTTACAGGCAACATAATGGCCTGAGTTTGTGAAAGCTCTAGTCAAGGTACTGCAGCAAAAACACCCATCTCGTCAGAATGTTTAATGTAGTACTGATGACAATGTTTTCTTCACCCAGGATGCAGTAATTACAAATATAGCACATGAAAACATTGAAGGAGGTGTTGAAAGCTTTTGTCAGAAAGAAATGTTCTTTGAGAGCCACCATTTTTCAGACAGCAACTATTATAAACAGTAATGAAATTCAGAGGGCTAGCATGGTTCACTGACAAAGTGGGCACTGAAGGGTTTTAACCCTTTACACCAAGTTTATACGCAAGAAAAATGTATTTTGTTGCATTTTGTTCCTGCAAAAAATGTTGTTCTCTCAAAATATTCTTTGAAATTTAGTTCATAACTAAATAATTTAGCGATCTATTTTGATTTGGTTAATTATCTCTTTTTTTAGTGTCTGTTGGCTCATCTTGACTCAAGCAAGTTTTGGAGGTGAAATTTTACTCCCTCCCAGCTTGCAACAGGTGCATTTCTCAGTAACACCTCAAGCAATGTACTCCAAGTACATTAGGAAGAAAAAAGGTGATTTTGAAGAAGAAAGGTGTCTTTGAACGTAGCGTGACTGATGATGCTGAATGAGCTGGTCTGGAGTGCTTCAGGGAAACGATCTGGGATTTTTACATGCAACCATCATTAGAGTATAAATAAGGGAAGAGAATATATCCATCTTTACTAGTTTATGAAAGCAGAAAATACATTAGCGCAAATAAATATTTGTTTCAGCTGACATAAATGTAGAAAAGTATTTGTGGACAGAACATCAGGTGTCATTCCGGGATAAGCGTAGAAACCCAAGGCTCCGGTTCCCAGAGCCTGATCAGTGTAGGACAGGTCACATGTTTGCTGCATGTGGGAGTCAGAACTTGTGGTAAAGAATAAAATATCAACGACCTTTATCTCCCCGGTTCAGGCTGCTGCCGCTGTTTTAGAGGGTAGGATTGTGTCTTGGTTCATTTGGAGGTTTTTCACAGACTTTGAGGCCCGATGAGGGATTTTCAAATATTACCACCCACACAAACATTGTTATTGTGGCGTCCATTCGGTAACTCACCTAAAGCTGGGCTTTTGTCCAAATACTAACGCTACTGTCTAACTCACACCGAAGTCCTCAGATCAGGACCAATCTTCCCTTCTAACACTTTGATATGAAGAAAAGGTGATGTCATCATCAGGGTGTTTGGAGACTCTTTGTGCTGAAACTAAAGAGAAGCGAGGCCATTTGGAAGGCAGGAGGGCTCCCCCTGGTATTAGTCTGCCGTATGTACCAAAGTGCTGCTTCTGGGTCTTATCTCAGTTTTCTTTCTCTTCAAACAACAAAACTTTCTTGTGCTTCTGACCTTCCAGGACAGACTCCGACAACCCACTTGAAAAATGAAAACGCAGGGATGTTGGTGACCCTCTCCAAATTTCCCAGTGCCGTTTGTGTGCAGCTTCATAAAACGGGGCTTCATGTCACGACTTTGAAGTTTCCAACAATGTTGCTATCACAACCAGCTTTACTGAAAGGACACTGCAGTTGGGAGGAACCCTTATATTGTTGGCGTATGAGTACGACACGTGCAGGCAACAGGTGCGTGGGGAGCTATAGGAACATTTAGGTCCACTCTGTGTTTTACAGTCCAGGTGACGTTTCTGCAGAATCTTTTGATCATCCACGCAGTTCAAAGTCAAAGGTTAAGAATAACCTCTTGGTTAATGACCGATTTGTCCTTGAAACGTTGTGGATTTCATGGATGAAAGCATGTTTTTGTGATTCGGAACACTGACAGACAGATTGTCTTTGAACTTGGTATCCAACGTATCCAAAACGTCTTGCTGTTAATTATAGTAAAAAAAAAGAAAAGGAGGGGGGAGCTATAAATAACTCTCAACGCCATGGGAGGAGCTTTTGATGTTTTTTGTTTTACTTGCAACATTAAAGGCGAGTGTTTCGACTGCAACCCTGTGACGTCCTGCTCAGAGAGCGCCCTTCAACAAAGAACACCATCTTCCCTTCTCCCCTCCGGACCACCATCCGCCCTCCCCCTGCCAACACCCAACTCCCCGTCATTCCCCACAGCGTGCCAGTTTTCCAGCTGCATAACGGAGTGCTCATAACCGAGTCCCCCAGTCACATGAAATCACAAACATCAACCGTCACATCACGTATTTATCTAGGAAAATGATTCTGACAGACCTCTGCTGGGCCTTGTTTATCCAGCATGCTGTTTCTGGTCTTTGTGCTTTAAAAAGCTCTAAAAGTTTAACTTTAAAAGTTTTTAACACATTGCAGATGTCCGCACAATTACATTACGTCCTTAACCAAAGTCTTTGTCAAAGATCATATGAACAACGTTGATGTACTTAAAGCAAAATTAAGTCGCAATGTTGCATAAGTTGGCAGATAAGCAAGAGCAAAACCAAATAATAGAAGTATTTTATCATAGGTGGTTTATAAAACCGCCCGGATTATTATCCTTTATCCTATAAACAGACTTGTGCTGCCTCTCCAAAGGTGTTGGGGAAGCATGTATCACTTTGTCCTGCAGGTCATGAAGAAGACTCGTGCAGAACTCTATGTTACGTAACAGAATATACCACCAAATCTAGTTTCTGCATGCAAACAATAAAACCTTACCCATCCTCTGACAGCATTTACCTCAGAGCGAGATCTGTGACCTTTGCCCCGGCATCAAACCCGTTTTGGGGGAAACGGATCGTGTTCCACGCTGTATTGTTTTTTCCCATGTGCCTCCAGTTGCTGTGAGTCACAGTATGACCTGTCAGAGAGGGTTAGAGGGAAGTGAGCGGACCGCTGTCAGCTTCTCTACCCTGGGGCGGGTGAGGATCCACGCGCATGTCAGCGGACATCTCCTCGTAGATGAAGGTTGCTGTCAATGTTGCGCATGACTGCTATGAAACGTTACACCTTAAATAACAAAGTAAACGATCCTCCTGAGATATTTTTTTTTTTTGCATTTATTTTAGTGAAAACCAGCAAAGTGTAGAACACAGTGCTGATGGAAGGTAAATAACATTTCCTGAGGGGGTGAGGTGGTGCAGAGAGAGAATAACTGTGGAAGTTACAATATAAAAATCACCCCTTTGAATTGCAAACATGTTATGGATGGCATCATGTATAGTATTAAATCTTGTCAATAGAACAAAATGGTTTGATTAGGATATTGATCAGGGTGATTTCTGTGAAACTGGCGACCGTGTTCTGTGCATTAGGCTTTTACAGGTTTAGGCTCAACAACAACACCACAAATGTTTGTCTAAGACATGGAAATGCCAACATTAGCACGCTAACTGTCTTCCAACGCTTTGACTATTAACAGACTGACCATTTCTATGGCCTTTCAAAGCTGCTTAAAATAGTTGTACTTAAATGCATCAATTTCTAAAATTCTATTAATGTGCATGGCAGAAATGAATAAATAAAAAAATGACCAGGAGCAGAGCAGCTTTCCTGCTTTAAAAGGTTCTGAAGAACCTGTGAGATGAAATAAATGTTTTTGGAGGCACAGATCAGGTCGAAGCACCTCAAATGTCTTTTCAAAAATGAGAAAACCCCGCGAGTTGCTGTAAAATACTTAACTATAAAAGCAGTGCATTCACAGCCCTTTTAACACCCTCTCTGGGCACCAAACTGGAATCAAAAGTCACTCAGAGCAAAAGTCCAGCTTCCTCTCTTGAAAGCTCCTAGGAACCAAGTTGTTAATGGTAGATCTTTGTATGTAAGAGAGCGCTTCCCTGAGTAGTGCCTATTACTCCCTGCATGAATTGACATGGCTAATGAGGAAATTAGGGTTTTATTAATTCACCCAGAGGACTGGATGAGGGAAAAGGAGGGGAGGAGGGGACACCATCTTTGATTTAAAGGTTAATGCGGAGGGGAGTGCAGGGGCACAGGGAGCGGTCCTGACAATATTTTGATGCTCCTGAACGTGAGTCAGCTGTTCCGCTACAGGTGCAGTCTTGGCAAAAGACAGAGGAGAGGGAGATGAAGTGGCAGGCACGTTTTGGTCGGCCTGGGACTCAGGGACAGGCAATTAAGAGCGTTAGCTTCATCAGTAATGCCAGCAGCTACGGACGGCCACGCATCCCATCCTAAGAGGACCTCGGAGTGCGCGCATGCCGGGCTCAGGAGGATAAAGAGCTCAGCACCAGACTCTGACGTGGTCAAGATGGTGGAGCAGCGGGCAGATGGGCCTCCTGGTGCATGCTGCACTCTGGGACGACCTCTTCCTCCGGGTGACCTCCTGGTGCCACGATGGTGACCTTCTCACCTTCCCAATCGATGGTAAGAATCACTGCAAAACAAGTTTAGGACTCAAAGATTATGAGGAAACATTATTTTTGTTTCTTTGATCAGTAGCTTTAAAGTTTTTAATCTACCAAATCAGATAGGAAACAAAGTAATTTGGTTTACACTTTACAATAAACATCAGTCATAAACAGTTAATTCATAAATAGTTGTAAGAAGATAATTAATGTTGTCAAGTAGAGAATTTACCAAAAACAAATGGTAGATAAATGTTTATGAGTAATAAACAATCCAATTCACCATTAAGCATTTGTTAGACTACGTATTTACAACCCTGTTATAGACCTTTTATAAACTGAAAGTATTCAATAAACAGTGTGTAAAACATGTATTAGTAATAAATATGCAGTAAAATCTGATTTTTTTTTTAAAAAAAACCATAATTAATAAATACTTTGTAAATATTATGTTACTGGATGGTCATTTCAAAGTTGGAACTGGCTTATTAAATCTTTACTGATTAAATTGTATATAGTTAATAATAGTTTCCTTTCAACATTATTTGGGTGGTTATTGCAAAGTTTGAATGCTGAGCAACCAGAATTATCTTAAAACATATTTCATAAATTATTTTAAATTCAATAATATACATTTAAACTGAAATAAATAATGTGTGCTCCTGTTTGCATACCGCTAGTGAAGAAAAGGAAGAGGACCCATCGGAAACCGATGCTAACTAGCTACACAACGATGCTCAAAAACAGCATGAAACGCATCCAAACCTGAGACGGTTCCCAACACTAATTCATCAACCTACTAACCAGAAAGAGAAGAAAGGTTCAGGCAGACAGTCGTGGTCAGGGACAGGTGGGGGATCAGATCAGCCGACAGAGACAGGAGCAGGCCGGCTGGGCACCAGGTGTGCATAGGACTGCATACAGGTGAACGGCGGGTGTGGCTAAATGGCGAGTGTGGTGAATGACACACACCACCTGATCTGCACATGGCAAATCTCAAAGAACACCCGACTCAGCCCAACCTGGAATCATCGACCCATTTCATCAGTAAATAACCTTTTTAACCATATTCATGAACCGACGACCCTCCCAATCAACTCCAGGCCAACAGACCGACCTCCTGACACACAATAATGGATAAATAACCTCACCTAATAATAAAGAAAAGTCAGGAAGTAAATGAAAATAACTGAAACTAAAGAGTGTTTTGGTGAAATAAAAGTTAAATTATATTGGGTCTTACTAGATATTTAATATCAATACATGTTTTATACACTGTTTATTCCATGCGTACAAAATAGGAAGACTACTTTTAAAAATTATTATAAATTATTTTTGAATAATATCAATTGTCAGTATATATTTTTTTAATAATTAGAGGTGTAAAGATCCTTTGTTCACAATAAAGTTACTGCTTAACAATGTTTAAAAAAAACGACTTATAGAACATTTATAAACCGTTTGTAACCATAGCTACCCGTAGTTTGTTATGACCCTGTTTTTCCGGGTTTGGGTTCTTTTCATTGTGTCTCGTGAGAAGCTGATGAGCAGTTGGAGCGAGCCGGGGGTGATGCTGCATTATTTATGTGGCGCCCTCATCGAGAAGAAGACATCAGGAGTTTGTGTCTCTATTCTCTGCTGGAACGGAAGCATCTGTCTCTCTAACATGTCTGTTATCAAGAGAGCGGAGTTAAATGAGCCATGTTTGATGTATTAACAAAGTTACAGCAGTTTTAATTAAACCCAGAACTTGATTTTAAAATTTGGAGACTTTATTCAAGCCCCACATCAGCGGTTTCCGGTTTTTTTTGTACCGAGGACAAGTATTAGAAGGAGACACTTCCTTACAGCCCAGGTAGGGGATCCAGTAATCAAAGCCCTCCTCCAGGGCCGAGTTCAGGAATGTTGAGGGTTCCTGGTTTCCTGAGCGAGGCATATTGTGCAGAGTTGGGGTGTTTTCTTTTTAAAAAAACAGCTCTCCACAGAACTTTATTTTTGGGGTCATTGTGAGGGGTGGCTCAAAGAAGTGGCCTTTGAAAAAAAAAAGACACTAATAAAAGGAAAAACCCCAGGTCTGAATGATTCACAGACTGGTACCGGTCCAAGAGGGTTGGGGGAACCGCTGCCCTCGGGGAAAAATTTCAAACCATTCTTTAAATTCTTTTCTCAATATTGAATCCTTCAATAAATCATGTAAATGGACCCGGTACAGATTCCAGTCATGCATGGCAGCAACATCCTGAGTTCCTCTAAAATCCTTTATCAATCAATCAATCAATCAATCAATCAATCAATCAATCAATCAATCAGTCAGTCAGTCAGTCAGTCAGTCAGTCAGTCAGTCAGTCATTATTTTTTCATGTCACAGTCCAAAGGTCCTCCTGCTGCTGTCATGCACTCAAAGGCAACGTCGCACGTGTGACCCTGAACTTGCAACACTCGTGATTGGTTGGTTTTCACTGTCGATTCACGCGCTTCATCCTGTTCGGGAGCCTGGAACACCAACAAACCCTCCTTCAGGAAGGAGCCTGCTGTCTATTCTGTGAACATGAGCGCCGTGCATGCTGCACTCTGGGACGACCTCTTCCACAGATTAAGATGAATGCCGTTAACAGAACCTCAGAACCATGCAGCATAACAAACACGCATTCATCATCTGCTAGTTACTCTGCTCGCAGTACGACTTTTTACCCATCCCACTTCAGCGGCTGTCTGGTCGGCCATTTATATTTGTCATTTTGTCATGATGTGTTCAAGTGCTGTCAGAACTTCTAGCTCCAGCAGTTTGGTTGGAGTACAAGATTGATAGATAGATAGATGATAGATAGTATGAGATAGATAGATAGATAGATGATAGATAGATATGTAGATGATAGATAGATAGATTCTAGTAGATGATGAGGATGGATGTGGATGGATATGGATGGATGGATGGATGGATGGGTTGGTAGGTGAAAGCATTTGCAAAATTGTCTAGCACTTGTTATTGTGGAGTTCTGTCAGTGTCAGGGAGAATTTGCCTTCTCTTTCTCTATAATTCTTGTTTAGGGAGTTGGGAATCATTTTATATTCATCCCCTGACTTACATACAAATATCTTTCTAAAACCTTTTCCTAGAGTTCTTGTTTTCCAGCCTTTGATGCAGTTGCTGCAGAAATCCTGCAGATTTCCTGCGTACTTTGACATTGATGCATTTTGGTTTCTTTTTTGGGGATTAATTTGAATAGGTGATTCATTCATTCATGTCCTGATCGTCTCCAGAACCGTATTTTCTCTCTCTCTCCCTCCTTCTCTTTGGGCCATTACCTGTCAATCTTGCCCTGAGACCTACACAGTGTCTAGAGCCATTCCAAAGATGCATTAGAGCTTTTTTTGATGGCGTATTCATTCTGGGTCAGTGCTTATTTGTGAATTTTGGGCCTTCAAATCGAAATATCAGACTTTGGAAGTGCGAGAGTGTTTGGAAATGTGTTGGCAATATTCTTTTTATGGCAGCCTTCGTGGTTCAGGAATGTAATGGACATGGAAATTCAAGTAAATGGTCATTAAATTGGACATTAACCATGAGATAAAGATGTGACAGAAGGTGTTGCAAGGTCCAAAACAAAATGGCAATAAGTCCTGATTAAATTCTGGAAGCAGAGGATGCTTCCATGTAACTCCTCATCTCACAGACCTCCCAGAATGCTTTTACATGATGAGAAATTTCCATCACAGCTGAAGAGGGAGGAAAAGATGTTTCCTTGTTTTGGAAATTTCCATCTTGAGCCCCAGAAAAGAGCCTGGTGGAATAAGTTATTCTTGGAAATAATGTCAAGTGTGATAAGCCCTGATTAAAAACAGACCTTAAGTGTTTGAGAGACATTTGCGGCTGGTTTAATGAGGAGTAAAGCCACTCCACCTGAGGCACCGCAGCCGTAATCTTCGCGGTAAACACTTAACAGGCATTTGCCATTGATTAGGACGTGGCGCTCATCAGTCATCAGAGGCTCGTCTCAACATGCTAATAATAATGACATCTGCTCTCTGACAACACTGCTGATTAGAGCGAGGGGAGAAGCGCGCCTCTGATGAGGGTGAGAAACTTCAGCGGCCTGTTGGTGATTCCGGTGGCGCTCCCGAGTCAGCTGGCTAACATTCCCGTTAGCTGCTTAGCTTAGCTTCTGTCACCATGTCCCAGAGAACCAAGTATTCCCACCTATTCTTGAGCAAAAGGGTCATGTTTTATGGTGGCCAGCCTGTCAATAATACACTTGTGGCCGGAGTTCTGGAGCCAAATCACTTTCAACATTGCAGTTAGGCGTCGGTAAATGGGTAGTTATGTAGTCCTGCTCAAAGTAAATGTCCATTCTTTATCTGTAATAAATGTAATAATAATAAAACTATATTCCACTGATTCAGCTATAAACTTCCTTTAATATCCACTCGCTATGCTCGGATCTGAGTGTGTGTGTGTGTGTCTGTGTGTCTGTGCTTCTGCTTTGGTTCACAGTAATTTACCTTTTATCATACAACGATCTTTTCTAATTCCAGCACCTCAGATCCAGATCTTTCTCATGTCCATCCATAGGTGAGTCGTATCCCAGAAACCACTGGGCAGGAGGCAGGAATACACCCTGGATCAGACACACCATCCACTTATGCACCTAGGGGCAGTTTAGATCCTCCAGCGAGCTCATTTCAGAACCCAACCCAGAATATTCTTTATATCCACCATGATGCTCCTCTTCTGCACGTCACCTGTCATTCAGGTTCCCACTTGAGTCTTCAGCGCGGCTCGTGTGGTTTCAAAATTATTTACTACATCCCGTCGTTCAGGAGATGATGGTGCTCGGCTACAGTGGGCTGAACACCTCCCCTCCAGGATGAAGGGTCAGTCAAACTGGAGTTATGACCCTTCAGTCAACCTGTTTCCCTCCTTACTGTTACTTCAAGCACCTCTGTCACGTGAACGTGATGGATTGTGACGAATGCCACAACCATTTCTGTATTTGGTGGTTCGGCAGAACCCCAGTTTGGTGGAAGTGGACAAGATGACAAATGACATCCTGTAAATTAAAGCCAAGCAAGAGAGCCAGTTTTCGACTTCATCGATCTAACTCGTGACTTCTGTTTTCACGATTCGCTGTTTTCGGTCTTCAAAATGGTCAAATCATCCTGATCATTTTTCATCTTCCCAACAGCTTCTTCACGTCTCCTTTTCCTTATATCAAAGTGTGAATGTAGGATGATCTTAACCCTAAAAAAAGAATATATTTCAACTTTTTTCCACCTCTAAGCGGTACAGACCTTTTTTCCTCTGCTCTGACTGATGGTAAACACCCGGCCTTTTCCTGAAAAATATCTCTGAGTGCACTTATCTTGCAAATATTAAAAAATAGATTAAGGGGCCATTGGGAGGTAAGTGGTTCCATAAGCAGAATTGATGGGACTAAGTACTATCATGGAGACTGCCCACATCACCTTGAGGGTCATATCCATGTTAATGACACTACGTGCTGCGTGCTTTCTTTCTGAAGAATGGCAGCCATTTCACTGTGGGCTCTGACACCTCACTTAAACAGCCATTCCAGGCAGTTAACTGGAGCACGAGGGCCCACATACCAGACAGCTGGAAGATGGACAACACGGGGTGAAAAGGGAAAAAAATCCACTCCTGAAACATATTCCAAGGGCAAATGAAACGCTATAGTTTCTGGGACGAGCTTCCCTTTGGAGGCATGAATATCAGAAGACCGAGAATGAGCAAACGGGGGACTAGCTTACACGTGTTTATTAATAGCACTAACAGCAAGTTGTTTTGTAATTTTTGTAATTTGAAGAGGGAAAAAAGGGAGATGAAATGAAGAAAAGAGGCCAGATTCAAACTCTAGGCAAAGTTTCTCCCCAAAAAGGGGAAAAAGAAAGCCTTTGGTTTGTGCCTCCAGCAAGGTCTTCATATGAATGATGCACACCTCTAAGCCAGCTCAAGGGAAAGTTGTGGACAGCTGCCAGTTCCATGGGGTCTGGAGGATGCCTTCTGCAATTAGGCTCTTCTTCCTTCCGTAAAGACTGGCAGCGCTGGTCCTGCCAGCCACTTCCCCTGGACCCTGAGTCCCTTCCCCCAGCCAGCGCATCAACACAAGTGTTGAAAGGTTCCATTTGACCACGGAGATGGCGGCTCCCTTCCCTGCCAGCAAGCTTCTGAGCCGATTTGAAGGTGTGTATCCCTGGACTGGAAAATCTTCCCTATCCGAAAAGTCGATTAAAGCCAGCAGCTGCGTTTCAGGCTCTGCCAAGCAACCCTGCAACACACACGTGCACGCACTCACTCTCTTACACACACACACACATGCTCACGCACATCATTTGACATCAAAAAGTCCTTGGAGCTGCTCAGCTGCAGCCCCAAACATAAAGCCAACTTTACTTACTCAGCTTTTCCAACGTTATCTCTTGGTTCCATCAAGCGTGCACCCAGAGGCTGCGGAAGATGGACAAACCGCCGCTAAAAAACAGGCACGTGCATTTATTTTGCAGGATGCGTAATATTTATCTGCTAAAATTGTGAATTTAGTAGCTCCTTTAGTTTACGGAGCGGACAAGTTCTTTCAGGACAATTTAATTAGACGTGCTTCGGTTTTGTTTAAAATAGCAGAAACATCTTCAGAACACGGCGTTTGCCGTTGCTTCCTTTGAGCTAATGAAACCAACAAGCCAAAAAGGAAAAGCGTGTCACAGGTTCCACAGAGGGCTTACTTCTGTGTGGAGCTTCAGCTTTGTGTTTCAGGAAATTGAGCACTGAAATGGCCCTCATTGCTCAGCAGCTACCAAATAAATTTCCAGTGGGGGGAAAGAAAATCAATGAGTGCATTCTGCTTCTTTTTCAGGACCTTGTAGGCTCTGCCTTGTGATTTTAAAGGAATGTTAATGTAATTTATTGAACCTCTTACCCTAATCACGCAGATTGCCTATAATTACATACCGTGACAGCTGCCGGACTTCTAATTGCTAATGCTTTTCCGGGAATTTGTCCTCTAATCTTTGTGTGTAATGACTTAAAAGAAGGAGAAAGTGCTTCGCTGCTACTTGGAGTTGCCTCCTTGGCTGCAAGGGCATTGGGGTTTAACATATCTCCAATATTTCAATGTAATGTTTATCAATTTGATATGGAAATCGGACAGAAATCGCCTCTCCTCTGTGCAGCTTTACCGACTGGTGGAGGCAGGCAGAACATGAAGAATGCCACTGTTTTGGCACTTTGTTGTATAGAATGATGATAAATACTCTGTTTCAATTGGATTTGATTTGTTTTTTCCTGTTGTTTTGAAAGAAATACCAGAGCGGAGTGTAGATTGCGGCGCATGATTCACCTGTACCCATTATAGTGTGTATGTGTGTAGTTTCATACCGGCATTTTACACAAATGTGCAACTTGGTTGGATAAAATGTAGATCCAGCAATCTCCTGTGCTCCAACGCCACATGGCCCGGAGACAATAATGGCTGTTATTCTGCTGGAAGCCTGCTGACACTGTTCCCTGTTTCCTGCAGCAATTTGAATGCCATTTTCTATAGTATAATTTTGTTGTCGCGGTTGCAAATCAGCCAACATAAAAAGGGCCTTTTGTTGGGCATCATTCATTAGACTTTGACCATCCATTCAAATGGATGATAAATCAATAATTCAAATACAAGTAAATCTTCTTTTGTGTCATTTTTGTTCTTTTTCCAAGCGCACATGGAGAAACAGTCCCACCTTTTTCAGTCAAAGTGAAAATGAGACGATGATAATGGAACAACACCTGTTCAGTATGCATTTATTGCATGCTTGACAGAACTGATTGGACTGTCACTCGTGCAAGAGCTGTCAAGTCATCCGCAGTATTCATTAAAATAATACCCCAACATCCGAAAAAAAATAATTATTAGGAGGCTTTCCAACACAAATAGATACATGCAGAGCAGGTTTTCTTTTCTTCTCCCAACCCTCCCCCCCACGTCCACTCACCCATGCTGAGACACTAATGTCATCCACTCTGCTTTCAAGTATTCTCGCCCCATGTGGGCCAAAAGGAGCCAGAAACCAGAGAAGCAGAAGGCGGATTTTTTTGCTCATCAAAACAGCCATTTCACGAATCCCCTGGGTTCACATTGTGAAAGATAGTATTACCACAAACACAAATTTAGCATTAAAAAATACACAACTGTCATTTTAGATCAAGGATTGGTGCCTCTGATGGTTGCCCCTGTGATTGGTGCGGTTCTCTTTCTGAAGCTTTGGTTAATAAAATGATTAAAAAAATTGATTTTATGGACGTGAACCCTAAAAATCAACCAATGAAGTTGCCAATAAAGTTCTAAAAAGTGTGCCAGAGTCATTAAGCACCTGCCTCTCAGTGGACTTGAAACGGCTTCTTTCAAGGGAAAAAATATGACCATTAGAAGAATAACACCTAATAAGTGATAATGAGGGGAAGAGGATACAAACATGATCAAAACAAGCTGATAAAAAGTTAACAAAGACTAAAATGAAGAATGGATAATAAGGGAACGCTCGCTGAGATGAACCTGCTGTTATCCGTAGCTTTGTTTGTGTGTGTGTGCATGTGTGTGTGTGTAGGCCTCCTACAGATGCCGAGAAGTATTATATTTCATGCATTTTCAATCAATAAAGTTTTAGAAAAATTGCAGTCCGCCTAGCTTTAAACAGAGGTGCTAGCTACTCCGTAGATGTGGCACGGATGGGTTTGGCCCCTCCCCCCGTCCGTCTCTTCTGTCTGCCAGATGGCTGGTGGGTTAGAGTCTCCTGACATCCATCAGTGTCTTGCAGTCAGCTGCTCCCGCAGCAGTGATCTGACCTGCAGGCTGGACCAGCAGAACTCCCGCTCTTCGCCTAATGATGCCGCCAAATGAAGCTCCGTTTCCTGGGAGCCAAATAAAAACGCAGCCAATACGGCGCGGCAGTCCAATACAGATGTGAAGCTCCCCGGTTTGGGGAGGAGAAAGAGGGAAAAAGGATGCAACCTATTTCAAGTGATTTGCCAAATTCCCCGAACTGCGTGTCCTGCATGGAAAAACCCCCATTTTGAAACTGTCTGTTTGTCTCAGCTGCCTCCAGGACCATCAGAGACATTTGTAATTATGTTACATGAAATAGGAACTGTCCCTTGTCGTCCTTGAGAGTGTCAAAGATTCTCATGGCCCTCCTTGCGCAGCTCCGTCCACGAGGGCACCTCTAAAAGGAAAACACACAATCATCTAACTAAGTGATTTCCTCTGGCCTCCCTGGGGTGATAACGTGCACTCCGGAGCCACCTAGAGAGGCTTGTCCCGAAAACACGCAGCAATCCGCAGATTCGGTGGCTTTGACACGTCAGCTTTTCTCTGCACGCCTGAAGGGAAAGTCTCTTCTAATGGACCCAACATCAGCAGTGAAAACCAACAGGCCTCACGGCGCCGCCGAATGAGCCCGCCGCCGTGCTGGAGAGGGAAATAAATGTCACAAAAATGTAATTTTGCCCCTCAACTAAAGGACTCTCTTGGCTCTGACTCTGGATACCTACTCACATATTACCGGTAACCATTTAATTCCACGAAGGATTGACATAAAAAGCTACTTTTCGTTCCACACAAATGCACAGCTCAAATTGGTTTACGGTCCCCGTAAATCGACCGGGAATCATTTCCTCTGTAAAATGACCCATTATGGAAGAATCATTAAAAAAACAACCCTTTAGGACTCCATAAAACTCGACGAATAATTATTTTTCATAACGTTTTAATAAACAGGTATTTTAATTAACTTCACATTTCCTGAAAGGCCTTCTAAAATGCGACCTAATGGTCAGGACAATATTCAGGCTCAATAAATTATTCATACTCACCAAATATTTAGAGATTATTCTAATTATCTTACTCTCCCTCACCTGTATTTGGAGCGTGATTTGTCCATAATAATATGCGAACCTTTTGGAATTTCATGGTTCTCTGCCTCAATTTGACATAGAATATTGCCCAATATTCATCTAAGTCAAAATAACTGACAAATATATAAAATATATACATATATATTGTAAAAGAATTAATAAAAAACTGAGCCATTGTCCATTTTGACTAAGAGCAGCCATCCAAACCTCCTGGTGCTGCCGGAAGTAAAAAGTTAACCCTTGGAATGAGAAGCCCTCTGGTTGAGTCCCTTCTGGCAGCAATATCCTCAACCCAGCACTTCCTGTGGCGGTGGGTCAGTTTTAGCCCGTTCTTCCTGGCAGGACTGCGGCAGCTCTGACACGGCAACTCCAAATGCGGATTTTGTTTTTCTTGAGCCAGTCTGTGGTGGACTTAGAGTCAGGATAACGTTTGCATGATGATTCTTGATGGTGGATCCTCTTACAGCTCCTCTTGGCTAGACGCGGCTCGCATAAGCAAAGTGTGTCTGCACCTACCAATGAGGCTTCAGGTTTGCGAGGAACTGACTCCAATTAGCTTCTTTGAGGTCGTTAAAGGGCTGGCATCCATCACCACTCTGAGGGTTTTATGCTTGTTCCCAATAAGACATTAAAGATCATAATTTTGCTGTGTCATTATATTTGGTGTTGCTCAAATGCATGAAAATACAGCTGATAAAAACACAGTCAACAGTTTGGTGACAGTATATTGATAGGTTTCTATGTTTTCCATGTGTCTATGTAGGTTTTTCAGAGTTTTCTCCCATAGGTCCACAAAAAGAACAGGTTAGCTTAACGTTAGCCTTGTCCGTCAGACGCCTCCCAAAGCCACCTTGTGAAGAATGTCCATGCAAAGGGTGTTTGTAAGGTTGTGTTTCCTTTATTTTCTCACATAATTACCAAAAGCAATCTTTAAAAATCACCTATACACGACATATTACCTCAAAACGTGACAAAATTCTGCCCCAAATATTTCCAAAGCATCAAAGCAGCTAAAAATCTGGAAAAGATGAGTACTTGATTTAAATTGATTTCTCTTTTGTTTGACTATCGGCGCCGCGTTCTGCGGCATTTTGTTCACCTCGCTCCCCGTGGTGGTGTGTATTCATTGGGACTGCTGTTTCCAACCAGATAAACAGGTTTTTTTTATGGCAATTACTGCCTGAGGATTGTTCCGAATGTGACTCGGCTGTCAATGAGGAGTCGGGCGGGGGAGGGGAGCTGTGACGAGAGGGAATTTAGAGCAACCGGTGGAGCACAGCTCCAGGGGTTGTGTGCAGGCATATAACTGCATACAACCGTGTAACATTCCATGTGACATGAAGCTGCTTGTGCACGTGCATGTAAGTAGTAATGTGACTGTAATTGTTCCACTGTAGTTCACACCTTCACAGCATGGATACCGCATAATAGTGGCAAACAACTAAAAACACGACTTATCTTTTGGTGACTGGTTCCCGTCCACAAGTTCCCTTTGGTGTTGTGTTCTGGTGGGTTTTGGCCGGTGGTAGGGGACAGCAAATTGGAGGGATTGGTCATTAAAGTGGGCGGATAAAGAAAGATCTCTGCAGTCCCCACGTTGTCCTTCCAATAACCAGCTCCAGTGTTTACTGGGATTTACCCACATTTAATGGGAGATTTAGCAGCAGCTGCGCCCGGAACTTTGTCCTGTTTTTCCAAACTTGAATATTTTCTTCATCTCCCAACTCCTCTCCCGCTGAGCACTGACCCTGATTCCCATGACATCAACGTCAATAATCAAGAGCTTTTCCACATCGGCAGAGCACCTACAAACACATATTATGTCGGATCGGAACAGCTAAAATTTTACCTCATCAAATTCTTTTTTTTCCTTCTGAAAAAACATGAATGTGCAGAGGGGATTTTTCAAACAGGGAAGAAGCGAACAAGCACAACTCGACGTAAATAGTATAATTTACACTGACATTGTTTATCTGTGATCTGCTCCAGTTGCTTCCAGTGGTGACCTCATCATGAGGGGAGCACTCCCTCTGGGAAGGCTGAAGGCTGTTCTCGGTTATATTTGCATTTATTAGTCTCCACATGGTGTAGGTATAGTATGGAACACAGTGGCTCTCTGACCAGTGTTTATTTTTAGGCCCGTACGTCTTCATCTCTGTAAACAGGCTCCATATTTCCATCAATTTCCTTCAGAGTGACTGCACTGATACGGCGTTCATGTACGCTTTTGGTGGTCATAAACGGCGTTTCACGTTTGACAAATGGTCAGGAAATCTTTTAAAATCATAAACACACCACCATAATAAGGGAGAGTGTGTCATTAAATCAGCCAGCTTTTCCTGACATTTGTCAACCTGTCAGGACGGAATAATGTGCTTGATCACATTCCAAATCCACCGGCAATCAGATAGGAAGATTCTTAATAACAGCGCATTATAACAAGGTAGTGGTGGATCATTTTTATTGTGGTGTACAGCAGTTAATGGCTTAGGAAAATAAATTGTCAAAAAAAACTATTCCTGTACAATTCCCAACTGAACACAGACCGCTCTCTCATATTTTCTCCCAGCGTGTCGCACATAATAACGGTGCATTAATGCTGTGACATTTAATCAACAAGGGACACTCAATAATATAAACTGAAGCAAGAGTTCTGATTTTGCCCTAACAGGATTCTGTTTGGATCCCGGGAAAATATACGACTGCTGGACAGGGAGCACTCCAGGCACTCCATTTAAACAAAACGTTTCCATGTTTACAGAGGCAGCGATGTCAGGATGGAGAGATATTCATATTTATGCACATGACATCCGCCTCTTGGCACTGCTGCTACTTGTAGAGCTCATATGCAAACACTCACATTGCTAAGCAACAAAAGTACCTATCACTGTGTAACGGCGAGTGGGTGACAAGCTAGCATTATTTCCCTAATCCCAGCCCTCTGGAACGCTGCACTGGCCGCAGCGGCTGCAGGCTGAAAGTGGAGCTGCAGCACTGACTACTGGTGGCAGCCTGCTATAAGCCTGAGGTGGAGCTCAGGCCCTCCTCCAGGGATTTACCTCAAAATTCACCACAATCAGGCGGCTTTGCATGCTCCGAACAATCGAGAAAATGCTTAGCGTGACACTTGAGCGTGAGATGTTGTGCAATATCTGCACATATCCCTCTTTTCTTCCCTCGTACCCGTTTTGTCCGACGCACAATAAAACGTTGTCTCTTCCTCCTTCTCAGACAGCCCGAGCTGGCATCCTGAGCAGCACAAATCTGTGAAATGACTGTGCTGATACCAGCGCCAGTCATTCTCCTTTGTTAACCTGCATCCGCAGGGAGAGGAAAGGAGCTCCGCTTCGCCAGGAGACTGGCCAGAAACACAGCTGGCGAGCCGGCCAGATTGCATCAGCATAGAGCAGATTACATCCTATCAGACAAGCCAGTGAAGGGAGAGGAGCCGAAGGAAGGGAAAGTGAAAGCTAATGAACACAAGTCAGGTCACAGTGGCACAGAGACAATTTACCGCAGATGTGTTCAGGAAAAGTCTCAGGAAGGGAAGGATAGACTGAGCAAGTGCAGCGGAGGAGCCCCCTGTTTTTGATTTAAAAGACAGGGGAAAGGCCACAGCCGGCCAGGAACGTCCATTCCAATTTGTGGAAACAGAAATCAGTCTTCACCGACGAGCGTCGTTAATTTGAAGGACCCCCCCCCCCCCCACACACACACACACACACACCACACACACACACATCCTTTTTTTAAAATTGAGTAATCAACACAGCAGTGGTCTTCGCCAATGAGACGAGAGCAGAACCACCCACTAACCGCAGCTGTCGATGCCAACCTGCTCAGTGGGCGCTCTGAGTGGGCTGATTAAAGCGGCCAGGTTAATGAACGGCGCTGATCAATTACCTGCTTCAGGCCCTGACCCACATCACCCATGGAGCAGAATACTGCGTTAGCATCACAGCAACAATACAGAAGAGTCCATCCGTCCGTCCGTCCATCCATTAATCCATCAATCCATCCACCCAACTATCTATCTATCTATCTATCTATCTATCTATCTATCTATCTATCTATCTATCTATCTATCTATCTATCTATCTATCTATCTATCTATCTATCTATCTATCTATCTATCTATCTATCTATCTATCTATCTATCTATCTATCTATCTATCTATCTCTATCTATCTATCTATCGCCATGTAATTGACAAAGGTGGCGTCTCCTTCGGCTCAGGTCTCGGTGCCCAGCCATGTCTCAGCTTGTCTCAGCTTGTTTGTGTGTGTGGGTGTGTGTGTGTTTGAGTGTGTGTATGCATGTGTGTGTGTGTATCTGTGTGTGTGTCCTTTTTCTTCATTCTCTTGTTTCTCTTTGTTGTTTTTATCCTTTGTGAGGCACTTTGTGCTACCCAGTGTATGAAAAGTGCCATATAAATAAAATAAATAAATAATAAATAATAATAATATCATGCCTCTCCTGTAAATTATCGATGATTCAGCGGCCAGTGGATAATCCTGCATGAGCGCACATCTCATTAATTCCATGATTTGTTTGTTAATTTCCTGCAGCTGCCTTTTCCCACCTCTTTCCCCACGGGGTTACGGAGAGTACGGGGGCTGTTTAGCACCACAGCATGGACGGACACGGGCCCACCTGTCCAGAGGTGACCTACCGTCGCACTTGTTGATGAATGTCAGCCGATTCTAGTCAAAGGCAGACTTGGCAGAGGGGACGCGCAGATGTCTGGCTGTGACTGGTCTCCAGGTAACAGTAGTCTGGTCTGAATGCACCTATCTTCTGAAGATCCCCAGGATCAGCAGACATCAGTGAGTCAGTCATGTGACCGGCACCTGGGGATGCGATGTCATCACTCAATATCCGCACCTGATGATGAACTGGGAGTTTTTCTCCTCTGTCAATTATCAAACGGGCTCGCCTGTTTTCGCTGACACAAGATCGATGCAAAAGAACAGCACATGCATTTCGCCATAAACCTGCTCTCGCTCTGATCAATATACCACATGAGGAGCAGAATTTCTGCATTACCTCCCCCTGAGAACTCTTTCTATCATGAAATCACACACACACACATCCCGTTTGTGGACATGCTGCCCCGCCGCATAGACGCGACCCCGCCATGCCCCCCCCACCCTCGCTCCCTCGACTGAAAATAGGGCCTGATGGAAAGGAGAGCAGGCGAAGAGAGCAAAAATCAATAATCTATTCTATTTAATGGGCTGGAGTGTCGTGGTAATGAGACAGGCCTGGATGAGTTGAAGGAGCCAGTTGCCAAAATGTTTTCCAGGGCGTTGCACGCCCAGATCAGCACTTCTACCTTTTCCTCGGCTCCTTTCCCGACGACAGAGATGAACACACATTTGCTGTTCTCCTACTCCGGGCTGCCTTTTCCCCATCCGTTTGTAAACTGTTGGTCATCGTTTGAAATTGGCGAGCCGGCATTATCCTTCACTCGTGTCTTTGTAGCATCCGCCTTTGTTTACCTCCTCTGGATGACTGGTTTCCAATAACATGACACTGTTCTTCTTCTGACTCGTGTTGCCAAACTCATGCATAGGAAATGATTTGAAGGATATTGGACTTTGATGCCCGTCCCTCGCCGCTCTCCCTCCCAGCCGCCCACGTTGCCGCATGGACTCCCAAACGAATCTCTGTGATTAAGGAAGGTGAGGTGCCAACCTGGGGTTCGGCCGTGGTGTTCCTCTGCCTCTGCAACATCGGCGGGCGGCGTCTGTGGCGCGCATGACGTCACATTTGGCCGTTTTAAACGATGGCAGCAGCATTGCCGTCTCTTCTGAATGCAGCTCGCAGCAGAGTGATGTGATGTGTGTTTAAAGCACTTCCTCCAGTCCACAGAGTTCCAAACTGCTGCGATGATTTGACCTTTAGTGGATATTTCTGTCTCTTCTCTGACTTTTCTTTTTCACCAATGCTGTAAATTATGGTGGAGAAGGGGAAAAAATACAGGAATCCGAGTTTTCTTGAATCAAATAATGAGAAATGAATCCAGGAGTAGCTTCTTCTGCTGCTATTTTGAGAGGTTCCAGAACTTCCTTGGGGAATAGGGCATTAAAAGTAAGATGTTGCCGGACTTCTATAGTCTTCCCAGGGCACAGACTGAAACGCAGACGCCCATGTTCGTTCATGCGGAACTCCAAAAGCAGAAAACTTTCTGTTGGTTTAAGGACGCTGCGAGAACTTGGCTTGAAGGAGCTCCATAAAGATTTTATAGACTCGGTGTGATGCAACAAATCCTCTGCTTTGAAATCATTCAGTCAAAAGTTCAAATCACTAACAGAAAAGTAATTCTTGGACTTGAAGTGGAACAACACACCACCCAAGAGCTTTGAGCAGACAGGATGGAGGGTGGCGCAGCATGGAAAGACTAAAGCAAATCATTAAAACCCCTGAAATCTTCAAAAAACACCATCCTACAGCAACAAAGTAGAGTAAAAGTCCCCCTAAATATGTCAAACAATTCAACATAATCAAATATGTAAGTGAACTCTGCATATTTACAGTTGTGTGGTGGATACAGCTGCATGATTAACTGCCCACTTGCTCGTAAACTAGCAGAATTGATGCAATAGTAAATAGTGAACAGTCAGTAAGTCAATAGTTTAATCAGATGATGTTTATGGAGCTGGATTCCCATAAATCAATCAACCAAGCCCTAAAAATGATTTCTGAACTAATTACTTTAGTAATTCAGCCAATAAGGGAAGGAGGTAATTTGTTAGCAATAATGATAATAATAGTAATAAAATGTGTTATAACTCAATGCTGGCTGCTGTTTGACAGAGGAAGACACAGCAGAGTCGTCTGTGATGTCACAGGACGTCCTGCAGTGGCCATAATTCCAAATGTCAAACGTTTCTCTGCAGCGAAAAAAGTTACTCATCGGGGATTTTTGTGGGGGAGGAAAATCTGACACAGATGGAGAATTCATCTTATAAGATCTGCGGTAACAGTAGAATTATGTCGGTCTTAAAAATGGCTTCATGTACTGTATGTAATATCAGACACATGGAGTTTATACTACTGCAAATATTGACGCGTTTGTGTGGATATGCTGGTGAGAAACACACCAACGCACCATTACAGCTCCTCTGCTCTGCTGCTCAGCTTGCTAGGTTGGGGGAGACGGCGTTTGATGAGAATGTGCGCTGACTGGCAGCTTCTATTTCTTTGGAATTCTCACATTTGCCATCTCGGAGGTCTCTGGACTCTCGCCTCGTCTGTGGAAGTTTCAGAGCGAGGAGGTCCGGCAGCTCCGAGCCTGTCTTCGCTCCATGGCACATTTCTTTCATTCAGAGGAAGCAAAGGCAAATGCTCACACACACACACACACACACACACACACACACACACACACACACACACACACACACGGTCTCTCCTTACCAATCTGATTTTAACAGAATGTCTATAACCGTCTGTCCAGGCCTGCTGCATCAAATGTTTGATGTCCTCTGTAAAAGGTTGTGAAAGCGTTTCATCTGTCAAACTATTTCCAGTCACTTGATGGCTGTTGCACCTCTGCTGTTGAGAGGAGAGGAGAGGAGAGGAGAGGAGAGGAGAGGAGAGGAGAGGAGAGGAGAGGAGAGGAGAGGAGAGGAGAAAGATAGTCTTCCTTTTTTCCCTCTTTGATTCATATTTCTGGAGCCAGTGTCACATTTTAAAACAACAATTCTCATTGCCTATTTATTGTTCACCTATTGTGTGTTTTCCATTATTACTACTGAGCATGATCCTCTGTTTTAACCTGTTTCATGCTAAAGACTTTCTCCTGCAACACATTTTCAACTAATTTCCAAAATCCAACAGCCCCTCTGTGCTTATCCATGCAGCAATTATTACACTATGACTTACATTCCCCTCTGAACTAAAAGGAAAAGTACATTGAGTTTATATATAAGCACTTTTGCTCCATTACTCCACTGACACTTCAATCTATTGTGATGTACATTGTGAGCCTGTTCCCATTTTCAGAGTCAGTCAGTTGGTATTAGACTGAAGCTCCATCCAAAGCACAGCCTGTAATAGGATATTAGCACCAATGATCCAGCGTTCCCTGTTTTACTTTTCCAGTGGGGTTGACTTGGAGAATGGCTACGAGGGCAGAGGGCAGAGCAGGTGCAGACGCCTCCAGCTGTGTGGAAGCCTGGCGTGGCCAACGGCTGAGCGCTGCCTGGCAGGCTGCAGAGGAAATCAGTGCATTTCATCAGAAAGACGGCAGCGGCTGAATGGCCTGTGATAAACGCTGTTATTGAATCTTCGGTGATTTTCACCAGCTTGTGGCTACGGCGCGGGCTGATTGCAATGCATTCACTATTTACATCCCATTTCCGACCCTTTATTTCCAACAAAAAGTCCGATTTTGAAAGGAAGACAATGTTTTTCTCAGGCTTCATTTGCACGCCAAGCACTGCCGATGGAGCCACAATCTGTGGCTGCGAGAGAGGAGGATCCCAATCTGGTTTTGAAGGGGATCTCTTCCATCTACCGTGGAATTGCCCCGGCGAACATCCGCAAGGCGATGGTGTACAAGCTCTGACCAAGCTGTGTTCTCATTGGCCAGATCTTCCTGCGGGACTTTACGCTGATGACGTCCAGCGCTGCTGAGAGGGAACTCCAGACAAAAAAAAGGGGGCATCAAAGCACATTTGCCACCATCAGCCCATTATGGGAGCAGTCAGGGCCACCGTGCACACGTGAGAACTTAATTTAATTAAAACAGCCAGTCGTAAGAGCTCCGTTTTCTGGCCATATGGTCGGGACCTGCCCTGTCCATGTTCTTGTGTCCAGCTGAGAGGAAATCCTTGTACACACCCACAACAAGCTGGTGGAATTAGCTGTCCCACCTGGCCTGGAAACGCACCCTGCTCTCCCACAGTGGAGCTGAAGGACGCTGACAGCATATTTGACCTCAAGCTGCTGATGCACCCGTAAACAAAGGGATATCAAGTAAAGATTCATTTCATACATATATTTAGATGATGTTTTAGCAAATGGCACCAGTAGTGTTCCATTAAGCATGAGAATATATGATATAATGTATTTTATTGGGTCATATCTTACCCAAATATTTAGTTTTAAAGCATTTATCGACCGCTCCCTCTCCCCGCTTCAAAATGCGAAATTAAAAGTTGCATGTTTCTGCTTCTTCCTGAAGTTTAATTTGTTCCCAGCATCTGTGATGGAGCATCTGCTGCTTACCGAGGACACAATTAGCGATCCATCAATCAGCTCTCTGTCTTGTAGCTAACTCAGATCATCTCCTGCCAGAAAGCTTGGGCAATAACAAGACGCTGTTGGCTCCGTCCTCGGCCAAGCTGTGCTTTGGCATCGCGGGGAAGACTCCGTCAGTCCATTTAATATTAAAAAATCATATTAATGATTTATGCCTCACATTATCAGGACACACAACTCAAAATGTGCTTTTTAAAATCCATTACCCTCTCGCAGGATATTATGATGCATTGTCACATTTTACCTCTCAAATAAGTGCAGACAGAGAGAGAAACATTTGAACCATTGTGCGCGTGCCATTAAAGCCCGGTACCGGTCCCAAACACTGGCAGAGGGGCAGGGATAATATTGCTATACTGTCAATTTACTGGGCTTATTTCTATTGAATTGATTGATTCTATTGAAACTCTAGACTTTGAATTTAAGGTGGAATTTAAGGTGGAGTTGTATATAAGCAGCTTCTTTGAAGGTTCACTACACTTCTTGTTTAATAGCATCCAGCGCTTTTATTGGCCTCGGGCTGGTTTCTACCCACAGTATTGATGTAATCAACAGAACATGTCTACAACTCAAATAAACACTGGGTCATAAGGAGAAGATTCCAGCTGTAAAACTGTTGTTTTTAGCCCAAAATGATAAATCCCCACGACGCTAGCAGAGCAATAACAACAATAGAAAACATCCCTATTGGACGACTGGAACACATCAATCAATCTTTATTTCTTATACAATCAAAATTGTTTCATGACCTGCTTGTTGCAACTGAGGTGGCCATATGTGTTCACGGTAATGTTTTTTGTCTCATCTCGTCTCGTCTTCTTAACCACATAAACCCATGGGGGGCCGTGGGGAGCACACACAATGGACGACGGCAGGGTCCACCTAGACGACTTTTTTTGTGTGTTTGTTTTATCTCTCATTCAACTGCCGCAGCCGCAGACGCACAAGAAACCACCGTGCATCAGGACATTTCTGCTTTTCTTGCTAACGTTGCTCTGGGGAGGGAATGATGGATTTGTTATGACTGGGTATTACACATCATCGCTTTTAAATAAGAATGTCCCCCGCCGCCACTCTCCCTTCTTGGACAATCTGCAGCATGACGAAGTGCAATTACGTGCCGCATAATAGTCGGCTCAAACCCCAACCCTGTATGAGATATGAAGGACAGAGCAAAGCCCCGCGGGACGCGTTCTGACCGTGGAGGATTGGGAAGGAGAGGGTGTGTGACACATTGACTAAAAAAGCCAGCAACAATAGGCTAATCGTGGAAGGCCATGCCGCCGCCTGGCAGCCCCAAAAGAGGTTCATCCTGGAATTCCGACTGGCGTCGCATCGGCTCCAGGCCACCAGCAAGCCGTCGTGTGTGATGGGAAATGAGGAGAAATAAAACCTTTGATAGCGGGGAAAACCCAAAAAGTGATGACGGTTCTCTTCTATTAGCTTCTGTCCTTGTGCTTTTGCAGTTTCTGTTGTTATTATTATTATTTGGCTAGTCGTTCCCAGCGCCATATGCTTGGAATTTCGCCTGCGCCTCAGAGGAGAGCATTTGATTTAGTCTATTTCTTGCTGAATGTCTGATGTAAAATCTGTTAGCACTAAGGGAAGAAATGAAATCAGCATTTTATTTGATGTCCTGGGTAAGAAAGCGAAACACAACCCTCCAATCCTTTCAAATGCTAAAATTAGCTATGATGCCCAGTTTCTTCTTCTTCTTCCCTTTTTTCCATTCAGTTTTCTCTCTCCTGTCTTCCAAACCATTGCAAATGATTTCCATCATTTCTATTTAAGTGACATTTACAAATGAGGGGAACATCAGGAAGGCAGTGGATCTGGAATTGGAAAAGGCATTGAACTGAAGATAATGCCACAGGCGCCATAATATCAAATCCAAAGGATTTGAAATGTCATATGATGTGAAAGTGTTGCCCTGCTGGATTTTATGCTCCTTATCAATGCAGCATTTGGTTTAGTGATCCTCCATTTACGCTGATGAGGTGAGAACTGACTCTCTTTTGTTCCCCTGCTAATGTTTTTGACGTGAATCCAAGTAAAAGGTCAAAATTAGAATAAATAAGGATTTTCTTAAAAAGGGCAGCCTTGTGCAGGGGTTCATTTAAGAGCTAATAGAACAATTTGGAGTGCACGTTGAACGCTCCTGACTGCATGTTTCCGTGATTATTTCTGTGTCTGTGGGCTAGAAACAATGAAAATCTATCTGGCGTGCTGGGAAGACACGATGGTTTTATTTCACCTCCTCGCGGCGTGCTGCTTTGATCTGCATGCAGCTCACACGCGAGATGTTCTCCATAACGGCTTCAGGATGCGCAACCTTTCTCCAGCGACATTCATTCTGAAACAACATTTTCCTTTTCAATCGTTATTTCTCAATCACCCCATTTTGATGACGCTAGCTGTGTTCTTCCTTTCTTTCTTTTTTTGGTGGGAGGCAATTTTTTTTTCATCTGTCGGGAGCTGGAAAGGGAGTTCATTCGGAACGGAAACAGACGACCTCGGTCATTGCGCTCAGTCAATTACGCCGTCTTTAATGAGATCAAACTGATGGAGGCCATCAAGAGGAACGCGAAGCCTTATCTGTGACAGATTAATGGAGCCGGTTTGATCATTTGGGCTGTTTCAAAGTGAAGTTCACCCTCTTTTCTTCAGCGGCCGTGAGGTCAGTCTCAAGAGCCACAATATCATTCAGCTCAGGGATAATTATCCACGTTCTCGCACCGCGCACGCCTGTAAATATTGTATGGATGCATGCTCTGTGGTATTAAAGCCTCGACCCCCACAGCCTCTGGGTTGTGATATAGGATGAGGAGGAAATCTCCCCCCGCTCATGTCTTCTTCACCTCCCCGCTGAACCCGAGCCCCCTGCTCGTGGCGCGTTTGATTTGGAAGCCCATTCACGGTCCAGTAAGTCCCATTTTCTCATGGATGAGATTATTGACGGCGGCCTCCGTTTGTTCTAATCCACCTCGTTGCCATTCAGGAGCCAGCGCCGATCCCATAATCATATTCCTCCCTGCCAGTCAGGTCCGGCTGAAAGATTACTATCTAAAACAGAGCGAATCCAAAGGTTATAGCACTGTAACAGCAGTGTAATAGACGATTACAATAACTTTTTTGGGGGGGAGGGGTTACCATGAAGAGAATCCTGTCTCCTAGGATAAGAAATATCTGGAGTACGACCTTCCCTCCTTTTAGAGTCACGTGTCTTGGAGGGACTCCACGTCTGCCGCGCCAGATGTGCGGCTCACGCAGCTGGAGGAGCCGCCGCTCTGCGATAAGACGCGAGGTGAAGGCGGCTCATGTTTGTGTCATGGCAGTGATGTACTTATGTGTGACCCAGAGGCAAATGAGCAGATGCTTCATTACCCTCTCTCTGCGGCGGCAGGATTACAACGGCACGTGGAAATAAAGGCTTGTGGATGCAATGAGGGAGAGGACACGGATCTTTAAAAGATACGGCCATTTACATATGTAGAGAGGATACATCCCCGAATAAACACGCATGGAAAGATGCCCTGAAACGCTGTTTACCGCGGTGGCTTTATGTGGAACACAGACGCAATATATTAATGTCTTTGATGGAGGAGATAACCGATGGTATCTGATCCGAAAAATGCCACGTGTGAGCGTTCAGAGCGGGAAAAGTGAAGTTACGCGTGGATAAAATCGCCGGGACGTTTCCAGCTGCAGCAGATTTGGATCAGACCTGCATCCCAGTCGGTACACCTGGTCCTACTGGTGGAAAGGAGCCGCGCTAACGCTTTGATACATGTTTACTTACATGTTTTAAGTAGGAAATTCCATTTATCTTCCAATGATACGAGTCGACATTATACCCATTTAAGATTCAAACAATCTTGATAATCATGACAATTAAAGTCTGGATCGTGAAATAATTGACAAAGTCCAAATTAACATTAATGAACTGTCATTGACTTGTTTATGCAATTCATTAATGTTCAACAAACACACAAGAAACAAAAGATAAAGATATAAAAGGAATAAGTTTACATTCAAAATATGCCCATTTTTCCACAGACTGTGTGTGTGTGTGTTTGTGTGTGTGTGTGTGTGTAACCTGCATTCTACCAGCAAAGTGAGGACATTCTGGCTGGTCCAAAAGGGCTGTTTGTGGGCTAACCCTAACGGGTTAGGGGGTTAGTTGGGATGGTTAGGGTTAGAGGCTGGGGTTGCATTATGTCTGTGAAAGTCCCCACATAGATGGAAGTACAAGGGCGAGTGTGTTTTTTGGGGGGCGGCTTTTATGATTCTCTGTTTACATCTCGTGTCAAGTAAAGATACAGATGTAAAGTGGTGAAGCAGAATTTCTTTTACGTTCTGTTAAAGTGCAGCAGGACGGCGACGCTGAGATACACCACAGATGAATAATAATGAAAGTAGAGGCAATCCTTTAGAGGCCCACTGAAAGGACGCCGGCACCAGCTTCCTCCCACATTGGCACGCAAGAACTGTTGCAGGTGAGGGGCTCTTCTGTCGATAACCCGGGAGCACGTGGAGAAAGAGCCTTTTCATTTCAGTCGAGCCTACGATAATCCCATTGAGCGTTTGCCCCCTGAACCCAAAGTCCAGGAAGAACTGAGTCTCAAAGGAGGCCTCCAGAGAATGGCGAGGGTAGACCACCAAAACAGAAGCACTTTCAACTGGAGAAAGCGAAAACAGGCACCTAAAGGGCATTTTTATTGGAAGGTGAGGAGGCTGTGATGAATGGTGGAGAAGAGAGACGCTCGCACAAATGCAGTAGCCAGATTTTCATGCTCCATGTCAGCCTAATCCTGTTTTTTTTGTGACTATTATATAAATGTTTGTTTGTTTTTGTTTATTCTTTTGCTAACAAAGCTGGGAAAATGGGATTACAGCCGCGCTCAGATTCAGGGACGGCAAATTCGGCAAACAGCTTTGTAAAAACAGAAAAATGTAAAAAATAACAACAAAAAAAACAGCTCACTTTACTGAACAGGTTATAAACGTCCACATTTAGTTTATAGTGAATTTCAAACATAAACAAGTATTTTTCTTTGCTTTATTCTGTCATGAGGATTAAAAAACTGCAGTAGTGCACAAAGTTGGACCATAGATGCATATTTTAGTCTTTAATGGCAACTTTATTTCACACGTTATCAAGAATAATTCAACTCTGGTCCATCAAGACAATGTGAGCATTTAACATTAACCTGAAATATGAGTAACCAAACATCCTTTGGAGTGATTTCCCCTCTAAAAACCCGTGAAGAGGACATTTCTGCCATGGACACATATCTTATAGCGCTCCTGCAATCACAGAATTTGAGAGTTTATTTCGTTTCGGGGGATTTGAGGCCGGTGGGTTGTTGCTGTTTTATTGTTTTGGATATTTAAGGAACATCCTTGCAGCTTCCCCATCCAGTAATAGCGCTGCTGTTTTGCATGCCGGCCCATACGTGGCCATAGCAACCATGGAAATAGTCTATTAAAGCATATTAGAGCTGTTTTGGCCTGCGTGGCCTCGGTGGCCCATTTGTGGGTGAAGCACTCTTCATTTGAATTGGCATGAGAATGAGTTATGAGTGGCTCTTTAGGCTAAACATCAACCTTTTCATTATCATGTACACTTGCTGCGGCGCTGAAGAGATGGCCTTGGAACCACGGCGACGCACTGGTGCAGAAATAGGAAATCAGAAAATATGGCTGATTCCACCAGGTTTGCTCCCATTGTACAGAAGGAAGTGCAAATTCAATTACTTATTCGTGCATGTATCTCGCCCGAAGGTCAGGCAGCACAATCTAAATGGTAATGGCGAGACTATTTATTTATTTACTTGGTTATTTTTGCCTCAGATTCAGACAGTCACGGTGGATATGAAGCTCGCCAATAAATCTCAATTATTTAATCACTGTGTACCAATAATAACAGTAAATAACAAGTGATGGGGGAGATCAATTACATTTTGTGGTCATTTTGTCTTTTGCCATGAAATCATTTCAGCACATTTCTTTGGATCACTGAACATTTTTGACTGTTTAGGGGGGGAAGAGGGCACGGAAACACAAAAGGGACGATCGCCTGGAGAGCGTGTCCCCTGCTTCACCTGCCGGGTCGAGTACGCTCGCAATCTGTTTTGATTTCAGGCCCAGTTCCAGTGTTCCCCGTACGAGATTGTCTATGAAGGGGAAAGAAAATTTCGACGCCCCGCTCTGCAATCTTCACTGGGCCGAAGTAAATTGCTTTCGTTTTGGGTAGGCTCCCCTTTGTTATAATGTGACAAGGCTACTGATTAGACCAGAAAGAGATCAATAACCCGTCAAGCTTGTGGCACAAAAGCAGAACAAGGAAATTAAGGGAGAGACTTTCTCCACCCTGTCAGTGTCTGGCATTCACTCCCAGTCCGGGATCTGAAAGTCGATGCCCGTATCTGGCACCCGGGGGTTTAAAGTCATGACAGGAGGATTTTTATGACAAGATTATTTATTGTTAATATTCTTTTATTGTTTATTGTCCTTTACCATGAATATATTGAATTCAAATGGGGTTTTCTTTGTAACAGTAGTAAAATATTGCGATCAATCCAAAGTTGTGCTGCACTTTATAAATAAAGGTCCATTAGAATCAAGATCTATTCAAGATCCTCACGGTCAGTGTAACATGCCAAGTTGAGATTTCTGATGTTGTTTTCCTGAATTTATTACAGTGTGAGTCAAGCTGAGAGCCTGGAAAGGTCGGCCTGGAAAGCTCTCGGTGTGTTCCCAACATCAGGAACCATCTCTCTCCCGCATGGACCTGGAAATCTCTTTATTTTCATGTCCAAACCAGTGAAGACCAACACGAGGGACACTGCAAACCACCTTTTATGTGAGTTCCACACACGTTGTGGCGCCTGCTCCTGACACTGCGGTTCATCTGTCCTTTCAGGCGCGTCGCTATTGGTCAGTGTTGCGTCCGGTTGTGAAGGAAGCCGTCCAGGAAACCGGATCATCCATCTAACTTCTCCCCGCTGAAGGGCTTGATGCGCAGTGACGCTGACCGGATCGGACAGGTGCCCTCTTCGTGTCCTCAGCGCCAATGTTCAAACGTCATAAAGAAAAACAGGCTGTTGTCTCGCCATAATTGATACATAGAAGGAAGGCTGAAGAATGAGAAGAACAGCTGAGCCACATTTGCACCCCCTGCCCCTCCTCGAAGGAAAATGAAGCAGCAGGTGGTTGTTTTCTGTCCAATTAGGATTATTCAAAGAGTTCAACAAGCACCCACCTGAAAGACTGTTTCGCACAAACGTCCAATATGGCTTTTTAATGATGTAGATTGGGGAGTCTAATGAATGTGGCAAACGCAACCCTTTAGGATGCTGCAGCCAGTCAGGGTACCTATCTAATTATCTATTAATGAGCAGAAAGGAGTCCCTGGTGCGCCTGCAGTGGAAGCTGTAAGTTCGTCACGAAGCATTCGCTTTGTTTAGCTCATTTAGCTTCAAGTGGGTTGAAGCGCATTCGCACAGACACCATCCGGCAGAGAGACATTTAATGTTGGGAGTGCACCACAGGGACAGACTGTCAGTTCAGACTTAAATAAATGACACCGCTTAATGTAAACACACATAATCTGTTCTCAACAGAGAGTCTGACGTGGTTATCTAATCTAGTGCGCTCTCAAAACAGCTCATAAACAGTGCGACAGGAAATGTCGGCTCATTTCCTTGGTGGAAAAATGGGGGAAAAAAACGTTCTTCAAATATCAAAAAGAGTTTTTTGGAGGGGCAGACCAGACCCAGAATGCTCAGCAGCCATACTGGCCGAACACCAGCGGTATCGACATCGACAGCACATCACCGCGCGTCCATCGGGTATCCTGCTGCTGCAGTCATGCCGCTCCGTTCCTTGATGTGTGAAATCTTTCATTTTCACAATGGCGCTGGCTTTTAGGTAACGGGTTTGCGTTTCTGTTTGCCTCTTTTTAACTGAACTGCTTCCAGGGCTTCTCTGCCTCTGGCGCCTGAACTACCATCAGATCTCTGCTTTTCATCAGCCAACTGCTGAGAAAGTGCTTCCTGAAGCAGGAAAACTGGTTCAGTCCAGGTCCAAAACTCCACTGGGGAGGATACAAGCGTCCCCCTACATTAGAATAGAGTATGCAGGCTGTGTCCTGGACTGCTGTCTGTGCATGTGGAAGGGGGGGTGACCTTCACTGTCTTTCAGAAAAGTGCTCTTTGGAGATTAGAGTATGAAAAGTGTGCACATGAACCAGTTTGGACTGGCCCATCACTAGTGCGTGCAGTTAGTAAAGGTGCTGGTGAACGACTGAAATAACTCATAAAAAAGAGATTGATGCTATTTTTATCCCATTAAAAGAGGGAAACTCATACGTCATCGGCATTGCAGACATACTGGTGTATTTCAGGTGTTTAGGTATTTGAAGTTTTAAGCTTACACCAATAGAAGAGAAGACGGTCGTCCAGAAGACAGTCATAGCTGCTCCGATCTCCAAAAGCCATTTGAAGAGTATAGACGAGGTTCACCAGCTGTGAACTACAGCTGGGATCAGAGCTGCAGTCAGGTTTGAGGAGCCACATCACCTACTGGTGTCGGTACACTGGGTTTCATCAAAACCGGGCTCACCACAGCATACTGGGAGATTTTAGAGCTCTTCCTGCTTCCTCCTGCTGACCAGCTTTATGGAGATGCTGACTTCGTTTTCCAGCCGGACCTGGCACCTGCCTGCACTGCCAAAAGTACCGACACCTGGTTCAGAGACCAGAGAACTGGTCCGACCTAAACCCAGGAACGAATCTACGGGCTATTGCGAGGAGGAAGAGGTGAGACGCTAGACCCAGCGATGAAAAGCTGAGGGTCACTGAGAGCAGCAGGAGCTTCCAAAGCTCCTCAGCAGTGCCACAGACTGATCTCTGCCATAGATCTCTGATCTCTGTAGCTGCAGTAATGCCTCCATTAAATATTGAGGGCTGTATGAACAATCAATATGAATTTTGGATTCTGAATTTCAGCAAATTTTAGGTTTCCATTATCGGTAAGCCATAATCATTCAAAATCAAATAAATTCAAACAATATATCAGTGTGTGATAGTAACAGTTTCCATTTTGAATTGAATTACAGGAATAAATCCACTCTTTGATGATATTCTACTTTTTTCAGATGCACCTCCATGGGTCACATTTAAGCTATCACTAGCTGTTTCCTGAGTAGTTAACTTGCGAGCAAGGAAAAACTCGCTTAACAGGAAGAAACCTTGAGCAGGACAGGGCTCTCATGGAGGGAATCCCACCTGCCAGTGGGGTAAAGGAGGAGGAAAGATTGGAAGGACAGAACAGATACACACATGCAAATGCATAGTCCATTCCTGTATGTCCAACTAGATTCCGCCCCTTTGGCTCTATGAGATCTATGTGGCATTGACCAGCCAGAGGCAGCTTAGTCCTTCAAGTATTCAGCTAAGGCCTACAAGAACCGGTGAGTGACTCAGACAGCTCCCTCGGGGGATGAAGGATGGGAGAAAATAAGAACGTGGACCTGTTTAAAGCAACGGTCCTCAACGGAGCTGCAGGGCATCGCTGTGGTGGCACCAATGCAGACGCTCACTCATCTGGACCAACTCAGATCTGCGGTAAGGTGACCTGTCATGTTGGCACGATGGCGTCTGTGTCAGGGGCGATGTATTCAGATCAGACGGCATAAGAAGGCGCCCCAACTCCATCAGTATCACCATCACAGCTGTTGTTTTCCACATAGCCTTCTTCCCCTGATGAGCTTAATGACCCCCATCGCAAGGCTCCGAAACACAAAGAATACCATTATCTGTCCCTCTTAATAAAGTCGGATTGTTTTACTAAGATATGCGAGCGTTGCCGCGTATTTACTGTCTTTTCTGCCGCGCTCCATCTTTTGCCCGATGCAGATGGTTTATCAACAGCAGCAGAAACACTGGTTATGATCTCTAATAATTGATTTCACAATGAGTGCACCACTTGAAGATGCAGAGGGGGAGAAACATCATTAAAAGTATGAAACATCTAAATGTGGATGTTACTCCTCGCCGCAAATGAACCACAATTGTTCCCGTCTTTACTCCCAGCATGGATTGCCTATTTGTTTGACTTCATACAATGAGAAATTGTTACACTAATTAAAAAATATATAGAAATGTGTTTGGTTGTGTTTGTTTTTTTCATGTTGAGCAAGAGGGAATCGGAGCGAACAAGGACTGTGCCAGTGAGATAAGGTGTAGAGTCTCTTTTGCCGCCTTATCGGTATCCTCTGCAGTCTCAGTGCTGCCACAGCTCCTCTGGGAATTGACAATAACAACCCCCACCCCCCCATCTTTTTTTTTCTCTGCAGATGGATTTGCAGGATCTTGAAGTATGAAAGCTGCTGCCAAGTCGCAGTATTAAACACTATCTTTCCTCATTTAGGCAGAGAGAACTCCAGGAGATTCCAATATATTTACAGTTTGTTCTATTTGACATGGACTCGCACCAAGGGCATTGAGGACTTCAGCGTGATAGACGCAGTCCCGTCTTCCACCCCATCCCAGGCTGAAGAACTCAGAAACCTGTTTTAATCCTGTTTGGATCAAAAGCAGGAATGTGGTGCCCACGTTGAACAATGATGAAGAAAGCAGAAACTATTGAGAGGCAATTATCCCAACTTTGGTTCATATTATGAATTATTCTTTGAAAAATCAAACCCTGGCTATTGCATTCATGCTTAAGCAGAAATGGGGGGGGGCATAAAAAACCAAACCTATTCTAAATGTTGGAAAAGGGTTGTTGATTTGGAACGGTCCATTATAGCATGTTCAGTGAACTATTGTTCACTGAACTGTACATTTTTGGCGCTTCTTCTTCATTTTAAAGAAAGATTGACTTCACTTTAGCAATTCACAAGTCGAGACAAACAAACAGTTGCGTTGGCGCCCGAAGTTGATTTCACTGATCTGGCAGCAAGACGGCATTTAGCATATGTTCTCTCAGACGGCCCCCAATCTTAACAAGCTCTGAAGACATTATGTGATTAATCTCATTCTTAGCTGCGACAGGCTTCCCTCGCTCTGCTTGCACGGCTCCTTTTTGTGTCCTCTGTGTGACTTACGGAGCGGGACGGAGAGGCTGCACAGGGGTGACTAATGTATCCAGGTGGGTCAGAGCAAGCTGGCTGTATATTAAACACAATAGGATAAAAGATTCGGAAAGTAGGAGAGGATCAGCAGCAGCAGCCCACCCACTGTGAAGGTAATGCGGTGACCTTGACCAGACTCTGAGCTTAGCTCGGGGTTTTTTGCCAGAGGTTGTGACAAGGTTATTTAACTTGAGCTTTTTAGTGTGTCTGTCAGTTTCCATAAAGCTGAGCGTTGCGGGGTTGAGAATCAAGTCGAGCATTATTGCCAAAAGAAAGACATACCGCAGAGACCCACAGCTGATCGGCTCTAAACAATGTGTTATCGGTTACTGAGCCAGCGATTGAGGGAAACGCCATTTGTCCTTAAGCAGAAATGGCCGTGGAACACAAAAATTGCAAAAATGGTGCAGAATAAGAGGGAAATGAGGCATCCAAATGGCCCAAAGAGCACAGCAGTGGCTCCACATCAGCACGCCAGGCAGACAGACGCAGGGTCCGCTGCTCACAGCCCCGTTCCACAAACAGCTGCGCAGTGCCATCTAGAGGCGCCTGAGACAGCTGCAGGAGGGTCCGACGTGGCACACCAGCACGGGCGTCCCCCGCGTTTCTGCAGGTGTGCATCTGAGGTTTCGTCATATCTACCTCCACCACATGCACGCTCGGACCGTTTCGCAGGTGAACGGAAGGCAGCTCATCGCGGCCTTTTGCTGATTCTGTTCACACCACACGACTAATCCCTTCCTGATCCCATTAGGCAGAGAAGGCGATGTAACCAAACCTGGAGCTGCGGAGTGTTAACCAGGGAGGACTCGGCCTGTTAGCAGGCACAGAGAGCAAAAGTGCGTGGGGGGAGGGGGGTAATGTGAAATACGTGAAGGTTATGGAGCTGTCAAAAATCTCATATTTGAGAGTGGCTGATGTTGGGGAGCAAAGCTTTGTCCTTTTCCATTTTAATCACCAGCAACTGAGCTGTCCCCAGCAGCAGAGTGACATCTTTAACACTGCAGGTATACACCCTCCAGTTAGATGCTGTCATCACTTTTTTTCTGCCCACTGAGCACACATTGTTCACGTTCAGCGCACCCTTGTCACAAAAGCCAGACGTCGCTCTTTTTGTTCTCCCTTTGTTAAAATTCACATTGCTGGGAAATCAGCACACACGGGCAACGCTCTGATGATGCATTCAGCGCGGGGGGGTGCAAAAAAACACACTCAGCAATGACTTCGACTGCTAAATTAAAAGTTAATGGGGTATTTATCCATATTTAAGGGTTTGAATGCTTAAATAGTAGCAATTTGTGCCCACTGTGATGGTTTTAGAGGAAAATTTGCTCTTCTTTGCTGTGAAATGAGTTTAGCTGCAGAAGCAAGAAAACAAACAATAGGAATATCAGTAGGGAGGGGGAGCGTTTCCCCTTCGACCTTGAGCAGGTTTATGTTAATATCCCCATAATTCTGCCTAATAAAAGCCAAGCTGCTGCAAAAACAAACTTGAATACACATCTTGATTGGTAAACCAAACGTAGCGCCTTATTAAAGCTATGCAAATACTGATGAAGATAACACTCCTGCTAGCCTGACTGACAAGGGTAGGAACAGATAAAGATGCGTTTAAGTGTGAGCAATTGATTTTGTTGACGTGCAGCTGTGTCCGGAAAGGCACGGTAAAGTGGAGAGCGCGTTAAAGAGGAAAAATTGGGGGCAAAAGTCTGGAGTGGACCACGGCCTGAAATAATTGCTAACACCTAAAGCAAGCACAGCCTCAATTTTGCCACCCAATGATTGCAGAGGTCGCTGGAGCGCTTGTCCTCATTTTCATGAGAAAAAAAGAAAAAAGGTGCTCCTTGAGGGCTTATTGTGACTTCCACCAATGTCACAGCAAAAAATATGCCTAAATTGTGATACGACCTTTACATCTGTTCTGAATAGCCATCTGTGCAAAGGAAAATGTGTCGGGGGCCTAATTCTATTAATTTTCTTTTAATAATTGCAGGAATGTCTCCGTATTGATCTGCTAATTATTTTTGTCCAGTGTCCAGTGAGGTCACAAGAAACATCCTAAATGACCCTCAACATGGAAAAAATTGAACTCATTCCGCCTTCTTCCCTTCATCGCGTCCTATTCAGTGTGCGTCCTCGTCGGTGTTGCATCACAATCGTCACAAAACTGAATCCCTCAAATTTTTTGCACATAAATTGCCTTTTGTTTAGACCCAGTTATGCCTTCATTATTTAAAAGCCACGCTAACACTGCTCAGTGTGCAAAGAATAAGAAATTAAATGACATTAGCATTGCCAAGTTTGCTCCTAAGCCCCATCGTACCAAAACTATGTGATTAGTCTCCTAGCTGTTGCTATGGAATTGCACTGCAGAAGAAAAGAATTTATTTTATTGGACAATCAGGTGTATGTGTGAGGGACATTTTGAGAACAAGCTAATGCAGGTGGCATACAATAGAGGCTCAGTGATTGCCTGCATCGGGACAGAATTAAGTTTAGGGATGAACTAAGAAAAAACTTTTGTGTCTTGGAGCATTACTACTTTATACAAATGGCAGCCGGTATCAGAGATGCACCTTCGTTGGGGCTTCATCTCCACGCAAAGACACATGCATTCATACCTGTCATTTGTATGTAGATGTATGATCCAAAGCATTATTGAAGTTCATTCCCAGCCTGCTCCAGGCGTTCTTCGGGGAACGGCAGCGTCACAGCTATCAATCTGTCTAACACATCCCTCAAGGTAAAGTGCAGGATCACAGATGTTCCTGCCAAACGTCTAAAGTCGATTATAGCATATTTATTTGCGTTTAATTTTGACTGTATTGACTTTTCTGCGCGATGCGTGGCGGTAATTTGCTCTGTGTTTCCAAGTTCAATTTCAAAACAAAAAGGGAAAAGCTTCAAATTCAATCAACCCATCAAAAGTTCCTGCAGCCTGGTCAGCAGATGTTCCAATATCTGCTCATATGAAGCCACAAAAACACATCTGAAAGTTGGAACAGCGGCAACCATCAACCAGCGACGCTCAAGCTACTGCAATCAGTGTTGCAGAGAGTCGCCAACGCGCGCATGGCCAGAATTTAGAGTTAATCAATGTGCTACTTAGATATGGGTGTGGTGGAGAACACCATCTCCTTGATATGCCACATGTTTCCTCTGGAGCTTCTCACATGGCCTGAGGCTCAACAAAAGAGAGAAGCAAAGAAGTTGACAGCATTGCATTATCCTAAATGCTAGTGCTGAATTATCGATCGCGTCGGGTAAATGTTTTGTGAGGAACATTTTGACTTATTAAGAGCTGCTAACCTGGTGGACCTGCAGCAGCACGAAACACAGCGGCGCTAAGCGTGGGTCAGGAAAACATGCTGGAGCAGCACCAAACTCCTTTTAGACATAAACTCACACGTAATCTGACATGCAGGTATCTGACAAAGCAGAGGTGAACTTCTCGCATTTAAACCGACTCGTGGGATGACACCGTGCGGGTAATGGAGACCCGAGGCCCATCTGGGCTTTTTACTGTGCCTCTGCCTCCATATAAATATAGCATCAGCTGGGAGCGGGCCGAGCGCTTTGGGTGAGGGGGGTAACGCAACTGTATGGGAGATGAATGGGGAGTCAAAGAGGGAGCTCGGATTTGATGGCGGCCGCTGCAGCTGCAGGTAAAGGCCGGTCCTCTCGGCCACAATCAATTTCTAAAGCAGAACCCAACTTTTGGCTCGGCACTGCAGAGGCGCCTTTCATGAGTTTTGGCACCCCTGTGCAAAAGTAGAACTAATACCTGTATTAACGTCACATATTCCTCATGTAAAGGCACTTACATTAACAAGGGATCATTTCTAATTCTTTGAGTTCCATGGAGTGGCCTGGGTCGTGCATCAAAGGGGAATGTCAGCTATTATTTTGCTCCCGTCAGCCTTATTTCCCAACGCTTTCCCTCCTTTCTCATTTGTGCGAATGAATCCCAGCAAATTACAGCAACAAGCTGCTCTGTTTCTTTTCTAGCGTCGAGCAGAGGAGAAAAGGCACCCTGCAGTGGGAATGCAGCATTAAATATCTTCGCATTAAAAATAGATCGAATCTTCACACGCAGGAATGCTGCACGCAGTTATTTATTTAGAAGACGGCAACGTGAGATCCACAGAGGAGGCGCATGTAAAAACATGGAGAAAACAGCCCTGAAATCTGTTCAAGTCTAATCCGTCCACAGAGAATTAGCCGCACACAGGTGGAGCCATCCATCTCACTCCTGTCCGCACGCTTGCCAGATGTTAACCACCGTCACTCTCCCCACATCTGCATTTTGCCATTGTGCTATAATCCAGAGAGACGGGTTTAGATCAGGATTTTTTCCCCTTGAAAGTTGCAGATGGGAGGGATTGGTCTTAAACACTGCGCCACGGAAACAACAATCCTACCGGAGGTTGTTTTTGACCATTTTCACCGGTCTCCGTTCACTGGTTACCAGTGTGGGAACTTCATTTCAGAACTGCTTGGCCTGAAATTCATTTCCTTTTTTTTGTTCGTTAATTCAACCCCTCACATATTGCAATAGTTTCTCTTTTTATGGTAATATAGGGTTTTAAAAAAAAATTGATTTTACTCTTTTTCTCTATTCTTGTTTACATATTAAAGGCGCTACTATTTATATAAAGTTTGTGGCTAAAAATGGTACTGCAACAACATTCAGGATACTATAGACTCTATAGTAACATGGAATTAAATCCACCAAGTTCAGCTGAATCGTAGCCATCCAGGAGAAACTTCAGTGTCAGTTTCTCCACTTTCAGCCGCCTCTCTCTCTCAAACTTATCTCCTACACTGATCGATCCTTTTTTTAGGACTTTCTAGCTACGTATTTTGGGAATCTGAAACATTTGTAGCCGCGGCTCAGTGGCAGCCTTACTGGCAACCTTCCGAAACTTTGCTGACTTCATTATTGGTAGATCGGCGGAGGGGGCGGAGCAACCGAAACACGAAAACATAAACAATGTTATTTACAGGTTGAGGAGAATATTTAGGCTAATCTACTGATGTCAGTGATATAAGAATTTGACATGAATTTTAATGTCTGTTGACATATCAGGGCAGCTATGATTGCTCTCTATGAACTCATTCATGTTCTCTAAACATAAACCTCTACTTGACGAAGTCAATGGTGACTCTTTAGCTCTAATCAGCATCTCTGTGATTTATGAAGGTAACTATTACATATGCGAATGACCCTGGTGGAGCAAACAAGATTAATTCGACAAGGCACTGGATGCACAGGGCCAACGATTACATGACAAATCAAAACACCCAGCACTAAATGGGATGGGACCGGACAGGACTGGCACACAACAACACGTGGCACATTCGTTTTAATTCTGCTGACCGTGGGACCCGTCAGCCGCTGCTGCCTCAGCAAAACAAGGTTCTACGCTTTAAAAGTAGTGCGAAAACTCCTGAAATTGGAGCAAGTTGCTCTTAATTATTCATCGTCGCTAATCTCCGACAGGATGGGCACACAAACAAAATCACAGACACAATCTATACCTTCTTTTAATAATCCTCACAGCGTCCACTCAGGTGCTTTAATTTAATTACAGTGGACCTTGGCGGGGCCCGGCAGCGCCCATGCAGCGCTGTGCAGGCTGCCAGCTGGGAACATCCTGTCTTGAACGACAGGAACATCAGACGCGACAGATGGCTCATAAATCATGGAGGTACGGACGCCGTGTCAACGGGAGGCCTTCATCTGGAGAGCACGCCGTGAGCAGGTGGCCACGGGGAGCATCAGCTCACAAACACGATATTGGAACTGGGGACACTCTTTACTGGTTAACTGGTGTCACAGAAGGAGCAAAAAGCTTCAATTGATCAGTTTCTAACTACTGTTTCATTACTCTACATCTCCAGTTCAGCCTCTCTGACATGTTAAAATGCTACAAATCAGGATTCTGGTCACACAGTTAAACGGTGTGCTTTAAAACTAACACCCCTCCCCCAGTTTCCACTCATATTTGGCTGGTCCTGGGTGGTGGCTTGATTAAGACGCTGCATTAATTGATCCTGATAAGATATTCATTCACAGGAAAGGTAATTTCCTTTCCAGATCGCTAACTGCCGTGGCTCCAAATCAACACTTTGCCTTCATTTGCATGACCGAGTCGGTCGTCAGGATTAATGGAGTGTGCAGCAGGAAACAATATGTGAATAGATCATAATCACATATGAAAATCGTGCCTGTTTATTGCTGGTCGAAGTTCCAAGTGTGTTGTTCCAGACTATCCTTCAGAATTGAATAAACCAGGCTAATTTTTATCTATTGCAAATGAAGTTTAATTGTTTGTCCAAAAAGAAATATTAGTAAAAAATATAGTTTAAAATTCAGACATCATGATAAGAAGCCAAGATGAATGTATTGAATGAATTATGTGATTTTAAGTAACATAATACCAGCATGGCATGGTGTGTTCAAGGTCGTTTTTGGTGAATCATTCATATCAGAACCCCCCCGTAACAGCACCATATAGCACATATTCCATCCTCACCTAAATTGCCATGAAATGAATCTTTTTTTAAGTGATGTGAAAAGAAGAAAACAAGATCATAGCACAAAGAAAGTGTCAGGAGCAGATAAATAATTTACCGAGTGTTCATTTAATGTCAGGGAAGCCTGTCATTAGTGCTTCTACGTCAAGATAAACAGTTTGACAGGTTAATTGATTAATAATACACTAATAGACCTGATGGGGGACTGATCTCACCTCAGATCAATGCTTCTCTCACTTAGCTTGATGTGAAAGCGTAGCTGTGGCCTTTCTGTGTCAAAGCACATCTCCAGGGAATCCAATCATGGGTTTAAAGACTATAACAGGAATATTGAATACAAGTCGACTCAAAGCTGCTGGGAGTGCGTCTCAATTCCCCTGCTGGTTCCTACCACACATACTCAGTCTTCCACCCCTGGGTGGATTAACGTCTAAACATTTTTGCATCCATTCTCTTGAAGAAGTCTCTGCAGGCACGTTGGACCCAATTGAATCATTAAATTCTTATTGTGTCATGATGAGATGGGATGTTTTGTTGTCGCTATTGCAAAAAGATCATCAATCAGTGGAAGAGGTGTAAGGATGGCCCACGGACTCAAGTCAATTCAACAAGAACTGGAAAGAAGTTTTAAGTTTTTAAATTCTCCTCCAATCAACGTGATATTGTTATTGTGCTTCTGATTTTGATGGAGCAAAGGAAAAGTGGATGTGAAGGAGTCAAGAAGCTACTAGCAGTCTAACAAACGGCACATTTCTTCTGCCAACAGGGGGCGCTGTAGTAAGAAACCCAAATGGAAGCAGTCCAAAATTGTATAATCATTATTACTGAAGCATTGTTTCCAAATCTATTTTAACTCTAAGCAGTAAAGCTGGGGGACATGCCAGGTCTGGAGGCAGAGAGCCAGGTGGAATCTGGAAGAGCTGGGCGCACAGACACCACCAACAGAGGGAAGGAGCCAAGACATCACCAAGGCCCCAAATGTCACAACATATGGAGAGGGGCTTTCACACCCACCGTCGCCTCATCCTTTTCCTGCCACACAGCAGCTCTGCGAAGAAAAGAAAAAAAACAGCAAAACTCAGACTGAACTGTGATAGAATGGTAAATTTGCATATCTATTTTTGCAACAATGGCAGGCATGTTAGGTGGTCTCAGAAGAGATGCGCAATATCTGAATTCATGCTGCGAGTCCCTCTGTCGAACGCATCACATTCTGCATTAACCAAGAATCACTGAAGCTTGCTTTCAAACATTTCTTCACATAGGCTGCGAGGTGTTACTGTGAGGTGTTCGCTGTCACACAACCCCCATCCCTCACCCATTTGAGAGACACGGGGCAACATTTTACATGCAGTGTTCTTTAGAGGCACCCTGATACCTACAGGAAATCAAGCTGGAACCTCAGTCACCGGATTAGACCAATTTCTGTTTTAAAATTGGATTTAAAATGCAGAATGCACATCATAACCAAACATCTCAAATGTACATTTACCATGTTGCATTTATATATAATATGTAGACTTACATTTAACAGTTACATTTATATGTTATATATGAAATGAAGGTGCTTGTTATGGGGTTCTGGCTTGCCTGTGGGTAACATCATGTGTGTTAAGGACGCCAGTTGGAACGGTCTCCGCATGGTTATTTATTTGAGCCAGAGGAGTCGGAGAAGGCAGGAGCAGGCGTTGCTCACCCTGCTGGCCTTGGATCTTAGTGCTCCTGCTGGTGAAATCGATGGATATCGCATCTGCATCGTCCACTTGCTGAAAAGAAGAAACACTACATCAACAGGAAATTGTTCCCAGGTTTGATTCCGCCAGCCTGTAAAGATATGTAGCGATGACAATCATATTTCCATGTGAATTTCAATAACCAGGCCAAGCTGCAGCCCATTTCAACAGCCTTTCAAGTGGCTGTAATATCATCGAGTCAGCACGTGGACATAACGCTGGCATGTCATCTTCCTGCAAGCCCTGGAAATCCCACCACTGCTCACCCCAAAGGTGACTGCTGCCCGCTGAATGCACCACAATATCTGCCTGACAGCAGGAGGTATCTTAAAGGACAGGAGGGGGAGGAGGAGGCAGAAGGGTAGGAAGGCCCTGATGGTGAAGTGCTTTCTGAGGCCTTCTGACAGACGCTGCCCTCAGAAGAAGGCTTGTTGCACTGCTTTCAGCTTCTGAGGAACTGGGTGAACCTGAACATGGGGCATCTGTACCACTACTGGACCACTGGTGGTCACATTACCAGCCTGCATGCCTCCTCTGGATTGCTAAACCCCTGGGGGGTAAATAATGTGATCACAATCTTTAAAAATAGCATACCTATTTAAAAATCCCATGCAAATGTTGCCTTATGTGTAGATTATTTTTAAATCTTGTCTTGTCTTTCAAATTGATTAGGGAGAGATAAATACATATCAGACTACCATTGTTTAACAGGTCATACCAGAAAGTGTCAGTAGGGGAAGTGTCACTGCAGGGAATCAATGTGTCCATAGTTATTTTGAAGTAAGAGGAGAGTCAACTACACTTGGTTGAGATTCCTTTAAGGAATCAATCCATCAATCTTTATTCATATGGCATCTGTTACAAACAAAAGTCTCTCTTGTTTCTTTACAGAATTCCAAGGCCTGACTCCCAACAAGCAACAGTGGCAAGAAAAACTCCTCTTTAACAGGAAGAAACCTTGAGCAGGACCAGGCTCATATGGAGGGACCCTCCTGCTGATGGAAAAAGATCAGGAGGATTCCTCAGTTGTAGAAAGCTGCACTACACTAGCACATACCTCTTACCACCTACTATTTATGTATATAATGTATATATGTCTTATTGTCTTATTTTATTTATTTTATTTAACTTATTCTAGTGTGGTCTTCTTTATGTTGATTGTCGCAGCGTCACACCATGACACATTCCTAGTTTGTGTAATACTGTGTATTACATGAACAATGGCAATAAACCTGCTTCTGATTCTGATTCTGACATTCAAACGACTACAATCCTTGTTCCATCCTCTGATCTGGAAGTAGCGTTTGCCATGGGAGGGTCCACGAGTCTGTCTACCCTGTGGCTGCCATCCTAGATGAACTTTTGATGTGCTGCTTTATTTTTTGTTGTTTCATTTTAAGTTAAGTAGCAACCACACCTTTCCTGGAGTTTTCCACTATGTCTTTTGCAGCACCTACAGCTCTGCTAATGCTAGGCTCTATGACGTGTTAATGTTTGCAGAAGTGTATCTCCTCCAGAAGCATGCTTTTAAATGTTGGCAGATATATCTTTTATTCTGTTCACCTGTTGTTGTAGGGTGTATGTTGATTGTGAAAAGGCCAACCGGGCTCACAGTAACAACTGTCTAATATTGACAAAAAGTACACCTAACTGCAAGGAAGTTTTCCTGAAAAACATTGTCCCGATCTGTGGGAATTGGACATTTGGATTTACGTGGGCCCAGACGAGGGTTTTCATCATTCTCTGTCTGACTTTCAGGAGACCTGCTGCTTTTATTCCACTGTCTAAGACTTTCTTTTGGTCAAGCATCAGGTCAGCCGCTCACCTGAGGCAGCTAACATCTGCTGAGTCGCTAACATTACTCAGAGCTCCATGATAACCTTTTTGCCCATAGAAGTGGCGCTATGACAGCTATTAGTCCTGTAGTGCAATACAAAATATTGTGGCAAGAAAAACCCTGTTTTTTTTTTTTTTATTTTATTTTATTTTTTTTAAATAGTTATTAAAAACAAATTTATCATTCTTTGCTGAAGTCAAATTCCCAAAATGGATAGCTTTTGAAAAACTTCTTAAAAATCAGCCAGTTTTAACATCCCGGTCGTCTCAATCTGTACTTATAGAAATACATTTTTTGTTGATTTGCATTACAGGGAAAAAATGTACATGCTTGGTTTAAATGGAATGACAGTAGCAAGCGAAGCAGGTCATCCGGCAGGAGTTCACATACCCATCGTATATACAGCAGGTATACATATTACTCTTTTGATAGGTCTCTCCTCTGTAGAGGCTGCAATCATGGATGAGAGAATAAAACAGATGGAGCTGGAAGATATCCACCACCTGATCAAACATGAGATTCAAGCTGTCATGGAGTATAAACTGCTGGACAAGGCAGAGGAAGGACAGTGGTTCCAAGAGGAGGCACTCAGAGCAGAGAAGCACTCACCAACTGGCTAGAAAGACAGTGGCACTTCCTCAGATCACTAAGACACCAGCACCTCCTGCACCTTCTGACAAGTCAAACCTTTTCCTGGATTTACCACTGCCAGTGCAGGTGAGACAGGCTGACACGCTTCCTTTCACCCCCCAGCTGTCACCCTCAACCCAGGCGCAACAGGTAAATCCAAACTCTACAGTGCCTTCCCCTGGATCACAACCAATGCTGCAACCTACTGCCACTCTAGCAATATCTTGACTCCAGAACCTAGTCTCTTGGGCACCTAAGTCTATAGAGCTGCTGCTGTCATCGCCTGAGATCCTCTGGCCCATACAACACCTCAGGTTGCATGGTATCCTGAGTCGCTGTCCAGCACCTGCAACAGGTTTTAGCCTTTAACCAACTTCCTGCCAATCCAATAGAGTCTCAGTCCTCAGAAATGTGAATGTATAATAATAATAATAATAAAAAAAAAAATAAATAATAATAATAATAATAATAATAATAATAATAATAATAATAATAATAATAATAATATGTCAAGTATGGTTGTAGAGTGAGCCAACTACCAATGAGATACAGCAGCCCTAACAAACTGTAACACCAGTTATTTAAGTGTAACTACAGCTCAAAATGACTTTTTCTGCAGTAAACAGAAATAACTGAGTTGGAGTTTAATCAATTAACAATTAACAACACAGCAAAGTAACAACTAAAATGAAATCAACACAGGTAAGAAACATTAGGGTGCAAGGAAGAAGACAGGCCACCGAACTTAAAAAAACAAACAAGTACGGTAACTCAACAGGGACGTGGTACAGACATGACTGAATGCAGAGAAACTTTTTTTTTTTAACAGATAAATCTTGAAAATTTTTCCTGTGATAACATCTAGTGACAAAACAAATTGTGAGGACAGGAAAATACAAGTGACCACTGAGCTAAACCATAAAACAATCTCAGGAAGCAAGCACTGACATTTTTTAAAACATCACTTAGAGCCTAGATTCTAGCTTTCCTCATCCCTCTCGTTAACACTGCCAAGTGAGAATTCATTTAGTTTTCTTTTTGTACTTGGCCCAGATCTCTGGCACCACACAGAAGAGCCTCGCAAATGAAGAGGAAGGCAGTGGTTCGGGGATCATTTCTTTGATGTCGTCCAAATAATGCGACACCTCGACAACAAATGGTTTTGATTGGATGTAGAAACGGTTGCCACCGGCACAGCTCATTCTCCTCCAACTGACCATTGGTAATCTGGATAAATGAATTTGAAAGGTACATTAAAACAGCAAAAAAAAGTGCAGCAATTTGTCAAACACATTTTATTTAATTATTACGTGATTATTACCTCGACCTTTGTTACTACAAGTTGACGATCCAGATTCACTTTTTAAACCCTTCCCTCTTCTTTCAACTCTGAGATTTAAACCTACCTGTGTTATCGTACCAGGATAGAGACCTCCATCATAGTCCTTGAGGACCCATGTTCTTATTTGGTTGACTGTCTCTTAAGGCTCCTCTGGATCCCTTTGGATGATAATAAACTTTGGGGAGCTGTGCCAAGACTGGCTCCAGAACTATGAAACCTCTCAAAACCTGATTCTCCCTGGCTCAGACATGCGTGCAGTTTATTTTTCTTTTGAAAAAACACAAAAATAGACCATCTTATATACATATGAGACTGAAATATATCAATCAAATTTGCAAAAAAAGAAAAGAGGAAAGTACCAAATCGACAAAATCAGAATGATATGTGAGTGTGATTTTGTTTAGTTTCGTGCATGTAAAAGCAGGGTGCTCACATCAAGTACTTTCATAGTCAGGGATTGATTTAAGGGATGAGGGGGACCAGTTCCATATATTTTGTAATGTTCTCCTCTGGTACCTTTGACAGATTTCCCAACAAAGCAGCGTCATTTGGAATTTCTGTGACATTGGCCACCAAACAATGGTCACGGTTTCCAAGATAACCTCCTACTCGGTCAGGAGCTCCCTTCCCATGAGGCCTTCCCCTGAGGCCTCAGTGAAGTTCCACAGCACCAGTTTAAAACCTTTCATTTGATAGAAAGTCAATATTTCTTGCCAGGGGATGGCTTTATATTCTGTGCTCCGAGACTGGCTTGCATCACACTCCAGGCTACCAGACAGGATTCAGCTTGTCCACCAGTGAAGTAGATCACCCCTCTCCTGCATGGAGTGTCTCTTGCTGGTGGGATCCACCAAAGTGAGTTTCTTTGGTTTCTTTACTGATGTTGCAGGTGTAATTTTCACTGTAATCAACACCATTACCGTCAGTCTAGGATTCTCTCAGTTGTTTGATGTGTGTGAACTGGTGCCCAATGTTGTATAAATGAATACAGACACAGGGGCAAGTGTGCCTTGGTTCGCTTGACAAGATTCTCAATGTAAACCACTTTCTTTTATAAGATTATGGGTATCATGTCGAAGGAAGGAAGCCACCGCAATAGTAATGGATAATGTGTTCATTACCCCAAGCTGGTGCAGTTTCCTTTACTTTACATTATTTCTCGTGAATTTTTACAGGTCCCTTTTGTCTGTCTGAGAACCTACCATAGTCTCACTATCCATAAGGGCTTCAGCTTTAAAAACTGAAGCGACGGACTGCTCTGAAAACTGATCAAAAAATGAAAAAACACTCATTAAAGTGGGAGCCATCGACATAGGAGTGGTGGAGGAATGTGCACTTTTCTATTGTGAGTGCAAGGCAGCAGGGAACTGGGGGGAGGGCATCGACATTTCAACATGGCACATAAGAGATGGCTCTGATGTGAGCAGAGCCTCCATTTGAAAGGCTGCGTGAATGGCGCCTGGTGAGAGGACGCCTATTAAAATGGTGTGTTCTTGGTTGACCTCTGAAAACATAAAAAGGACATTTCACCATTTTTTTTCGATTCAATTTTTCTTGCTCCTTTGATGAGATTTCTTTGTGGCAATAATTCTTACAAAAAATACCGCCCATGTACAGTACAACCCAATCTTTGGCCCTCATGGCAATATTTGCTGTGACCATTTTTGATAGTTTGATTAGATTTTCTGCAATATACAATGTTTTTGATGTAATGCTTTACCTGATTTACAAATTTGCAGACTTGGTCCATTAGTCCTGAACTATTCACCACTTATTTGGATATTTTTGGTCGTTGGCAAATCCATTATTATTGCAGTTATATCCTTTAAAATGTAACTAGACATATTTCAAGAGTCGTGTAAGTTACTTGAAAGTGTCTTTACAGTTGCCTTCACCAAATAAATACTTAACAGATCCGGCAGAAAAAGCCAGGTCTTCTCCATTCACAAAGTCTTTCGTCTGGTTGGCTTAAAATATGCTCTTCTGAAGGGTTTCACGAACAAACGGTATTCTTGGAGAAATTTGTGCTCCTTGTCATCCGTGCATAAGCACTATCGAATGAGCTCCAACAAGTTACAGTGGGAACAATTACCTATTTTTCCACCCACCTCGTCCAGGTACTCTGGACAGTGGAGCAGCTGGCTTTTGTCCACAGTACTGAAGGTTTTCCTGTAGCACAATTCGCAGCCCTTGAGTCTGGAGTACATGCCGGCCATTTATCAACTTCATTGTTTGCAGCGAGCTTAAGGGTACGGTGTGGGGAGGCAGTTCACAAATGCTGTGAGCATCATCATCAGTGGCAGCAGCGAGCCCTTTGTGCAGGTCTGTAAATGTTACCTCATTTGGGTTTCCACACACTCAAACTGGGCTTTCTACTGATGAAACTTCCTTCAATGCCTTTACAAACTTACTCCCATTATCTGTCACACATCTGGACACTTTGTTGTTCAGTCCATAGCTGGAATAGGTAACCTCTAGCTCTGTTGCAACTGCATGTGTGTCTATCCCTAAATCTTTTACAAACTGTGGCTGCTTTCACGAATGTGTTCCTGCTTGGTAGTACGAGTTGAAAAATCGAAACTAGATATTACCAAGGTGGGGCGGACACTACAAACTCTATCTACTCATGCACTCATAAGTTTTGGATTGTCAGAAATGTTGCTGTCGTTATAAATGTATTTTGCAAAATGTATTATTCAATCAGGCTCTACTTGCAGCAGAGAATGTCTTACTCTCGTTGATGATTTGCGGTTATATCTATACCTCTACAAAGCTTATTGTTACTAATTCTGCAGTTCCAGTTATTATCATAGACAGACAAACTATCATACTTAGGGGGTCGTCTAATCATTAGGTTAACATCTTAGCTGTCAGTGGTCCTCAGCAGGAGTGGGATGGAGCTCCTCGACAGAAGGCCACTCAAGACTGATTCTCATCATGTCTTCGGCAATGGAGCCTCTAAGGCACTTTTTTGTATGTAAGACAAGACTTAAGACTGTGCAGAGAAGCCTCGCTCACACTGTGTGGCAGAAATGGGCAGCACCAGCATTAGCTGCAGCAGCCCCACGATGTTTAAGGGAAAAGATTATAGCTTTCAAATTAATTTAAACTCTTTACGTATCAAAGCAACCAGAGAGTGATGGGTTAGAGTTCCACTCATCCTGGCCATGTTGCACCTTCATCTGCAGAATTGAACAGTGCACGTGAGTTTGCAAATATTGTACATATAGTATGTATATTGTACATACATACATACATACATACATGCTTTTTTTTTTTTTTCTCGGTGAGGTGTTAGCACATTTGTGAGTACTGTAAAAAATGGAGACGTATGATTCAGATAGGATACAATAAAAGAAATAAAAACTATGAAAATCCCTCCACAAACACAAATCTCAACAAAATGATCCAATTTTAGTCATTGACAACAACCTTAGCAACAGGACTGCATCATTAAGAATCTTTTTATGCCTTTTCACTTGATCAAACCGGGATTTAGCTGACAAGAAATTTGAAATAGTGCAAATAGAACATTCTAAAAAAGTAGAGTCGTCATCTTTCCCACTTTCTGTTGAGCTGCTGCGCAGCTGTAACACTGTAATACATTACAGGACTAAGTAATTGTATCAGCAAAATATAGTGAGAAACACATTTTACTCTTTTTCTACATGAACATTCTAGTACTGAAACTCATTTCTTTTGTAACATGTTACCCCTACACTGTCAGCAGAGAGTACCATAGCCCTTAGCAACACACGGAGCAATGAGATCCATTAAAGTTAGCAGTAGATTTCTATCTGGGGTAAAGATTTCTATCCGTATGGGGACGACGACAATAATTTAGAAGGGTTTTAACTACATTGGGATTAGAGAGATTTCCAGAAATTCCAGCCTGACAAGTTGCAAATACGGTTTAAATGTCACTTTCTTTAATTGAATTGGCTTCACCCAGTGTGACTCCCTATTTAGTTCTTAAAATGATTTCAAATTGCAATGTGACTCGCTATTATAGGTACTGATTATTTTGGTAGATCACGTTAGATTCACGTTAGCACAAAGATGTAGCAAAAACACATGGAGGGCAAAACCTTTATGACGACATATCTGTGGTCGTACATCATGGTGCCTGCAGTTGATGCACTTTTAGACATTTTTTGATCAATTTTCATTAGCTGTTCCTTTGACGCTCCCTTTATTACAGCCTTTCAGCTCTGGCATATCTGAGGTGAGGGTGAGGTTGCGGTAAAAGTCATGTAATACTTGTAATGCTCTGTTTCCTGATATAAATGTTCCATGTCTGTAAAAGTATTGTAAAATCCCTCAATCCAAACAAGTTCAACTGCACGATGTTCAATTATAATAAAACGACAATGTTCATCCACAGTATTCACCTGAGGGTTTTACTCTCTTTCTCTCTCTTATTTCCACTGTGTAGTCATGAATCATGCCTTGCTTTTAGATTTTATTTCATGGACTGTCTTTCAGGGGCATTTTTTTGTTCTGTAGTTTAGGAAGTTCACTATTTTGGATCTTGGAGGCTTGCTAAAGTCCATTTTGGGCATCAGGGCTCGGTGCATCTGTTGGATCTAAAGGTGGGTTTCTGTCAGCACCTCAGCTCAGTTTTAGGAAGCTCTTCACTGGATTAACAGAGCTGCCTTTGAGCCCTTTTGTCAGAAATAGTTTCAACATGTTCTTCACTCATTGTCCCTCAGTCTTTCCTTCAGTTTTCTCTGCTGTGTCAGTGACTAGAGAAGAGCCTCATTTACCTCCATGTTCACTTTTCAATCTTGATGGTCCTCCGCTCCATCTCCTCAGTCCTTGTCGACTGTGGTTCTTGATTGCATCCACAATTTTCTTAGCTTCTACACAGACAGACAGACAGACAGGGTGATACAGTTGTAGTTAATAAAGACACCTGACGAGAGTTGTTTTGGATTTTTCTTAGTGGCTGTTTTTAAAAATACCATTTATAGCAGAGCGTCAAAGCAGAAATGGAAGCTAATGAAGAATCAGTCGTCATATTCAAGCTGATGCGCAGTGACAGCTGGTGGAAATATTAGCACATGGTTAGCAGATATTAGCAGATGAGAAATGGGAAAGGAGTAAAACCATGAAGGTGCAACGGCGTTACCTGTGAACAGACGTGTGTGTGGGTGTGAAGCTGGGAGTGGAGGATGACAGGAGCAGTTTCACAGACATTCAAAAGTTTAAAAATTGACACCCCCCCTTCCTCTCATTAGCCCCTCCACCACACATGTGCTTTGTATTGCCGTGTTTTAGGTCCAGTATTCTCAGAGCAACTCAGCCATCCTGTTTCACCGACATGCTAAACCCCAACAAATGGTCTGAAATGGGAGTGTTTTTGTTCTGTGGGTGATTAAAATTTCTTGGTTTTTTGGTGTGCTTCAAAAAAGAAAGACAGAACTCTTAAATTCTCCACCAGTCTGCATGAATAATGCTGATAGATAACGAAAGAAAATGAAATTAATAAATATGGCTGGGTCTAAGGGGGGCATTTCTGCTTCCACAACTGCTTTTTAATTGGATAAAACTGAAAATACCTAATTAGAACTGTGCAAAATATTTTTAAAAAAGAATGCAGGGTTTTAAAACAACATGACTTTCAAGCAGAAATAATAATGATAATAAAAAGCCCTTCTACAGTTTTGTTCATTAATCCGAAGGAACGCTGGCAGGTGATTGGATTTCAACAGCTAATCTCTGTCCGAATGCTGGAAACAGTCACTTGGAGCGTTTGTTTTGCAACATGATTAGCATTACTTGCTGACTGCTCCTTTTCCTAATTGGGATCCTGGCAGTGCCACTTTTAATTATATTTCAGTCCTTAGAGTCTTGTCACTTTTTTTTCTTTTGTTATGGAAGTCCCGCGGAGAGAGACAGCTCGCTAGAGAACATCTCTGCTCAGTGAGTTAAAAGATGAGAAAACAGTCGCCACCAAAAAAAAGAAGACAAAACTAATTGTTGTCTGAAATTGCGGGCTCAGCATGCCTGATGCAGGCAAGCCTTGAAGATGAAAGTCACATGCAAAGGAAATGAGTTGGAGTCTGGAGAGCTTTCTCATTTGGGAGCGTGGAAACAAATGGTTCACTTCTTCTTGCACACAATCCTTCCCAGACTTTCATTGCAACAGGCGTTGAAACCGCTTTACCGCGTTGCCCATTGTGTGCCTGTGCTTCCCCCGCCTCCCTTTTCCCTTTTCTTGTCCATCTTTTTAACGATTGCCATTCATGTTTCGGAGGCAGCCAGTGTTCCAGGGAGATACAAGAGCTCAGGATCTGTTTTCTCCAGTGATCAGAGGAAACTGAATGATCAGCAGTGGGTGTGCTGAAGGAAGAGAAGCCAATGCTCAAGACTGTTCAGGAAATTATCATGTGTTCAAGATTGCAAGATGAAAAGAAAAGGCTACCGTGGTAACATTGCTGAAAGCTTCCTGTAGAATATCAAAAAAAAAGGCCAGCTGTGTGCTCTTGTGTTGAAATTCCCATTTCATTCACTCCCGTAACGTCTCAGTCGTTAAACCTGTTGAATCTCGGCGTCTGCGGACTTCAACGGGGCGGAAGAGGATGGTTTTCTTCACTACAGTGAAGCTAGACGCTCGTGCTTCTCCAATGGAGCTGTGGGCGGGCCTGGACATGACGATCGGACCATCTGTCTTTAAGATGAGACCCTTTCTGAATGACAGCGATGTTGGATTGTATCCAGACAGCGAAGCCTCCTGGACCTCAGTCCCCTTCAGCCCCTTCGGACCTTGTCCAAGTCTGGAGACAGACTGCAGCTAATTTTCTGATATTCGCTTGCCAATTTATCCCACTTCCAATAATATACATTCCATAATAAAAATAATACATGTTATTCCATGTTATGATGATGACGATGATGATGATGATGATGATGATGATGATGATGATGATGATGATGATGATGAACAGGAGACACTTTAAATGAATGATTCAGTTTAAATACACAACCATCTGCCTCCGCTACATGATCACTTATAAAGTAGAAAGTTGGATCTGGAAATCAAATTCAGGCCACTTGGCCCGGAGTCTGAAGCCTCCAAACGAGCTCCCGTGCATGTGTTTGGATGGTGGGAGGAAACATCTGAAGTTGCTTTGGAGGACATGTAAAGTCCACATAGGCCCAAGCTGTAACTAAACCCGAGGTTGGTGGAGGTTGGTGGAGTGCCAGGTACCTCTACTGTCCCCCACTCATCCTTAACACAGGAAAGACGAGTGTGCTGATTCTAATTCTGTTCACGCTCTTTACACAAGAGAACCACGAGAACTTCCCACTTCCTTACTCTTATACCTCTTCAGGCGCTCCCCTGACAACTTCCTGCCTGTCTGCATGGTACCCCAAATGTACGCCTGTGAAGATCTGCTCTGGCTGGTGAAGACCGCTCAAGCTCCCACACTTGGGCCGCGTCTACAGTCAGCATCTGGTGAACCGAGGTAAGCAGCATCTCCAAAGAGGTCACACTCTATTCTATTCTATTCTATTCTATTCTATTCTATTCTATTCTGAGCAAGCTATCCTCTGAGGAGAGGTCAGGTTACCTCAGATCAGGAATTGTTGCCATGTGTGTTTGGACTTTTACAAAACAAGAAGTAGACTCTCTATCTCTGATTCTCATATACATAGGAGCAAATTCATATTCGCACACGCCCACACACAAAAAATATTGTTTACTGATATGAGCATTGGGTTTAAGACCGGAACGCTGCGCATTTCAATCTAAACAATAAACATTCTTAATTGGATTGTGTGCTCATGAGCTTTAAAGTGAATCCACCGAGGACTGTGGATTATTAAGCCTAATTGATTCTAATTTATATTTACATGACTTTGGGAAAATTAGTAGAAAGCAAATATGAGCTGTGTAATTGTGGCCCTAATAGCCTTGCGCTATCCGCCGCATTATGCCCGAAGCAGCCGTTACTGGAGGATGGTGTGGCGCCACGTGTCAGAGTTCACTGGTCGTTTGGCAGTCGCAGAGGCTGCTCAGTCTGTCAACATCGGAAATGGCACCGCAGACCTCCCGCTCATCACAAATGAGGCCCGGAGGGGATAATGGAAGCAGAGCGTGAGGGCTCACCGTCACCCTGAGGTTGAGAGGTGGAGCACCGACACTCTGATTTGGCGTCGCGTAACCCCCACCACACACACACACACACACAAACACACACACCTCCAGAGGGTGGGTGTTAAGCGATTCGATCAAGTCCAAATGGAGCGCCTGGAAATGCCGAAATGCCTTGCTGACACGTTAGGCCGCCGGGTTCTGTGCGACTCGGGGTTGTTGGATACTAGCATGAGTCCAAACCCAAAGATCAGGACATCACGTGTCCGTCTTTGGCAGCAGGCAGGCATTCAGACAGGCAGGCAGGCAGGCAGGCAGGCAGACAGACAGACAGGCAGGCAGACAGACAGACAGACAGGCAGGCAGACAGGCATTCAGACAGGCAGGCAGGCAGGCAGGCAGGCAGACAGACAGGCAGGCAGACAGGCAGGCAGACAGGCAGGCAGGCAGACAGACTGAGAGTTGTGCAACGGTTGGTGCTCTGTGATCATTAAAAATCCTTTTTTACCCTGTAATTTAAGCTCCATCACTTGCTTTGCGTCATTTTAAATGACGCTAGGAGCTACTAATTAGTAAATGATGGGTTTAGAGTAAAGGTGAACTTGCAATTACAGAAATAAATTAAGCCTGCGTTTAACTTCACAGTCCTGAAAAGAAGTCAGAGTGAATTATGAAATGCTTTCTCTAGCAAGGCATTAAGCCAGCCTGGATCCTGAGTTGCGCCCCTGCCTCCTGCTTCTCAATGTTCAGTACATAAATATTTTCTAAATGTTTTCTTCCATATTTTATAAATGTTAAAAGGATAAAAAAGGGCACTCTACCTTCCTTTTTAGGTCAATATGGTTCTATTGTTTTCCAAGATTTCTGAAGGCCAAGCCTCGACGACACTCAGCTCAAATTTCGAATTTACGAATTTTGCAAATTAATAAAATAAATTCAAACTGAAATATCAGATGAATTCAGACTCTGGGATCCAAGAAGACAACAGAACTGCCTGAAGAGCTCAGAGACGAGGAAAAAAACAAAGAGCTCAATGATCTCCAAAAATATCATATGAAAGAAGTTTGGGTCAACCAGGACTCTTCTTACAGCTGATTGTCTGAACCAAGTGAACAGTTGGGGGAGAAGAATCTGGGTCAGAGAAGCGACGAAGAACCCAGGAGACGGAGAAGGTTTCAGACCGACAACCACTCTGCTCTGTCTGAGCTCTGGGGAGAGAAAAGCATGTGAAAGGAGGTTTTCGGAAGCACACCTGCAGAACTCCCAGGCTGTGAGCAACTCTGCAGCCTTTTCATGGGACTTTCACCAAGAAGACCAAAAAAAAAAGCTCTTAAATTCTGGGTTTGGGCTGCTCTCTTGCGCTACTGCGTGTAGGTTGCTGAGCGCAGTTTTTAGCTAACTACTGATTGTTATTGCATCCACCCTCTGAACGTGCATGTTTAACGCATGGAGGTGCAGAATAAAGGAGAACGATTGCCGGAGCGCCGCTGCTGCCGCGCGGCCTTTAATGAAGCAATTTGCTAGTGGCTGACTGGATTCATTGGTTCGGGCTTGGGTGTCTGTGACAACCAGCTGTCTGTAATTAGGAAATCATGCCTGCATCAGCTGTGAGGCTGTAAAAGAGGTCAGGACAGGCGCGTGTCATCTTGATGTATATGCTGACGCGAGCGCAGGGATGGGTGTAGCTCTGGTGATTCTGCTCAGGTATTTTAGCTGTTTTGTTCGGAACGCTCGGTGCTGTTTGGCTAACGCTGTTTGTCACCTTTAGCCTTGTTTTCTTTGGCCACGTGTCGGCTGGAGGTGTGTACTGTGCTAAAAAAGCAAGAGGTATGTTGTTTAAAGAACAACCTGAATGACGGGACGCGTTTCATGATTTATTTATTTTTTTGCTGCTGTAGCTCACGCTGCTGCTATGGGGTTGGAGTTTCCAGGAGGCTACCATACAGCTCACTATGGGCCGCGCACTGGTAAAATGGCGTCAGGATCTCAGCCTTACAGTCATGAGGAGCACAGAGGGGCTGCGGTTAAACCCATGATGGCCTCCTACGGTGAGAATCACCCAGGGCTGAGATCTGTGGATGAGGGAATCCATGAGCAGGCCCACCCCAGGGGCTCGGAATCAACGTTTCCGCTGAGCCGTGGGACTTCCAACCAAGTTCAAAGTCAATACGCCGCAGATCCGGCGCCGTGGCCTCCCAGAGGACGCCCGGTTATTAATCGCAAGTTCAATTTTCAAGGGGTCAAGCATGCGGCCCCTTCTGTTCTGCCTGCAGCCCCAGGTCAGTCCAGCACTGCGAGCTGGGATCCTCAAGGTCAAACTCAACCAGGCTCGTTTGTCTACCGTGAGCACGACCTTGTTGTTGATGAGTCTGCCCCAAATAGACATGGCGTTTTTTGGAGCGGATTCGCGCTCCCTCAGAGCCAGGGTCAAGGCCTTTACCGCAGGGATCTAACTGGTTACGGCCCTGGACGAGAGGTGGCTGCCCCTGGATCAGCTGGCTCTGCCGAGAGGGACCGCATCCCGGCGCTGAGTCGTAGTCCTGCTCTCGATTGGATGAGAAGCATTCGGGTCCCGAGCGAGAATGTCCAACTGTTTATGCAACGTTACCCTATTATTAGACAAGTGGGGACTAAATTCAGGTCCAGCTAAGGTGGTCTTCCTCGGTTGTCTTGTCAAATAGAAGGAATTGTAAAAGCTGACAGGAAGGCATTTTGTTCTTGGGATTAAAAAACTGTTGCATTTTGTTGCTACATTTTTTTTTTTCCTGTACTTTGTCCAACTTATCCAGGGTTGCTGCTTCACTTTCACTTTAAAACGGTGCCGTTACACAATAAACAGAATTCTAAATGGCTGAAGTGTCTCCGTTCCCCACTTGTGTTCACTGAATTCTGGATGTTACTAGAGTGCCACCTGTTGGCGGTGAAGGGTAAATATTCTCAGGTGCCACATTAACAGAGGGTGAGCCCGTCACAAATCCCATAATCTGTCTGCTGGTGGTCAAGATGATTCTTTATTAAATTCTACAGGTAACCTTGATGTTGGAGTTTTGTTTTCTTATGAGGAGAAATTAAAGTTTCTGATAATTGTGTGATTGCCCTGCTGTCTCCATTTGATTAGATGCAAAAGTAAAATAAATTAGAATGCCTTTAGTTGACTATATGACATGTATGATACAAACCTTTAATCCTTTATTCGTGACTTTGTTTTGAATGTATTCCTCACTGTTGCCTCTAAGAGTTTTTAGTATTTAGCCCATTTCCTCAACAGAATTTAATGTTTAAACCTTAAAGTATATTAACTTTCAGCTGCGGATAATTCCATATATTCAGAGCGCCTGTTTCCATGGAGGATGTGTGCTCGCTGAGGTGCTAATCCTCACTTGCACACGCGCTAAGGTTTGGTCATTTAAAGGTTAAAAAGATAATTAAACCAATAACGGTACCAGAACAATGTTCTAGAGCCACAGTAGCAGCTATACAAGGAGATGGAAATAAAGAAAATAGCACAGTGAACCATAAATAGGTCCCTGATTAATGGTGTTCATCTGTGCCGTAACACTGCAGGGTCTTTCACAACTGACGGACTGACTTCAAGTTTCACTTTAAGTTATTTGTCACAGAGCATTTTTTTGGTTTCTTTTTTGGTCCTTGGGAAGGATTCTTTTTGGTGTGATACTGGCTAAGCTAACAGCTAACAGTCCTGGCCCGTTTCATTGAAACGTGTGCTTGTGCATGTGCGCTTGTGTATTTCCTCCTGGTGCCTCCCTCCTCTCCACAGGTTGCCTCTCAGCCAGCCCACTAACTCCTGCCATCGCCACTGACCTGTGATAGGAAGGAAATCAATAGTCAATTCCATTCTGCAGCCAGCGGGTGACAGCTTTTAGATAGGGCTGGATTGGGTGTGTGTAAGGAGCAGGAGCACCTTGTCAGGGCCGGCTGACCCTCCCTTCTCTCCTCTCGTGGTCTCTCAGTGTTTTGCGACCGAGCCACGAGGTGAAACCCACAACGAGCCCTGTGATACACCACAGCCAAGCTATGGTGGAGGTTAAAGAGGAAGTGATGACAGATGATTCCAACTGAATCAGAAAATGAAAACCATAGATGCAAAGTCATTTAACTTGTATTATCAGTGATGATGGTATTTCTTGTGTAGTTTTTCTGCTTCTCCCCTTCCCCCCCTCTGTATTCATCAACAGGTCTAGCCGCCTTTATAGCTGTATAGTGACCTACTGACCTCCGACCCTGCTGACCTACTCTACATACCAGCAGCTTCTATTATTAATGTGTTTGCCTGATCTATGCCTATTCTCTCCTCTCCTCTCCTCTCCTCTCCTGCCTATTCTCTCCTCTACCTGTCCTCCCTCCTCTCCTCTCTCTCTACCCAGCCCCCCCATCAGTAGGAGGGTCCTGAGCCTGGTCCTGCTCAAGGTTTCTTCCTGTTAAAGGGGAGTTTTTCCTTGCCACTGTTGCTTGTTTGGGGTCAGGCCCTGGGATTCTGGAAAGTGCCTTGAAACAATTCTGATTGTAACAAACGCTAGTTATATAAATAAAGATTGATTTATTGTATTATATAAGATGTGGGTTCTAAAAGAAATATGATTTTTTTACACAAATTTACTCCACTAAATTAGTCTGAACAAAGCATTTAATGTGTTCTTTCACCTGATAAAAGAGGAAAATTGTCAAAAGCAGGTGAAATTCTAATTGTTTTGAAGTCAGCCTTCGTGATGGCTGCAGTCCTGATGACGTCAAATGGCTGCAATTTTCTAAATAATGGCAGATCCATGTGAGAGAATATTCCAGCAGTGGCTAATTTGGGGTTAGTCGTGTCTTTAATGAGAAAAAGAATCCTTAAGATGAGACAGCTTTCTATTAACAACAGTAGGGTTGTAACCTCACCAACCAAAGCTTCATCGGTTTGACTTAGCTTCAGGGGCCGGCGGCTAATTTTACCACTCACTGGAACGAAGCGTGTAATACCCAGTGGATGGAGAAGGCTCCCTTCATTACTGCTGATTAGGAGAAAGATCGAGCAAAACGTGGCAAGGCATGATAACCACTTAATGCAATTTTTAATTAGTGCCTCCCTCCTGTTGATTTCTATTCAAGAATCCACCACTAAACTACTGAATTCCTCCTGCTGCATCCTCTTAACATTTAGCTTCCACTTTGCTTATTTATTCTTTCCCTTCACGGTTAGCAGGGCGACCGAGCAAGGATAGGGCTGTTGGATTAAAAATGGAGCGGTTCAGCAGCTCGCTGGGTCGCTTCGCACGCCATTTGAAACGAGGCCTCGGCTAGAATTTTACAATTTAATAAGCTAATAAACGTGATACGGCGAGTAGTTTAAAGTGGCCTTGCGGGGATGGTCGAAGCACGGTTTACAGTCCCATTTAGGAGCTTGTTCAGTACCACGCTGATGAACGCTGGGGCAGGTTCAAACAGGAAAAAGCCTGCGAGCTCAAGTACCCTCGAGCACGTTAATTCAGAGCTCAGCGGGGTCAATATAGCATTCTTCACAACCTGAAGTCGTGTTCCAGGTCTTCCACATCCGCCATTTAAAAGGATCATCAAATGAAGTTAAAATACCTCCATACTAAGCGAAGCCCCCCCTCCTCCCGTCCCCTGTAATTTAACGTGGTGTAAGTTGGTGTAAGTAAGCATGGCTGCTCTTTTGTCAGGTTTCAGGGCCTGAACAGTTACTGGGTTGATTCCACTTTAACCCTTCTGTGTGTTCCTTCCTGGAACTGGGCCCCAACGCTCACACATTTCTTCCTGAAAGTCGCTGGCAAAATCAAAACAAGACGGCGCGGCAGCCTCTTGGCTAACAGACGCGTTTGCCCTCCATTGAGTCGCAGCGTTTCCTCCAGAGCTGATGAGCCCCCCTCGTCCTGCTGGCTCTGCCTGCCGCAGCTGCTGTCAGGTGAGTGGCAACCCTCTCCCACCCATCGCCTTTTGATCCTCACATCAAGCCATTCGCCAGCACTTTCATTTTGGTCCTCGTGGCATATCGAAAACTTTGACAAACTGCTTTGAGAACACAAGATATTCAGGCTGGAGAGTTGGATCTGGAACCCAAGCGTTTCCATCTCCAGAGGTTTTTAAATCACAGCCTTTCCTGTGCGCCGTTTCTGTTTAGTGCTTAAACACTCGTGAGAGTTTGAATGAAACAAGAACCACAGAAGATGATATCTCCGCAGGGTCCTGTTGGACATAAATCTAATAGCCAAAGATGTTTAGGAGTTGTTGTTAGAGCTCTTATATAACCGCTGATTTCAATGATTCAGTAGTCGGATTCCCTATTCTTTCCAAAATCTGATGAAGTTGGATGAAGCCTTAACATCTGAGTGTTTTCTGTTTGTTCTTTAGAGGATGTGAAAGTGATTGTTTTACTTCTTTGTTGCCTCTTGGACTTTTTTTTGGACTTTTCCGACTGACATGTAAGATCAAAATGTCTGCTTTGTGATTATTACCTATATAAGTATACAACATAATAATCAAACTGTCTGCTTTATGATTATTACCTATATAAGTATACAACATAATAATCAAACTGTCTGCTTTATGATTATACAGTATACTGTATGTCTTCTGTATGTACCTAGAAAAAACATAATTTATGTATAGATGTATATATACGTACCCCTGTGTGGACAAACTGTGGAATATGTGTGTGTGTGTGTGTGTGTGTGTGTGTATGTATGTATGTATATATATACATACACACACGCACACACAAAAACACAAACACTATATATATATATATATAGAGAGAGAGAGAGAGAGAGAGAGAGAGAGAGAATGAGTAATGTAACGACAAAAGTACAATCTGACAAAATAGGAGCAAAAAGGGGAAATAGTGGCGAGTGTGTCATTACCTTCTGTCAAGGATGTTGCCAAATCCTTAAAGTGGGCGTTTTGTACCCTCCAGCAACAACGGGAAAGGAAACAGGTGGTGGCAAAACATTTGTCTGCATATGCCATGATCACACACACACACACACGCACACACACACACACACACACACAGGTTGTGTGCATGATAGCAGGAAGCATGTTTGTCTTCATATTAGATGTTCGTAACCACCCTGGTACTGGCTTTTTTTAAGTCCTTGAAATTTGAGAAAAACGATTTTTTTTGGAGCTTCACACCCTTTTTCTCAGCCACCTTTTCTCTTTCTTGCAAATCTGTGCACATTCGCTCCCTTTCTGTCTCTCTCTGTCTGTGTTGGAGCCACTGGGAATTCCCTTTTAGTCATCAGCGATAATTTCTCCCTAAACTGCAGAGGAGAGGCCTTTGTGCACAGGGCTGATAAGAAACTAGGTTTTCTACCTCTCGCAGACCTCTCCAAATATTGGGTTATTGTCAGCTGAAGTCAGCAATCTGACTGGGTAGGTTTGAATTATATCGCTAGTTATTCAAGTGAGGCGTCCTCACTTTGATTGCATTTCGATGGCCCCCGGACGAAAAAAGGGCGATATTTGAAATCCAGCAGACTGACTGAAAGCCTGACAGCAGATCATTTCCAGTCGCTGTTTTTGTGTCGGTCAGGAACGACAGCAGAGTGTTACAAGACCACAGGAAGTTTCTCAATGCTGTGGCCTCACTTGTGTGTGAATGTGTTGGCGTGCTTGCGTGTAAATCAGGGCCTCCTGCGCATAACAAAAGGGGGAACTTCCACCGGCTCCACACATTAAAGCGCTTAATTATTAAATCAAAGCAGTCCAATCACCTTTTGGATCCAGCAAACACACGTTCTGCTGTGCAAAGCTTCACATTTAGAGGTTTTCTGGAGAGACAGAAGCAGAAACTCACATGTTCTGGTCCATTTTGTGTAGCTGTTACACCGATAGCCTCTGTGATTGAGGAGACCATGGGTTCTAACTGGCCAGAGCATTTGATAAATCCTTTCTTTTTTTTAAAAAAAAACACTTGGCCGGGTCGGAACTGCTGGATAGGTCCTCCAGTCTGATTCACCTACATCTCAATCAATCAATCAATCAATCAATCAATCAATCAATCAATCAATCAATCAATCAATCTTTATTAATATAGCCTCTATTACAATCAAAATTGTTTCTAGACCCTTTCCAGAATCCCGGGGCCTGACCCCCAACAAGCAACAGTGGCAAGGAAAAACTCCCCTTTAACAGGAAGAAACCTTGAGCAGGACCAGGCTCATGTAGGGGGACCCTCCTGCTGATGGGGGGGCTGGGTAGAAAGGGAGAAGGGGGGAGAACAGGTAGAGGAGAGAATAGGTAGGAGAGGAGAGGAGAGGAGAGGAGAGGAGAGGAGAGGAGAGGAGAGGAGGAGAGGAGAGGAGAGGGGGAGGACAGGTAGAGGAGAGAATAGGCAGAGATCAGGGATATACATTACCTTAATTATATTAATTATAATAAACAAATAAATAAAAGAATTGAATGGGTCAGCAGGGTCGGAGGTCAGTAGGCCAGCCTGACTTGTTTTTCTCTCTCTTTTCCGAACACTTGCTCTTCTTGTGCAACTAAGGCGTGAACATTTTGCGCAATGACACGGTAGTAGTAGTTCAGTAGTAGTTTGTGAAGACAAACATGCTTTCTGTCTCTGGACAATCATGTCTGGATCTCATGTTCCCTCTAACGGAACCTGACAGAAACAAGACCAGAGGGTAGAGATTTGCAGAATCTGCTTTGAGCCTGGAAAGGTTTTCTCCGTTTGAAATGTTGCTGTATTAGGCTTTGCCGTGTTAATGGGAGCTTTGCCATTTGGAGCCGCAGGTACTCTCATCATGATGTCTGCGTGGATGGCGCTGATCGTCCCGCTGGCGGCGTTTGTGAATGGAGCCCGAAACGGTGAGTGCTGCTCGAGACTTACAGGGCAAATCCAAAGACAAATAAAGGTTAGACTTTAGACTAGACTCCCGTTAAAGCTGCTGTTGTGTGTCCATGAATGGTTCTGTTCCTCAGTCAGCATTATCGGGTTGTTTTGACAGTAAATCCGAGACCTTAGACCAGTGTCCTGCTTTTATAAGTTTTGGATCACAACAGAGATCACTTTGTGTTTAATTGGTCTAAATTTGCAGCTTGATGATGAATAGCAGCCGCTCTCAGAGCTCAAAGGCTGCTCCTTGTCCGGACTCAATGTCTAGATATTTACAATCTGAATGTGGTCTTTGATAGATGGAGACACGCTGCCGTGTGCAAAGGTGCAGACGTCCAGCTTCGTGGTGCCTCTGGGAGGGTCTGTGTCAGCCTCCTGTGTCATCAGAGACAGCTGTCCTCTGGTTAGTCAGCAAGGCGGCGGAGTCATCGAGTGGCAGCTCGACGGCTACGCTCTCCCCAGCAGCTCCTCCACCAGGGAGGGGGAGAGAGCATCCAGGGTTCTTATACCCAGCTTCAACCTTTCCAGGGCCTTCCTCACCTGCAACATCCAGGCGCAGGTAGTTGGAGGAGTTGAGATCAGAGCTGGATGTGAGTAAAAGTCCACATTTGTTCATGGAACAGTTTTCCCTCACACCGGGGGGAGAAAAGACAGCTTTTGGGGCCTGTTTTCAGCTAGCGGTTCGACAAATCCTTAGTTCAAATTGTTACCCTGGCAACCCCTCTTCCTCTACCCCACAAAAAATGCAGTAAAGCAGTGTTACTAGAATTCACCATGGCAACAGCAGTTGACAAACAGTTTGCTGCCGTTTTCTTCCGATAACGACTAATTGTTTCATTATCCCAGAATAGACAAGTCTGTTTTCTCACGATAACACATTCATTTATTTCGTTATCTAGATATAACAAACTTTTTTTGGGGGGGGGGGATAATTATTTGGTCCATGTAAAAATGGACGTGGTAGCAGCTAAAAATGAAACTTGCTTATTGTCAGCGTGTTTTAACTTTAATTAAAAAACAAACCCTGCTTCCAGGCAGGGTTAGTATGTTACCATGGCGACCGACTAATTCATTCTGAAGCCCCTAAGTGACCCCAATGTAAACACTTTCAAGTAAATGTGGCTTTATTGACATTGTTCATCTATTTGGAGGCATCCAATAACCCTCCTCTGCAGACATGATTATTATTGACTTATTTAAATGAATCAGATTTTTTATTTTTTTACATTTATTTCAGATCCACCTGAGTCGCCCCAAAACCTCAGCTGCCAGACCAACCTGACGACCGGAACGATGAGCTGTCGCTGGGAGCCCGGGCAGAGGGAGCCCCTCCTGCCCACGAGCTACGTCCTCCACACTGAGAACCGGTAGAGCACCTTTATCTCCTCCATCCACTCAGCAGTGAAAGGCTGAAACGTGTCCTAGGAAGTAAAGAACATCTCGCCTGCCTCGCTATCGTTGTGTTGCAGGGATGGGAACTACTCTTACGACGTGCCGCCTGGACTCAATCACTATACCGTTCCACGCTTTGGGATCATCCTCTTCTCTGAAATGGAAATATATGTAAAAGCAGTGAATGAGCTGGGCACTGCGACCTCGCTGCCCATTACTTTGGAGCCTGTCAGCGCAGGTAGGAAAGAAAGGACGCAGCCCTGAATGAGCTCTTGGGTGGGGAATAGTTTGGGTTTCTTCCCAATGAAAATCCAATTTCTCTTTAGTAGCTGATAAGGCTGGAAACTCCTGGCTGCTGATTAGTATTTTATTTTAATCATATACTTCTTTTCACTTTGTTGCTTAATTAACTAATCTTTTTAATTAGGAAACAAGAAAATGAAGTTTAAAACATGGCCGTGTCCTCATTCTCATCCTATTAGAATCTGATTTTAATGTGTTACCTCTATGTTATATTACCGTGGAATTACCACACATTATTTTGGATTCTGTAAATCAATGTGAATTTTGTCTGTTAGCCTTTATTTACTGTCTTATTACATGTTAAATAAGCATTAGTATAGTCACTAGATATGCTAGTCATTTTTATGCATTTAAAATAACCAAATGTGGTTAGATTATCTTCTAAAAATAACTCAGTGGTCATTTCTGAATCCCTCCTTTTTCCCACCAGCTAAATTTGACCCACCCGTGATTAAGAAGATCCAAGCTAAAGCGCACGGCTGCCTGACCCTGTCATGGAGCTTATCTCCTCAACAGGCCTGGATGCGCACCTCTTCCATGGACCTGGAGCTCCGTGTGAAAACTGCAGGCAGCAGCCAATGGATCAGCAAACCAGTCAGTGCATTTCCTTACCAAATCAACTGGAAACCAGTTGACCAGATGTGACGCTATGGCCAGAAACAAGCCTTGTGAGATCAATATTAGCATGTGTTTAGACCCTGTTTAGGCCAAAAGAGCAGAGAGGACCTCTAGACCAGTGCCGCCTGCTCCATGGCACTCAGTATGTTGTCCAAGTCCGAGTCAGATACAAGGAGAGCCCCTGGAGTGAATGGAGCCGCAGCCAGCCTGGAGTCACCTTGGAGAGAGGTAGATCAATTCACAGTCGCACAATCACTCTCAGACATTTTCCAATCTGTTGCCTTTTCTTCCGTTTCCAGCTCCTTTCAATATATGCTAATGTCATGTTCCACATCTCCGCTTGCTTTTCCCTAATAACACACACCGAATTGATGTATTGAGTTCTTCCCCGCAGTCTGTCGGTGAATCCATACGCTTTTCTTGTGTCCTCCCCCCAAAAAGTTTTATTTTGTGTTTTATTTCAGCTCCTTCTGGATACCTCGAGTGGTGGATGAAGCGTTCAGGGGATCACGTGACAAAACAAGTCCACTTGTTTTGGAAGGTACGCACACAAGACAAGTTTGTGGGCTTTCGTGGTACCACATATTCGCTGATCAAAACTCTATGGTCAACCTTGAAAATGTACCCCAACTTTTTCTTTTTCTTCCTGTCAGGCCTCCAAATGGTTTCGTGCCAACAGCCAGAATGTATCTTACGTCGTGTCAGCGCAGACGCAGTCAGGTGAAAGAGAACAGCTGTGCTCCACACGCGGGAATTACTGTACTTTTCAGCTTCCCGCTAAACCAGCAAAGCTGTATTTGAATGCTGTAAATAGAGCTGGGAAATCCAAGCCTACTAAAGTTCACATACACGATCCTAAAGGTACAGCTTTGATTTGGCACAAGTACCTTAAAATGTAATTGTTTTTTTAAAACAAAAATGCATGCAATGTGTTTTATTTCTGTAGTTCATACGGCATTATCAAACGTCTTGGTCACTCCTGATGATGACGGAGCTCTGACGGTCCAGTGGCGGAGTATGGTTTCCCCTGATTTAAAAGGATTCATAGTGGAATGGAGACCTTTGTTAAATGCAAATATTTCTGTCACCCAGTTTGAAATAACTGATAGAAACCAGACGAGCCTTGTTTTAAAAGGTATGCTTTATTGTCGTTTATGCGTTTTTGTCCAAATCCTGAGGACTATATAGGAAAATGTGTTACTCTTCTGCCTGAAAGCGTAACTGACATTTCCTTAACCCTCCTCGATAGGCAGCTTTGAGCCCTACAAGCCCTATGGGATCTCTGTGTATCCTCGGTTTAAGGGTTGGATTGGCCTTCCTCAGACTGTTCATGCCTACTCAAGGCAAAAGGGTAAGTTGCCAGAGACAGAGAGGATCGCACAAATCTCAGACAAAGATTTGAAGTCTGAGCCGCATTAACTTTGGAGGGAGAATTTACTAGTAGGAAGACGAGTAAGTAGGAAGACATGTGATGTGTGCAAACCACAGTGTGGCGAAATGGCGCCCCCGTGTGGATAGAACTGATTTATGCGGAATAAAGCTGTGATTGCGGGGCGATTTACAAAGGCCCATACTTCAGTCTTTGTCTTTTTTTAAAGCTCCTTCTGTGGTTCCAAAAATGCAAAGTACAAAGACCTGGAGGTCAAGCATTGAATTTAAATGGGATGAAATACCAGTTGAACAAAGGAATGGAATTATTCAGAGCTACAAGATCTTCTACTGGAATAAGAAAGGACCCGTGAACGGTAAATTTAAGATCTGATACAGCTCAAAGGTGCAACACCCAACTTTTAAAAATGTATTCCTATGTCTGACTTGTAACTTTTCCCTCAGTTGTGACCGCTGACCTACAGGAAAGGAGGCTCGTCCTAGAAAACCTGGACAGTGAGCTTGTGTATGAAGCTTTTATGATGGTCAGCACATACGGTGGAAGCCTGAATGGGTCAAGAATCTATTTTCAAGTCGACCCCTATGGTTGGTATTATATCATTCGGTCAGAACCAATGACGCCCAGCATGTCAGTGTGTTATTCTCCAGAGAAGCTTTGTGATTCAAAATCTTTATCTGTTTTCAGATGTTGTTACTGTGATTAGTGTAACATTGTCTTTTGGAGTGGCACTGACAGCTTTCATCATTATTGCGATACATTTCTCCAGCCACATATGGTGAGACCACTGCTGCTTGTTAACCATTTGGATTAATGCATGATTCATCCTCAGTGCGCATATTTGAATCATCATATTGACCTTCCCTTTGTAGGGTTAAAGTGCATTTCTGGCCAGTTGTTCCAGATCCAGCCAACAGCAGCATCAAGAGATGGTCATCAGAATCAACCCAGGTGCTTTATAATAGTGCTCCTCCTTCTTCACCTCCCCTTAGTTGTAATAATCAGAATAAAACTGTCCAATTTAAAGTAGAGTATAATTACTACACTTTGTACGGGTGCAATTAAGTATTTAGCATTGGAGCAATGATTATGCATAGTTTAAGTCAGAAAATAGTAAAAGTGTGGTGAAAAGACACAAAAAACAATGAAAAATACTAATAAAAAAAACGTGTTTGTACCTTACCTACTTTATCTATTTCATAGCTCATATGTCTTAATTCATATGTTGGTTTTTCACTACATAATCTTAAAATAAATGTCTTCAATTGCTGGTTATATTCATATTCTGCGCGCGGAATGGGTCCAAAGGATGGTGTATTTTAATTCAGGTTATCGCTGTTATATTTTCACTGCATTACATTGACACATACCTGTAAGAATCAGATACATGTAGAATGTTGGCATTTGTCCTCATTCTGAGGCTGAAGGACTTTTTAAAAGACATTATTGAATATTTGCTTCATCCTTTTGCAGGACACCCATTTTACCTCAGAGAATGAGGAGCCCAATCCAGAATATATTTCCCACCTCAGCTTCCTGGACATCTCTCAGAAATCCAGTAAAGAGGATGACAATGTGTGGCTAAGCAATGCAGAAGACACCAGTGACCTTGGGGAGTCCATCTGTGGGTCACCATTCATCCCCCAGTACTCAGCTCCATACGCTACAGTGGCCTTCGGCAGTCCATGCAACAGCCCGACAATGAAAACATGTCCTGCCTACTTGCGTTCTGAGTCCACGCAGCCGCTTTTGACACCTGAAGAACCCTTCACTCCACAGTGTTACCAGAATGCAGACAATGATGGGATTTCAGAAAAGCAGTGTTTTTTTGGCCCTTGCAATGATTTTGTGAGAGAGGAAGCAGACACAGAAATTCCATGGGATGATTTTCCTTTTCTACGGGCTCTTGCCATGAATCAGGTGCAGAAGGAATAGACATATTTCGTTGATTATAGAAGCAATGTGTATGTAGATTTAAACCAAGTCTGATTAACGTTGATCTGTCATAGGACATAGTAATAAATGCTTGCTATAGATTTAATCGAAAAAAAATCATGCAACGTATTATTCTTTTTGTCTAACTGCGCTTTGTAAATATGTTACATCAAATTTAAAGAAAGAAAAACACATTTCTCGGTAACCCATCCATACCTACGGTACGTATATACAAACTGTTGCCTTTACTGTAAAAACAAAATATGTTTTACATCTTATCATGAAAAGATATGACTCAATTTAAGTGCGTGTGTGTGTGTGTGTGTGTGTGTGTGTGTGTGTGTGTGTGTTAATATATAACATATGTGCTTGTATGTGGTCCTTGAAATTACTCTCTTTTGAGAAAACATGGATTATTTTACTTATTAATTCATTTTAGACACAAAATAAAGATAAATGTTTTCCTAAATTTTACTAATAGTTTGGGGGTCTAAAGTGACCCGACTGAGTTTTTATTTGCTTTATCTTTGCAATGAATTAATTTTATTACTCAGCATTCCAGGTATTCCTCAATTAACTTGTTTTTGATCATAATTCATTCTTCTTGTATATTTTTCTTTTTTACATTTTGAATAAAAACACTTTTTATATCACTACCCCTCTAATGCACAACATGGGTCTAAAATGACCCGTAACCATTTCCTATGTTATTTCATGTGTTTCTAAGCTGAATGTTTATAATCTATGTATTTAATCATTTATTAATCAAACCAATCTCTTCCATTTTAATTGTTTTATGTAGCACAAATCCTCATCCTCAAGTGTTCTGTTCTTCCTTTATGAATAAGCATAGCTTTTGTCAGTCTTCATGAAGTTTTCCCACGTCCACATGGGTCAGACCCACATTTGTGTAACATACAGTATTTACAGTGTGGAGAAGATTGTAAGGTATTTGAAGACCTGAAACATCTAAGTCTTATTTTACTATAATTATCATATTACCTAATAAGAAATTTGATGTGGTAACTCTGCATAATTATTGATTATGTAATTAATTTGAATTTGAAGAATAAGTAGCTCCATTTCTTGTCAGAAAGGGAAAAATTTTCAATCGGCTACCGTAGCTAGCTACGACTTCAACTAGTATCGATGTGATCGGGGATCGTTTTCGAAGCCTTCAACGTGTCCCACTGCCATCTGCATTCGGCTAGTTTAGCCTAGTCAAAATGGCGGCGCATATGTAGGGGTCGTGTATTACAATCACAAGTAGTTACTTTCAACCGTTTTTAGGCAACTAATGTAATAGTGCTTGACTATTCCGAAAACAATGTTCCAAAACGTGGCCATTAGAGCTTTTGTGAAATGTTCGACAGGCATTTTACGAGAAAGCTGCTCAGTATCTCCTGTTTTAGCAGCGAAATCCTGGAGCTGCAGCTCTGCGTTGTTGGGCCCAGGAGTCGGTGGTAAGTGGAACCTGGACAGGTTGTCCCTGACTAACGTCTCCATCCAGTCCATTGTCTAGTCCAAGTGTTTGTGTGATTAATGGTAATTAGTTAGATTACACCAGCAGCGGGGACTTGGATCAGACAACATGCTAATAGTTTAGCCTGCATTCATTTTACGGTTTCTGTAAGGATGATGTTTCTAAATACTATATTATAACATTGGTGAATACGGTAGTATATAATAGATGTGTGGCACACATCTGATTGGTTTTAAAGAAGTAAATGATGATATTTGTGGTTTAGCATATCAAAGGCTGCAACCTGACTTGTAGTTATCTTTTGACATCCTTATCTAAACTAAACCTAAAGTACTTAATGCAAATGTGGTGCAGGCAATAAAAAGGTCTCCGTTGCTTTATCCTCCCCTTGTCTTACATGGGAAGAATGCTATTTTATACTATATAAACCTTGTCATTACTTGTAATGTGCTCAAGATTGTGATTTGTTTATGTCCAGGAATAAAATCCCTCGCAGTGGATGTGAAGGACAGAGAAAAGGGACGTTTAGGACAACCTCTCGTCTCTTGCTCTCACCAATAGTTACATTTACTGCTTCAACTACTGTATCTGCGATTATTAAAGTAATGTAAAGTGTCAGAAATGCACAGTGGGAATTCATACAGCCGCGCTGAACCACCATTAAGTAGAGGTGTCATTTTGGAAATGCTTTGAGTTTTCTGCCATATTTCGAAGGTCTTTACTGTGCTTTAAAGAAATTTGGAGTGAGTTTAGCAAACCTGGAAGTTAAATATCTGGGATGGCAACTTGCGTTGCAGCTTTAACAAAACTGGACACAAGTCTTGAGCTCTTTACGACAGGTCTCTATTTGCACCTTCTACGAGCAAATCAGCCATGTTCATTTTACATGTTTAGCAAATTAATATTTGTGTGTAGAGCTGTGTCCTCCTTTATGTCAGGAGCTGTTGTTGCTGGCTTTTATAACACGATGTATCCATCCTTGGTTGATGCTAATGTTTTTTCCCCCCCAATGTCAGTTGCACTTCCAACTCCTGTGAGACATTATGCTCGAGCCGTGAAGAAAAAGAGGACAGGTATGCCCGTTTGATACCCAAACCATGTTTGATTTATGGTAACTTTCAAACTAATATTAACTTTATTATCTCCAGTTCCTCAGAGCCAGCTCAGTGATCTTCCTCCAACAATGCTCAAGTTGGATTACGCAGCTGTGCCAATGGCTCAAACGTAAGTAGGGATTCTGATAATGCACCATCAATGTGTTTAAGTGATAGAAAATATTCTCTTTTTGACACTGATGGTTTTTTTGGGAACAGGACAGATGACATCATCAAAAGACTTCTTTCTTTGGAGCTTGCCTCTCACGTGAGTCTTTTTTATAACCTTCCCCTGTTTTATCTTCTTTTCTCCTGGGCTATTATGAGCAGACAATAACTTCAACTGGTGTGATACATTCCCATAGTTGCCATTTATACAATATTCATGAGGTTGTTAAATATTCTCTGTCTCTAGCGTGAGAAGCTGCAGCTGAAAACAGAACAACTCATTTCAAAAGTCCAGAGGGATGAGAACGACCGCAGCTCAATGGAAGTCCAAGGTGTGTTTTCACGGATCTTTTAAATGAATATCCTGTCCATCGCTGTGAGGCCGCTCACTCCCTCTTTTCACTTCCCCACTCAGTTGCTACTTTGACTGCACGGATCCGAAACTACCAGGAACATCTGCAAAAAAATCACAAGGTGGGTGAAGAGAAGTAGAGTCAGCGTTATCGGCCAATCAGCATCTTGTGATCTTCTGCGATGATTTGTCAGATGACAGGCGCGTTGGCTGCAGCCACAGCACTGTCATGTGTGCGTGCATCTCTCTGTTCATTTCCTCTCCACTTCTCTTGTTCGAGACATGTATGTGCTACAGGATTTCCTGTGTACTCCCCCACATTTAACAAAAATATGTGCGGTGTAGTAGCAATCGGAAATTTCCACTCTACATGAAATGGTCAGAGAGACGGATCTTTGTAATGTGCTACTATCCCCGTGCGCCGGGTCGATCCAAAGTGACCCTTAAGAGTCTGGTTGAATCACACAGAGTCCAGGATTCAATTTTTTCTATGCTTCTATTGCAGGATAAAGCTAACAAGAGACGCATGCTCATGGCCATCGACAAAAGGAAAAAACTTTTAAAAAAGCTGAGGTTGGTTCGATACAGCGCTTTTGAGCGAGTGTGCGAACAGCTTGGCATCACTTACACCTTCCCCCCTGAGTATTACAGACGGGCCACTCGACGCTGGCAGGCCAAGAAAGCCTTCTGCATCAAGGTAGAGTTCCCCAGTCGTCTGAAGAAGTCGCCCTTTACATTAAAAACTGCTGTCTGGCCTGTTAGACCTGGACCACCTCCATCTACAGGCTAACGGCTTCTGGCAGCGTGATGTCGCGCTTCCACCAACGCTCATTTAACCTCTGTCTCTTCTCAGGTCTTCAAAGCAGTGCAGAAGCAGAAAGCCGAGCAGAGGAAGAAGATGAAGCAACATTTAGCATCCAAAAACACAGAAACAACTTTGAGCCAGTGAAACACAATTTACAGATACATTTAACCAAACGTGTTATTTGTAAAACTCTACTGAGGCATGCAACTAAAGTTAATTTGTTGAAAATGTCATCATGATGTTAGTTATCCACACAGGTTCCTGATGTTATATAGGATTGAAAAAAATAGGGAAGTCAGCAACCCACAGCTCTTATGTTAATAATTACCAAGTTTGAGGCTTTAACCAAACTCAAATTAGACATAAAGTGTCACAAATGCACATCTGATAAAGTGCTATTAAATGTGTCTGTTCTTCTCGGTATTTGACGTCATTTGTTCCATATTTGTGATGCGACCCTATGCTCCCACAATGCTATATTTAGGGTTGCTTGATCATATTGTATAGCGTTAGTGACTAACAGTTCATTAGTTAAAGTTGTTAAACCACAACAGATGATTTAACAATAAAAAGCCATTCTAGCAGTGGTGTTGAGGTGGTTTATTTTCAGGTTGTTGAGGTTGCAGCACAAAGTGGATTTAATTACGCAAATAGGAAATGGCCTCCTATTGGATAACTGCTGCAGGGACGATTATCTTTCAGCTAGAAACAAGTTATTTAACCCCAACTGATGAAATGAGTCGCTTCGCGTTTCGTCAACAGTCTCGAAAGATGCATCCTGTGGTTGTGGAAATGACGTTAGTCTGCTTGAGAACGGTGAAATCACTGGCCTGCATCTAGCAGACTGCAGAAAGGACTAAACCTGGGTTGAGAACCATCCAATACGTTATTAAAAACTGGAAGAAAGGAACGTATCTGGAAAAAAATGCCTGAATGATGATAATCTCTGTCATATAAATGCATGCCAAATCGTAGGAAAACATTAGAACTCAGGGCTGTTTGGTCATGAAAGTAAAAGCGTTTCCACACACATCCTGAAGGGACTAAACCGGACCAGCTGTGAAGCCTTACAAAACCACTAATCAGGGAAAAGACTCTGGAGAATGGAAGATGATCAGGTGGTCTGACCAGTCTAGGTCCACCCTGATCCAGAGTGATGGGGTTGAGGGTAAGAAGAGACCCCCCCCATAGGTGGATTAGTGGTGGCCTTACAAGCCTGGCGTGGTGGTGCTGTGATCTGGAGTTGCCCAGTGTCCAGGTCCGGAAACATGCCAAAAGACTCAGTTCAGCCGACTTTGTGAAGATACCGAATGACCAGGCTATTCCATCAATGAGCGTTCCTCTTCCATATCTCAGGATTAAGCTTGTTAAGAAATGGTTCAGTCCAGACCTGACCCCTACTGGGAAGCTGCTGGTCCAATCTCTCTTCATCAACAGGAGATCTTGGTGATAAATAAATGCCTTACTGGACGAAAATAAATCCTGTAACATTGCAGAAGCTGATTAAAAGAATGCACCACAGACCTTTGCTTGTCTTTTCCTCTTTCCAGCAATGTGCAAAATATAAATTTGGCCCAGCAGTATTTAGTAAATTCCAACTGTTTGCCATTTGCTTTAGCTACAAAAATGAGTTTCAATCCCAATCCGCTCAGGATGCGATGACTACGACATGGTATGAAGGCAAAAATGTCCATCCAACGTTCTCCATAGCTCTGATGTCCTATTCAAACGATCACACGTTTGATGCTGATGGCATTAGACTCATTGGTATCATGTTTTGCGATCATCTGCTGAGCATATCATAACCTACTAAGATTTGAATTAAAGCCATTTTTATTATTTGTCACAGACCAGCAGTTTGTCATCCAGCTGCTTTCAGTGCTGAGATAATAATTTCAAGGTACATCGTGAACTGAAAGCAGGCCTAGATTGTTGTCATTCTCAGAAGAACACATTAACAAACGAGTCTTTTGACAGCTTTAGACTGTCATAACTTCCTGTGTGTGTGCCTCTACCAGCCTCCAGAGCTGTGCACACTGACGAGCGTGTCATTTCTTTTTCCACTCACAGCAGCTGAACCGAGGCGTCAGCCGAACAAACTTGTTAAGCTGCATATTGGCCGTTTTTCTCACTCAGACATTGAAATCCTCACAAGGTAAGAAGTGCCTTTTTCTTTTAAACAGTGATTCTTGTAAAAGCGGGCTGATTCCTGTTACTCTTGCTCTTCTGCAGTTCAACTTTGCTGGACTTCACTTTTAAGAATTTTAAGAAAAACCTCCAGCACTTAATGTTTTTTTAAAATAATGATAATAGGTGCGTTATTGCTATTGGATAACCAGCATGCAGGTGGGTTTTCTTTGTAGTTTGGGGGTGTTTTTTGTAGCTTGAGTTCTGTTTAAGCAGCCCAGCAGTTTTCCTGTATATAATAATATGTAAGAATATCTAATTCTGTGTTAAAACATTTTGCTCTGTGGTCATTTTGCACCTTTGAATGCAAGCACAGCTTCTTGCTAGAATGCATGTGCATGTGTGCGTCAGGAGGGGAGGGTCTCACCCCTCATCTAACCGCATGAGTAAAATACTCCCTTGGTGTGTGAGTGAGCCACACAAGTGGTGTTTTGTTTTCACGCTTCAGTGTGAAAAAGTCAGACATGACTTCTCCTGTTTTACTCTTTGGTGTTTCCAGCAGCTGAAGTCCACACGCAGCTCCGTATGTCTACGATGTCAAACCCGGTGATCACCCACCAACCAGGATCAGGCGGATATGGGACGAATGTTCAGACAGGAGAGTGGAGCACCGGTCTGTGCTCCTGCTGCACCGACTTCTTTGTCTGTGAGTGTTGGTCGAACTGCTTCAAATTGCGATTTGCTCCTGCGTCTTGTGTCACAAGGTCCCATTTTGTGCGCGCAGGTGCTATTGGCTGCTTCTGCCCCATGATTTTAAGCTGCTACACTGCGAATAAGTATGGAGAGAACTGCTGCTTGGGATGTTTGCCAGGTGGCATGACAGCCGTCAGGACTCACATGAGGCTGACGTATGGCATTCAGGTAAGCTCCGATTCTGCTGTCAATCCCACGCCAGACGAGTGATTTTTTTTGATGATTTGACACTAATGAAACAGATTTATTTTTTTATTTTTTTTATTTTGGGCTCACCCTAAAATTGAGTAATCCCGAAACCTCAACTGCACCACATTTCCGTGTGAAACATTTGGCTTCCCTGTTTTAACGTTGTTGTAATCGCTCGACCGCAGGGAACAATAATTAACGACGCCTTGATGACCTTCTTCTGTGGAATCTGTGAGACATGCAGGATGGCGCGCGAGGTCCGTATCAGGAATGGAGACATTTCTATGTAGCAAGCGGGTGGACGGCTCCAACAGTAGCACAGGCACGAAGGAACGACAAGAATCGTTTGTTCGGAGGCCTCATTGCTACTTCTGCAACACACCGAGAAGGAGGGGATGAAGGAAGAGGTCATTGGCGTGATCTCCTCTCTCATGAATCACCATATGCACCATCATCAACCAGAACACTTAAACCAATCAACCAGTAGCCCATGTTGGAATACAAGAGTGATCCCCAAGTGTGACAGATAACTCGGAAAATCAGTATTATCCTGGGAGAACCGGGTAGATTATCATGAAATAGAACCCACCATTTAAGCAGAATGATTTTGTGTATTTACAGTATGATAGACTGAAGGATATATGCTTCTTCCAGGTCCTTGAATTTGTGTCTTAATGTGTTTTTTCTTTTAATTCTTCAAACATTTGTAAGATGAATAAACCTACCACTGTTTCATTTTCTTTTTTATTTTAATGACAAATGCCAGAGGGCAGATGTTTCCTTCAGATGTCTCCACATCCCCCCCACTTCACCTTACAAACACATGCCCCCAGCCCATACATTAACTTTTTTCAGGCATGAATTTTAAATGCCAACAAAGGCCATCGTTTGGGGCACATCTCCAGCTCAACACACCGTTTATTGTCATTACGCCACTGAAATACCCTCAGAGAGATACAGGCGGCTCCCATTCACCAAAAGGCAAATTTGAAAATCATACGTTGTTCTCTGAAATGAAAGCACAAAGGAAAGTAAATATTTAATACATTTAACAAATAAGGTAGGCTGGACTGTTTTGGGGGGGTTCACTTGCAATAGGATGAACCCTTGACCATCGAGGTACCTACCAGAGGGACCTGCAGGTGGCTGCAGAGTGCTGAATGGTAAAAGGATCGTATGAATGGCACTTTTGCAAATGTTTTATGACCGATCAATGTGCTTTAGAGTGTCTGGGATCGAACCAAGTGACCCCTCGACCAGCCCCACCAAATGCTCTTGGTCCCACCGAAACAGCCCCACATGCTGTCACACAGTGAGGAATTAACCTTTCACCTTACCACGTACAAAAATCCTGCTTTATGAACCAAAGACTTCGAAGTTATAGTCATCTAACTGCTTCCAGTCATCAGGTGTCCATTGGTTATGTGATGAAAAGCCTCTTTTTCTTATTTTGGGGTCTTAGCAACAGCTTTCTTGCCATCGAACCTTGAAATGCAAAGTCTCCTTTTCACAGTTATAACGGAGACTTCCTTACTGTGCTGTGAGCCTCACACAGGCTGTTGACTGTCAGACATCTGATTCTGTTGTGGCTTTGGGTCGGTTAGACCTTTTCCTGTCAGTTTCCCCCAGTTTCTAGGTGCCTTTTGATGGTGATGGTTGCGGGACTAACTGACTTACTTTACAGTTTCCATGGAGTGATCCATTTTTGGTACTTACCTTTGGAACATTTCAAGCTATTCATTGTACTTGAACTTAGAGCTTTTTCTCTTCTTTTAAAAGAATGTGTGTCAAATACCATGGTTAATTCACAATGAAGTCGAATCCGAGATTTCTTAAATACAGAAAATTAAGGCCCCGCCCACCTAGTGCGCATTGAGAATGACGAAACGCGTTCTGATTGGTTGTTCCTCTGGTGCCCTGGCAACCAGAAGAGACTCGCCTAAACAGACGCGTCCCCCTACTAATAGCATTTCAGCTAACTACATTGATTAGCTTCGTTCCGTTTTTTAAGTTTTTTATCGGCCCAAGCGCCACGATGTCCTCAAGAACCTTGCCTCTGTTATTCATCAACCTCGGCGGAGAAATGTTGTACATCTTAGACCAGCGGCTTCGAGCTCAAAACATCCCAGCCGACAAAGCTAAGAAAGGTAGCTAGCCCAGCAAGATCACAACACAAATTACTGGATGCATTGAAGCTAGCAGGTTATCCTGCCACGAAACAGGTTGATAAAAAATGACTGTGATAAAAATGTTGTAGCTTTTTGCTGAAATCGGCTTCAATTAAACACGGGTGACTTGTTTTGTAATTTCAAATCGTTTTTATTATCTTCTCAATGACAATTATAAATAAAACGCTCCATGGGGGTAGGAAATGTAACCTGTCATGGCGTTTTCTTTCACAATTCTGGGAGAAAATGGGATTTGGAGCTGGTGACCGATCATATTTTGCAATTCCATTTATCAATGAGCTTTCAACCAATTGTTCCATCTATGTATGTCCCTTTGGTTTATGGCGTTTCTACAATAGCCTCCTGGATAGACACCAACCGAAAAAGAGGTATTCTCAGAGTTTATCACTCCGGCCTAGAGAAAATTAGCAGAAAAACAGGTTCTTGCAGAATAATTGTGTGCTTTGGCTCTTTCTTGGTATATCATATCAGTACATGGCTTACAAACCTGGTTTATCCACCTTGTTTCTTATCCTTTAGACTACGACATGCTCTATCATACTGCTGCTTCCTAAAAAAGAGCACGCATAAAGAAAGCTTCATATATTTATACAAGCTAGGATGCTCCTGGGCTTAAATAAGGTGAATTTGATAAAACTTATTGAAACGTGGTCCTTTACCTTTGTAGTTATGAATGACATCATTACCACCATGTTCAACAAAAAGTTCCTTGAAGAGCTTTTCAAGCCCCAGGAGCTCTATTCTAAGAAGGCGCTGCGGACTGTGTTTGACCGGCTGGCCCACGCCTCCATCATGCGACTCAATCAAGCCAGCATGGACAAGGTGAGTTCATCCTGCATTCTATAGAGAAACAGAACCTTTAAAATGTAAACCTTATTTAGTTCACTTTTACATTAATTTGACTTTAAAATTGGCTTTGCTTCATCTTCATCTGCTTATTCAGGACTTGGTCAAAGAGGCACCAGTTATGCTGACTGATATCCTCTTAGTGGGGGAAAAGGGCTTAGATCGAAACTAGATCCACTTCACTTCTATAAAACAAGTAGTTCGATAAGTTGTGTTTTGTAACAGTGTTAAAAGAACACGACCAGTTTTGCCGACCGCAGTGTTGCAGTTTGAAGCCAGGCATGCCTGTCTCTCATTACAGCTCTATGACTTGATGACCATGGCGTTCAAGTATCAGGTGCTTCTCTGTCCCCGACCGAAGGACATTCTCCTCGTCTCATTCAACCACATGGATGCAATCAGAGACTTTGTCAAAGACACTCCCGCCATTCTCAACCAGGTCGATGAGACGTACCAACAGCTCATAGAGGTGGGTTCCATGAAGTGGAAAGGTGTTACTGCGTCCTCAGACAGACTGGTCCACAGGCCCTACTGCAGGCTGATCTGAACTGAGGATTAATCAAACAGAAATGTCTTTTTTATCTCACGCATACATCTTAAACAGTGGTTACTTGGTTACTAAAAGAGGTTACTTTAGTCTAGATACACAAGAGTGGACAAACCCCTGTACAGGACAGACAATGTCAGTCCGATTTCTGCATTATCGTCTGATCTGATTGGGTTTCCAGATGTATGCACCCATGACAAGCGGGGACTTTCAGTTGATTAGACAAACTCTCCTCATCTTCTTTCAGGACATGCATATCAGGGTGAGTTCTCTTCCATCCATCCTGTTCATACGGTTGTTTCTCCTTGCATTTTCCTCAGAGACTTGTCTGTTTTTTTGTCTACCAGGTGTCCATTTTCCTGAAGGACAAAGTTCAGAACTCCAATGGTCGCTTTGTGCTTCCAACTAGTGGTCCTGTGCCCTTTGGTACCCAAGTTCCTGGTACGATAAGGTAGCATATTAGAGTACCTTTACTTTTACACCAAAACAGTCCACCAGCGATTCTATGAAACAAGTTGTTTGGGTCATAAACTGTACCTTTTGTCTTCCTGACCTTTGACCTTTGTCATTGTCCATGTCCTGTAATCTGACTGTAAGATTAGCTGATCTGTCCTCACCTAATTGCATTAAAGTGCCAGCGTTTCCATTCTAAATTTAGGTGTCCGTAGCTTTAGTTTGGAAGAAACAGTACCAGGTTCTGTTTTGGATCGACATATATTTAAGACATTTATAAAATAGACATGTTATTTATATATTTTTTATCAATAATTAATCAACATTTCTTCATAAGAAGCCCTACTGGAAACAGTCCCACTGTCTATTTCTGTGTATTCCACTGTTCACTGTTGCTGCAGGACAGTTAAAGGATTGTTGGCCAAAGAATGAGTTCTATTTCGGAGGGATATAAAAAGTAAGCTAGTTTATCCTTCGCTTGTGATTTTTCATGCGCTGATTCCAGGTTGTTTAGTTGCTCTGGTGAAGAAGTGAGCAGACTGCAGTTCAGTAATGGAGGGAACTATTCTGTTGCTCTCCGGGAAGGTTCTTTTGAGATATTTGGAGACCGGGTCACCAAATTAGGCACAAACATGTGAGTTCAAATATAATGTGTTTCGGTTTATATAAATAACCTTGCAAAGACATATAAAGTCTGTGTTTTTTTCCTGTAATAGTCGTAATTCACTGATTCCATTCAATCTCATATTTTAAAATAATGGTCTGTGTACAGAACTAAGTTGATCTATGCTGATTTTGACATTCTCAAAGGTGCTGCCTGGACAAACGTGGTGCTTTGTTTTATTCTGTCTCTCAGGTACAGTGTGAGCCGCCCAGTGGAAACTCATATGTCAGGAACGACTAAAACTTCTGCTCAGCACACCAAGGTCAACACTGCTCCGAACCCTTTGGCCAAAGAGGAGTTGAACCTGTTGGCCAGGCTAATGGGAGGGTTAGAAGTTCAGAAACTGGGAAACGCAGACACCGACTTCCGACTCAACCTCTTTGCCAACGACAAGGAAGAAGAGTAAATAATCCTGTTTCTTTGTGTTTTAGGAAGCTGTATCGTCCGCAGGCACAAGCGCGTTTGTTAAATCAAACTATTGAAGTAACGGACAATTTCAAATGTGACTCTTTATCACAGAGAGGCATTATTATTGAGACCGGATGAGCTGTCATACGGAGTCATAAAGATTCAAGCAACAAAGGTAAAGTTTTTCCATCATCCTTACATGGTTGCTATTGTGCATTTGTGCACATTTTACTTGTTTTAATAATGGAATTGAGGGCTTTTTGATTTTGTCTTGTAGGACCAACAGGCCAGCGCTGAGCTTGCTAAAATCATGGGAGAGTTTACAGAGTCTGGGGATCAACCAGCCAGTGCCTGCAGCAAAGGAGATGACCTTCTGGCCATGATGGATGGTCTGTGACGTGGTTATCCCAGCAGAAAGGTCCCAGGAATCTGTTGTGCAGTACCAGCCAGGTATGCGACAGCGGCGGGCCACAAACCCTCCCTCTCTGCTGATATTGATAATTGTTACTCAGCTATCAGATGGCAAACTGTAACCTTTAGAAGGAATTTGGCGAGCCGAGGTGTGAGCCACAATGCACAGTAATAGCATGTTTTCTGCATCATGCCAGGACGTCAGTGTGTCGAACATTGTGTGTTGTAATAGCAAAGTATTTGTTAAACTCCATATCGCTTAAACAGGCTGACAACACACATTCCCATGTCTTAAAAGTCAAATCCCAGAACCTCAGTCCATTGTCCCAGGATTATTTCTGTATTTTAATGGGACAGCTATTAAATTTTACTGTGGCAGAATTGAATGAAATCCCAAGTGCTCTTTCTAAAGCGATTTCTCCAACTATTATTTTGCTCAGTGCTAAATCTTTATCACAATTTTGAAGTAATGTATGATAATGAAAACCAACTAGTAAGACATTTTCAGCCTGGGAATGTGCAAATTGTTAAGGATATTACTATAATGTAAATGGCTGTGATTATATGCATCCTTAAATATGTTTATTGTATTCCTTGTTTTAATGAAAATATAGTATATGTGTATAGGATTGTGCTTAATGTGGCTGTTTAATACAGAAAATGTAGAATTTTGTAATAAATATTTTTCTAAAATATATACGTTATTTTGATGTGTTTAAAGTTTAAACCTTTATCACCGGCGTACGTTGTGACGTAATGGTGTCTTAATGGCGGGAAACTGCCTAATTATTGTAGTGCAGACATTTAACGACAGGGGGCGGTGTTTGACTTGTTATAAGAACTTGTTATGTCCGGTCGACAGCTGACTATTTTCCCCTTAATGGTCCGAACAATTACACAACCAACGACGTTGTCTTCAGAAAATACACAGCATAACAAGCATACCAAAACACAATTTTAATAGATTTGCTATGAGGTTGTAGAATTTCTCACAGAGAATTATTATATTATTCTACCATATGTTCAATGTGTTCCATAATTAGACTTACATTATGGTGGAGGGCCAGCTGCTCTGGGTATATTTTTGTGCATCTCTGACTGCAGATGACTCGATGTGAGTCTATGTTGGAACAGTCTGCACTCCCCTGGTTAAAAAAATAACCCAAAACAAAACAGTGACACACACACATAAACATGGTGCATACCAGGCAGGAAAAACATGCTGAGACATTTCTCTGAATTGATCTGGGTGGAACAGCAGTCTAGTGAGGTCATTTCAATAATCATGTCAAAGCAGAGACAGGAAACACTACCACAGGGGTATTATCTGCAAAAGAAGGCAGACCTACCTGGCCGTTGGCTTGCATTGTTCATCACAGTCATCAAACTTCAGCAAATCAGTATGTAAAAAACAATTCAAAATTCTAAAACTATACATGTATTATCCGGCTGCAAGCAACAATAGCAGTATAATTGTAACTGAAAAGCAATGAATGTTATATTTGCAACAGTGGGGAAATTTACAAAGATACTCGCAACACTGTCAGGTGAAAAACACGTTTAGTTTTCTTAACCTTCCCTCAAAACTCGATCATATTTCTTTCACATACTCTGCAGTTCTCCTTATAATTCAGTTTCATCTTTGATGGATGTGGGTGGTTGAACCTCATGCACTTGGGTCATATGCTCTGCTGAGTTAAGGCAGTAGGACCAGACAGACTCAGAAATGGTTCTGCCATTTAGGTTGCCCTCTCTGTCTGTCAAACACGCCCACAGGTTTGAAAGTGGAAGCTGTGGGTGGTATTTCAATCAATGACTCTAAAGCACCATTGTTGGTCTTTGCAAAATGTCAAAACCTTGCAAACGAATGGGATTATTGAAGGATATCTTGTCATGAATGATTATTTAAAACGAATACCTGTGTTGTTTTAGAAGAATCTGATTTATAAATGCATTCTAGAGCTTCTTTGCAACTTTACACCCCAGAATCAAATGTCTAGGTATGAAGCTGCAATAACAAAAAGAGTCAATCATTGATTTTAATCCAAACTAAATCCTATTTGTGGTTCATATTTATTCACTGACGCTATAACTCCCGGCTTTTACTTTCAGACCATGACCGTAAACGCTTCTCGTGATCAAAGAATAAAAAGTGTTCTCTAAATTTTATTATGTTAAAAGAAAAAAAACCAACACTTGACTGCTTCTGATATTTCCCGTCAGACAACTATGACGTAATGTGTTTCAGTTTGCCATATTCATTATGCAGAGAATTTCATCATCGGTGCGCAACCATTTACCAGGACATGCCAGCGGCCGCTGCCATTGGCTCGCTGCGGCTGTCAATCAAATAAGTATGTGCGTCATTTCCGTTGTCAGGTGGCGTTGTCGCTGTGGAAAGATGCGATCAGCAAAGAGCGGAGGCTTTTCCTCTATTGCTCATTTCTGTAACAGAGGTTAAACAACCCTAAACCAGCCATCTGCGGTCTCGCCTCTTGGCACAAGAAGCTTTGGCTCTCCACCATAGCTTTTACCTGAGAAATGTCGACGCTGTAAGCTGAAAACGCAGAAATTACCCGGCAATTTGGCTCGAGGTAAGCGAGGTAGCGACTACGCTGCTGTGTGTTTTCCAGGCGAAGCTAGCCAGCTGTAACATTACTTTGTTTAAATGGCCTCCCGGCTGCCCGTCTCCTACGGCTTCGTTACAGCTAACGTCGCCGGCAACGCTGTTTGAAAGCCGTCGTGTTGACAGAAAACACTTGGGGAAGGAAGCGGCACCGTAGCTAGCGGCTGCTTTGTTTAGTTGGCACTTAACGCACAACTCCGCGTTGCGGCGGGTCCCCTTTTTCTTGTGCGCGGACAATCATCGCGTTTTGACGCTCTACGTTGGTACACGCATTCAGTGTTTGCTTTATGTTACGGAGATGTGTAGGGGACGTGAGCTTTTGTGTGTTGCTGGAGCCCGTGTGGTGTTTTCGACTCACGCCGTGCAGGGATCGGGCAGCCGCGGCTGCGGACACCTGACGACCGGAGCCGTGAGCTGGTTCTCAAGTGCGTTTACGTTAGTTCTAGTTAACACGCTTTTTTATGACACCAATCATTGGTTCCTAAAATTGGGACTGCAGAATGGCATGGAATAATAGTCTGGCATGTTTTTTTTTTCGTGATATCCGATCCGATGTTTACGAATCGGCGTTGTCATTGCAACAGTTTCGGTGATCACATGCTCGGCTCTTGTCTGGTGCAGGGCTGATTTACGAACAACCTTTGACTTGCTGTGCCCCCACCCTCCTCCCGACTTTTGATCTGCATCTGTCTCCCGTGGCATGATGGCGGAAGTTGTGCTGGCATGCACCGATGGTCTTAATGCGCCCTGGCTGTCTCCTTGTCCCTTGCACGTCTTCAGAGACCGTCCCCGCTACCTTCAAGTCAGGTCCCCCCCCCCCCCCCCCCACGCAGCGAGACATGAGGCAGAGTCACCGTGGGTAGATCTCGATATACCTTGTTTTGTTCTGATCCTATTTAAGGGTTGCTCATATTTTCGTGGGCACCAGCCGCGCACGTCTCTCCACTTTGCGCGATATGATTCACAGGCAGTATCTTTTCTCTGTGGTACAGTCAGAGGCGTTATTCTTGCCAGATCACTTGTGAAGATGATAGCTGACTGCTGTCATTGCCCTTGATGTCATGTAGGTCAGCATGCATTAGCTGGCTGCCTCGACCTTTGCCTTTTATGACCACCCTCTATTCAATTATTTGCAAGGATTTGCAACATGCTCCAATCTCTGATCTCATTCCCTCCATATCAATAATTAATATTTACATTTTCTCTTTAAAGCAAATGGACTTATATCGAGGGCTCCCCACCGCCACCACTTAAACCGCCGTAGCCTTCTGTATCTATAGGTGCTCTGGGGTTTGTAGCGGGGAGTTTTTCTGTGCTGGTGAGTTTCGGCTTCACAGTGTAAAATTAAGTGGTGCAAAAAGCTCATTTCAGTATCAAAAATTCGGCATTGGACTGCCACAAATTCTACTCAAACATAAGCCAGGATTTTGCACACATACATTTATATATTTACAGTATATATGTAATATTAAACTTGCTGCAAGGGTGACCCACACAAACACAGTGTAGCTAATTACACCAGCATAATCATTTCACCTAAAGGCAGAAAAGAATTACGGGCAGAATGCTGAACGTCGACTCCGGTAATTGAGACAGTTACAGTTGGCGGTGTGACTTTGTGTCCCAGAATGTTGTCAGAAAACCTCAGCTCACCAGACGCGGTGGCTCATGGCGAGTAGAAATAGAGCCGGACGGGGGGAGAAACATGATGACACTGTCTGGTATCACAGAATCGCCCTCACAGAATAACCCTCACAGAACGGACAGATCTTCCGAGCATGTAACTAAGCGCCAGCCCAGGAATGCCAGATAGCGAGAGGCACATGCTTAGCCTGAACCTGGAAGATGGCGTTTTTGATCATAAATACGCTCGTTCTTCACACAAATACTTATGTGCCGTTTCCTTAATGATCAAGTTACCTTTCCTGCCCACCTTAGTGAGGATATGTGTGTATGTTTGTCACAAGAAAAGGACCATTTCCCCGTGTCATCATGCATGCGTAGCGTATATCGGCCAATGTCCACTGGAAACGGCGTGCAGCAGGCTGAGTCACTCCTCTCAGTTCATGGCTTTACTTCCCTGTTCCAGGAAACAGATGGAGTTTCATCACACTGGAAGTCTGGAACTCTGAATCGGTAAACAAAGCATACCTCGTAGGTTCTGGATTCTGGGCGGCGTTTAAAGTCAGTTTTACTACAAGCGGTGTGTCAGAGTGTGTCACTGTCATTCTCCGCTTTATTGTTCTAGTGCAAAGGCTTGGCATCTTTGGTTTAAAGGGCATGCGTGTTCGAACAAGGCGGAAACAGAGGAAGGTCTGTGCGGTTAAAGAGGCTGTCCAGATTTTGAGATAAAATGTGCAGATTAAGTGCGGCACGATTTTCTAAACCCTTATATACTGCCAGAGGAAAAGCTAAAACTGACTTTATTTCATTGCCAAGATGGCGCAGATGTGTTATAGCATTTTGTTAAAATGTAAGAACGTGTCTTTGGCATCAAATTTAAATGAAAACGTCGACTACTTAAATTGCAGATTGGAGGACATTTGCATTGGCTGTTGGGATTGAATGTGAGGTGTCACCCTTGACACCAGCAGCCATTACTGTGGATGAGCTGTAATGGGCCCACATTCACACCGAGGTGTTGCTAAATGTGGAGGCGGTATATCTAAACAAGACGAGGAGGAGCTGCCCTAAAATTTACCTCCTTTGGCTTCTGTTCACTAATCAGTTCCCTCTTAACATACCAGTAAACAGCGGTGAAGCTCTCCGCATTTGTTTTTGTTTAAACAGCTGATCTTAAATCACAGATTACCGATGGTAGATTTTTTTTTCTCTTGTAGGTGTCAGGGAATGTTTATTCCGTATACTAATCCTATGTTTTTCCACCAGTCCTGCAGTATGTCCAAGAGACGTCTATCGGAGAGAGGGTCTGGAGAAACATCGGGCAGGGCTAGCAGGCAGTGTCCGGGGATATCTGGTAATAATGCCAAGAGAGCTGGACCCTTCATCCTCGGTAAGGAATGGGTTTTCTTTACCTCTTTTGTTTAAAACTGCCAGTAGAATCTGTCTTTTTAGCCCAAACGCATGCATATAGCAGACTTTTGGCAATGTTTCGCAAAGAAGAATGCAAGTTGAGGGGTGTGTGTTCATGCCTCGGTAAAGAATGTGAGGAATTCTTCTGGTCCCTATGATATTGAGCAGATAGGTCGGAGTTTGTATTAATGGACGGTCCTTCCCTTCATCTGTATTTTACCCTCTATTTTTCTAAATTTGGACGTATTTAAACTGCACAAGTCCTATAATTGTTTGCACTGCCGAGTGCCAAAGAAAACATCACACCAGGGGTGTTAATGGATCTGTGCATATGCTGACCCTTGAGTTTAAGAGCACACACTTTTGCCTTTTGGTCACGCAGCTGTCGCATTTCTTAACCTCGCAGGGCCTCGCCTGGGCAACTCACCAGTGCCCAGCATAGTGCAGTGTCTGGCCAGAAAGGATGGCACGGATGACTTTTACCAACTTAAAGTAAGTTCTTTTTCTTTATGTCTTTCTTAAAAGAAAAGCACCAGAACCAGACTGCCATGAAAACAGAGCCATAGCATTCAAAACAACATCGAATATTATTATTGGGATATTATTTACGTTACACAATGCAAATAATATCAAGTAAGTTGATTTAAAAAGCTTTCAGAGAACTACTGAGGATCCATCATGAATGTCTCAGCTTTTAAAGAAAGTAAATGTACAGCAGTGGGGGGGGGGGTGCATATAACTCGATGTCTCCGGCTGCAGTGTCATTGTCATGTAAGTGATTTGAGGCTTTCTGGTGTTTGCGTTAGATCCTGACGCTGGAAGAACGTGTGGACTGTGCTGGAGAGACTCAGGAAGAGCGGCAGGGGAAGATGCTGCTGCATACAGAGTACTCCCTCCTTTCTCTGCTGCACAACCAGGATGGAGTGGTTCACCACCATGGTCTCTTCCAGGTACACAAGACCCCTTAATCTTTCAGCCACATGTGACATCACTTGTTTTTTTTGTCTTGCTGTTTATGTAGAATTCTTTAGCTACGGACCTGACATATGGGAATTGCCAGAATACCAGCACTTTCTTATCTCAGTCAAAGCCGTACTAAGCCAGCATTAGTCTAGGCAGCCTCGTGACCCTGCCAAAGGATAAAGCTGGAGATGATGGATGGATTGATAGTCTAGCCAGCTTCCTGAATTTTATCTATCGGGGCTTCAGCACAGAAAGAGGGGGGTGTTTTAAAAACCCAAGGTAGCTACACTCCAGTCTTATCCACTCCGAATAGCTACATACCAACACCCACCTTTTCCTTTTCAGTCCCCTACTTAGTGTTTATTGCACTTTGCTTCTTTCTTAGAATAGCAGTATTGAACCATTCGCTCTGGTTCAATGAGGCTTGCATATTGATTAGATTATTGTAGAGCACCCCTGTTTGGGGAAACCAGATGATGTATTGTTGCAGATGTGCTGAACGCATATACTATAGAAAGATCACTTGGCCTTCACATGAAAGCAATGGAACGACCTTTGACCTTCACCAACCAAGTCTGTTGTGACAGAGGATGTGTCTTGTTGACTTTGGCTAAATTAAAGGATGATAATTGTGTCTGTCCTGCTGGAACCGTTCTCTGAGCTAATCAATCTCTGCTTGTCCTGTAATCCTGTGACATTGATGCATTCCTTTACTGGCTCCTGAATTCAGGCGTAATGACAGTAATGGAGATCCAAGTCTGCTCAAAAGTGACTAAGATCTGCAACGCTTGTTTTCTTGGTCGCCAGGACCGAGCCTATGAAATAGTGGAGGACATGGAGTCTAACAAAGTGCGCAAGATGAAGAAACGAATCTGCCTGGTGCTGGACTGCCTCTGTGCTCACGACTTCAGCGACAAGACCGCCGATCTAATTAACCTGCAGCATTACGTCATCAAGGAGAAGAGACTGAGCGAGCGGGAGGCCATTGTCATCTTCTACGACGTAGTGCGCGTGGTGGAGGCTCTTCATAAGGTCGGCATCAAAGTTCCACTTCTTGATCAATCATGGGAGATGATTTGAGCTCCTAAGTCTTCATTATTTGACCACTGATTTAATAAGAAAGGTCAGGTCCAATATTATTGTCTCTCCATCTGCAGAAAAACATTGTGCACAGAGATCTGAAGCTGGGAAACATGGTGCTAAATAAACGGTAAGTACTCCCGAGCTTTACTAATTATACCAGGTCGGTTATTTTAGCTTGCCAGCAAGTCCTCCGCTTTCAGGTCACACACGTGAAAGGAGTCATCAGGTTGTATCCAGCATGTGTTCGAAAATCTCTCAAGACGGAGTGCTCATTCTGAGAGTGTGAGCCACAAGTTCTTTTTCTCGAAACCTTAGTGAGTAGATTTTTGGAGACTGGGTGAAATTTGCTTTAGCAAATGCTACCTCTGTAAATGCTTAGTGGAGGGGCAGTAATGGTGCTGAATGATCCGGCTGCTGCAGCTCCCCAGGAGCTCAGCAGCACGATACAGAGTAGAGAATGGAAAACTACTAGGCTGCAAAGCCTTCTGAGTCCCGTGATGCTGTTGATTTTGGCTGCTGCTTCCTTCTTAATGTGCATCTGTTCCAGATGATTCAGAAAACATTTGCATTAGATGGAATTAATCGTGCAGGAGTATCAATAATCACCACATCGTCGCAACCAAAGGGGCTTGCGTCACACCTGGGGTGTAATCCCACCTTTCAACCACCACTCATGCACGATGAGCACGTCTGAGTACGCTCAATGAGGCGTAACGATGGCGGCTCGGTTCTCCGCCACCCGTGCTCTGGCACCGGAGCCAGTTTATTTGGATAGATGGTTAAAACAGGAGAGTGTTTTGGCCAGAGGAGCACGGCTGTGAGGAGCAGACAGGCAGTACTCTGCATCCACGCTGGAGACTAGGGAGAGGCTTGCCAAAGGCCTCATAGCTCTGAGCTGACTCACCACAGTGCGTGACACACACAGAGGTATCTGTTAGATTTTTTTTTCTTATTTACATTCCACATTGTTTTCTGTACTTTGTGTATGCCTATTTACTTGCTTGGGTTCCTTGTTTGCATTGATCCCATTGTCATGTCCCCGTTTCTCTCCCATTTCCTTTTTGCATCATGCTTTGGATGGGCATTAATATGCAACATTATGGAAATGAAAGGACGTGATTGTTTTAGGCGCATCACGACTGCTTGATACGTCTCTCAGAAATGCACCCGGGCCGTCAACAAGGCCAGCAGTTTGAGCAAGGATGTGATTTCCTGTTGCGGAGCCAGCAGTTATGAAAGCAGGATGTCATAAATCAATCTGTGAGGTCTTTCACCTTTTTATGTCTATCATTCTCTCTTAAAATATCATTGCCTTTAGTTTCTTTCTGGATCTGCTCCTGTTGGATTACATCACGGTCTTGGCTCAAGAAGTGACGGGTAAAAAAAGATCTCACTGGAATTACATTATCTATTTTCAGATTGCTGCTCGATTGTTACAGCAATAATAGATGAGGGAGGTCTTCGGCTGTCCCCGTTTCCTTTAAATTGTTCGCATACAAGAAAACGGAACACATTTGTCCCACACTTCACCCCCTTTCTCATCAGCTGGTGAACTGTCAGAATGAAGGGTGGGGGTGTTGAGGTTTCTGGTTTGCCTGATTTATCTGTGGTCACAGGAGCAGGAAGTGTCACTGGCATGGGTTCTCTTTAGTCCTCAGGGACCCTTGTCCCGTGATGCAAACACCCAATTTGATTAACCAAGTCTCCGGTACCAGAATAGCAGCGTGGGTCGTGGTGCACAAACAAAAGCACAGACTCCTTCATAAAGGAAGCTTTTATGTAAATGGTTCTTGGCGCTGTGGTTCTCTGCCAGATACAGGGCAACTGCGTGGATGTGGACACTGGAATCACATAACAGGCTGGAAATGATGTGAACTGCATGTTCTGAAGGAAACTTGAGATTCAAGCATTTAGTGGAAAATTGAGTGCCTGACAGGAATTGAATCCAGACACTGTAATTGGAGCCGAGAGTGTGAGACGGAGCAGGGTGTGAAAGTGAGAGAGGATTGGGGAAGCTGTTGACCTCAGACGATTTAGAAAGCGGATGTGGGTGAGAAGCATGATGTTGGGAGGACCGCGGACATGGACCGTGGCTCGTGCGTCCTCGTGATTGAGAGCATTTTGTGTGTTTGTCGTGTCACCGAAGGAGGGGGGGTTGCGTGGGTGCACTTGAACTTGCATGTTGTGTACATAGTTGAAATGTTCTTGAGCCTATTGCCGCGCAACCTGAGTCATCAAGACAATTATACCCAACCACAACTTGACTCATATGTTTGTCAAATAGCAGCTTATTATTTCATCCTTTCTGCTAAAAAAGCATTGCAGCTCAATGGAAAAGAGGGTTTAAAGAGTTCAAAGCATTACCTCTGAGATTTGGAGTTCACTGCACACGAAGACAACATTTATGCTAATGAAGAAGATTGAAGATTACACTTTTCTAATGTAGCTTTAATCTTACAAACGCTAGATCACTAAGCACCCCGAAAGGAACGGTAAATCTTTACATTACAAACGTGCTTCTGTTAAGTTCTGTATTTAGTTGTGTTAGGTGATCTAATGCATGGTTGGGGTTGGAGTCAGAGTACACTACGCAGGAATTAACAAGGTGTGTTGTTTGTGTGCACCCAGGACTCACCGGATTACCATCACAAACTTCTGCCTGGGAAAACACCTGGTGAGCGAGGACGACCTGCTGAAAGACCAGAGAGGAAGTCCTGCCTACATCAGCCCTGATGTCCTCAGTGGTGAGCGAAAAGAAGCTGAACTTCATGTGCAACGGCCACGGTTCCAGGCGTTGTGTCATGTTATTGTGACGTTCGGGTCGCCTACTGGTCTGTTTTTGTCTGTTCCTTCTTTGTGGTCACTGCAGTTAGACTTTTGCAAAGATGTCCCTTGTAAAATGTGGTCCAGACTGGATCATTATATTCTTTCAGAAGAGCAGTCCAGCTGCCAGACTAATTTATCAGTTGGTATCATTACATAAGTAAGCAAGTATTAAACTGTTGAAAAAGTCTTTGCATAGTCGCTCTGACATTGCATATTACTCTGCAGAGAAAACTATTTTCCTCTTTTGTGTGAGACATTTCCTTTGTCTGGTACTCTTCAGTCCTCATGTTAATGTCACTGTACGCACCCTAAATGCATGCGTGTTTTATAAAAGATCCTTGAATCTGTAAAATAAGAATCCAGCTCTCCAAGGCTGAACAGGTTGCAAAGCGTCCAACAACTCGCCCGTGTCTGTAGATGAAACCAGGGCTCGTACATCAGCATAACGTGACAGACGCACAATTAAATGGAGCTACAGTGACTCACGCAGTGGTGACTCACTGGAGGGAAACTACTCCCATCCACCCCCTTCCCCCCATCCCTCCCCTCCCTCTCCTGCCTGTGTGTCACAAGCTTTAACATAATTGTCTCCTCCTGTTGCTACTGCCTGCCGAGCAGTAACCCACGTACCCGACCCTCACCAGCTCCACTGCATTTAATACAGATAATAATTTGCTGGCTTTAATGTGCAGCGCGCTGTCGGTCCCTTTGAGTGCTAAAATAACAGTCATTCTCTTTGTTTACTCGCCTTATTAATCATTTTAGTGGTTGCCATGAATAGCACCTTGAACAGTTCGGCGAGTTCCAAAGAAGACATCATAATTCCGCAACCTAATTCATTTAATTTCGGTCTCCGTCAACACCAGTGCAATCATTTTGTAATGCCAGATCTTATTTTCTGCTTCCAGGGCGGCCGTATCGAGGCAAACCCAGTGACATGTGGGCTCTCGGTGTGGTCCTGTTCACCATGTTGTATGGACAGTTTCCCTTTTATGACAGCATACCTCAAGAACTCTTCCGTAAGATCAAGGCAGCCGAGTACTCCATCCCAGAGTGAGTGTGGAGTCCTGGAAATTCAAATTTAGAATTAATTAAAAAAAAAAAACACACACACAATCTGTCAAAATCAGTCTGCATTCTGTTGTGTAACCTTTGATGCACCTTGTGTGGCTAATAATGTTTTCTCATGTGTTTTGCCCCCCCCACCCCACCCTCTCAGAGACGGTCGTGTGTCTGAGAACACGGTGTGCCTCATTCGAAAGCTTCTGGTGTTGGACCCTCAGCAAAGGCTCACCGCAGGAGAAGTGCTGGGCTCTCTCAGCGTCATCATTGCCTCTTGGCAAGTGCTCCCTCTGCCGGATCTCTTTGGAATTACCCCGCCTCGCCATCGTTATTAACCATTACCCGTGTTGTCTTTTCCCGATCGCAGGCAGTCTGTTTCCTCTTTGAGTGGCCCCCTGCAAGTGGTGCCAGACATCGATGATCAAGTCAATCATCCTGAACAAGAGGTAAAATACATCTCGTCATTATTATGGAAGCGATCTAGCGAACCTGCGTGTTTTGATGACCGTTACAGCCCGCTGAAGAGAACGTTTTCTACCCTCAGGTTAAGTCGATAGAAGAGTCGTCACAGTACGAGTTTGAGAACTACATGCGTCAGCAGTTACTGCTGGCTGAAGAGAAAAACACTATCCACGAGGCCAAGAGCTTTCTCACCAACCGCCAGTTCGGTAGCATCCCTCCTGTACGGCGTCTGGGTCATGACGCCCAGCCGGTCAGTCCACTCGACGCTGCGATCCTGGCACAACGTTTCCTCCGCAAATAGGCTGAAACCCAGCAGACTGAGCCTCTCTGAGCTCCCCGGGAGCCGTCGGAGTCCTGCGAAGCCCAGAGAGGACCGACGACGTTGAAGCCCACACCTGAACTCACAAGCAGGGCCCCTAAACACTTCCAGGGTGCCCGCAGCCCCGTTCATAGGTGCACTTTGTGTTAGGCATCCACACGAGGAGGAAACGAGAACAAAAGTACAATTTCGAATGTCCCTCCTCGCGTCCTGAACATCCAGTGAAACATTGAAAGCCATGGAGGAAGATCTGCACCAAAGGTCCCTTCCCTCAGGTCACCAACAGTCAGATCTCACTGTGTAACCAGCCCGGTGGCACCGTCACACGTGGAGCGAACCCAAAGCTCCGCCTGAAGCTCGTTCATCCCGCCCCTCTTCCTCTTTTGAGGATCAGTTTCCCTCTCATCTCTGAATCCACTGAGCAATACAGGATTGGAATCATGTAGCACCCCTTCCCCCGACACGCGGGTGACGGTATCGCCTCGTCTCCGATCTCCTGTTCTCAGACGTCACTTCTGTGTACCTCCATTCCCCCCCCTCCTACCGTTTTCCTTCCTGATCAATTATCTGGTCCTGTCTGGTGACTTCAGATCAATCTACCTCTCCGTCTCTCCTCTCCGTCGGTAAACCATGCTCACTGTTCTGAGACAAGGGATTGTAATAAGAGTCTCGATGCCACCAGTTAGAAAGCATTAATCGTTGTATCTCTCAAAGTCACGATGCTTTGGAGCCTTTCATTGGTTTCAAAACACACAAAAAATCCGAATAAGCTTTTAAATCACATTTACTTCAGTAAGTAGCATTTTTGATTGAAGATCGAGAATATCAAGGAGTGCGTACACGAGTCCTTTGATATTTGCTGAGTGCATTGTCTCCCGCTTTTGCCCATCCCTGTGGAAATCTATTTTTATCATCTAGGCAGCTAGTGTGAGGTACCTGGATGTCCCAAAGCCAAGAACTGAATGGGGTAAACTGTTGGCTCCGCTCTGCCAAGGCACGTCAATGCTAACACTTGTGCAGCGCCCTTACAGTAAACACCAGGCACTGTAACATTTAGCCAAAAATGATGTCTTTAAATGACTCAAAGCCAAGAAAACCGGTAACCACAGTCTCATTCAGAATCCAACGGCTTCCAGGTAGTCCTACTTCCCCATTTATCTGTACCAGGACAGGTCCCAGGACAGGTTCTCGTCAGTATGAATGTGAACTGGCATTATATGCTGATACATCTGCAGTATCTCTGAGTGTGTGTGTGTGTGTGTGGGTGTGTGTGTGTGTGTTTGAAAACAAGAGTCTGCAGAGCTGTGGAGCAGTCGACTCTCTGATGCTCTCGGACCCTCTAAGCTAGCCTCCGGGCATCGCGTCCTGTTCTCTGGCCTGCACCTGCTGCAGACACTGTGAAACCCAGAGCAGGCTGTTCCCAGATGGGCTTGATCGAATGTCCATACAACGTCACGAATGCTTTCTTGTGACTGGAAACTGCCACAAATCTGTTGTCATCCTTACGATCTCTTTCTAGCTCGTCTTATACATGCTCATTATCTGGCAGAGGTAGCTCTCCGTGCAGAGGCTAGCTTGTGGCTGTAATCAATACTGTAATCTTTTGGAGAAATACGGACTCGCCGGTTTTAAGTTGCTGGGTCTTCTTGGCTGTTAATGTTCTTATTTAATCAAAAGCTTTCTTCACACTATTTTAAGCTACTAACCAGTGACTGTTAAAGCATTTGTACACTGCGACTTGACTTTGGTACCTGCTTTAGGCTGTTTTTCTATTCTAATTGTTTTCTATTTATATTTGAAATTGCATGAACATAAGCGCTGGATTATTTTTAGATGTCTTTGCATCTTTTTCTTTGATTTTAATTTTTTTTTCTCCCCGGGTTAAATTTTATTTATTTCCTCGCGCCACCCTCCCCTCAACGCCCCGTTCACCCAGACGTCCTTGGTAGCCTTTGCATATTTGAACCCTTCCAGCCACATTCAGGAGGGTCACAGCTCTCTTTTTGGGGATTTGCCTCTTCGCCCATTTCTTTCCATTGTTACCTTAAGCTACACTAATAACAAGACTGACTTTTTTGTTCTATTTTTATCATGTAAGACAAGATGCTACCCGCTTGTTATCTTTCTTGTTTTTAAGAATCTTGAAACTCCTCATCGAGGCTGCGTTCTCCAGTCCGTGTCTAAAACCAACCATCACGACTTCCCACCGAGCTACAACCCCGACGTGCATTAGGGGCCACGGGGGCCACGCTGTCTAAAGAAAGAATCCTCTTTCTGCCACAATGTGAATCCCACGGTCATACGACAGTATTGCAGTAGCCTCAATTACTCATCCGAACTTTGTAGCTCTTTTCTGAATGCTGACGTCAAATTTTGGCATTTAAAATGTGTCGAGCCTTCTTCCATGACACTATTGGAATAGCTGGCGACTACAGCTTCAACAGACCCCCCCTCGCATTAAAGTGTTTTGCGTTTTTAGCTCGCGATTTTGCTCCACAGTCGATGTGCTCTTGTTTTCTCTCGAAGCAGACATGTTCTAGTGGAGTTCATGGTGGATTGAACAGCATGACAATAGTGAGGTTAAACATGTGACTGTTGCATGATAGTGAACTTGCCAGCTGACAATTTGAAGATAATTCATTCTTTGGGTCCTACAGGAAGCTATGCTTTTTTTTTTCTCCCCCACTTTTTATTTTTTTACCCTGCACAGTCCTTATTCCCAAGTGTGTAACCAATATCTTGCTGACTGTTTCAACTGGAAACTGTAGGACATGAAATGTGGTGTAGTTTAACCCCAATGGGATAATGTGTTGTAAGCTGCTTGGACAGTCATGGGCATCTAGACAGAGACAACTGCATAACTGTACAGATGAAATACACGTTTGTATAAAAAGCATATTTTTCTACGTCATCAAATCTCTACATGCATGTCAGCAATAAACTTTGATATGGAAACGAGAATATTTCTGGTGTAGTTCCACTTCTTGCCGACAGGAGGCAGGCCTTACCTTGTGAAAGGTTCCACTGAATGTTTCTTTGATGTTATTCCCTACATTTCTCCGGCGGGGGACATTAAAATCATAGGAATGGTCTGTACGCTAATTCCAGCCTGTTTTTTTTAATTTTAATTTTTTTTAAAATCTGTGGACGCCACCGGGACGAAGAATGAACAGAATATGCAGCAAGTTGGTTTTTGGACGAGGCAGAGGGAGGTCTGCTCAAACAGGAAGCCACAGGAGCCCGTGGTGGGCTGCAATGTTGTTTCACATGCAAAACAGTCCTATAGGACTCATGAAAGCTGCCAAAAAATACACACATGCAAAAGTCTTCACAGGCAGGCCCGACTCACACACACTCTGAAGATGGCCGCATTTGTCCGATCCTTGAATCTAAATCCGATCAATGCTGGCACAGGAGTACAAATTGCGGCATCTGACCTGTGACCTCTGCTCGTTATAGAGCCGTCAGTCACCGAGCAGCGCCTCGAGGGTGCCTTTCTCACCCTTTTGAGTTCGCCTTGTGTTTTTCTCATCTGGATTATTATAACCTTCTCCCGTTGGCCTGGAAGAGCCCGGAAGGGTCAACGTTGCAGATGCTTTGTCCACATAAACTACAACCAGCTGGCCTTAAGTAGGTCCGTCCCAAAATGCTGTGGGTCTCAAACAAATGACGCCGCGTCACACACGCCCGCGCCGCTCATGTTTAATGACCTTTGAGAACCTTACATATTCTGTTTCAAGAGAAAAGGAAACCGGGTTTATCCAGCTGGACGCTGAGGATGTGGGATGAACGGGGATCCACCGTCCAGATGTGTGTAGCAGTGTTGTCATAGCTTTATGTGTGTGTAATTTACTGGTAGCCTGTGTATTTACTGACTGAAGCATATGTCAGGCGCCCAGCTGTGTCTTCTTAGGTTCCTGAGAGCATGTGAATGCAGCGCTGCTGACAGGACACACTGGCTAATTCCCTAAATCAAATGAATAAGCAATAAAAGAGAGCCCGGTCGTGACCAGTAACCATGGACCTTCTCCTGACAGATGATCTAAGGGCCCAGGAATCAGCAGACTTTTGGACATGTGACTGATTCTCCAGTTGTTTGAGAAAGAAACAAAAATGAGCGAAAGACAGGTTTCCACAACCTCTTTCAGGAGGTTCCACTCTTAGTTTCATGTTTTGTGTCTTTCTGATGGTCGTTGCGCAGATATTCCCCAGTGTGCTCCATGGACATGTCAACACCCCACTGAGTTATGCTGGAAAATATTTCTAAGTGATGTCATTCATCGTGACGATAACCCAGCATTATAAATCTTCTTTTTTTAATTTGCCATCAGTGTTTCATTTTTACCAGCTCTGCATTAATGCTGACAGTGAAACGGAGGAGGAAACAAAACCACCGCTTGTCTTTCCCCTCCACATGAAAGGCCGAGCCGCCTAATTCAATAATGGGCACCTTAAACGCGGCTGTAAAACCGGTGCCAGCAGAAGTTACGACCCTGACGCTGTAGCGTGCGCGTGTTGTTTCCCACGGCAATAGGCCGAGCGGTCAGTCGATACCATGACACGCCGGGGCTGCTAATGGTTTAATGCATTTAATACTGATACGTCCAATTGGACGTATAATACCCAAAAATGATACCTCAGTCGAAGGCTCCACCTAAACTATTGGGTTTTCTAATATAGTTCTTCACCATTGTTGCCCATCTCACCCCAACGCAGGTTTTATTTAGGAAATTCCTCCTTATATAAATGTCTGGATGCGTTTTGGAACACTATTAAAGTTGTAACGTGTCTGCAGCCCTGTGCGGGTTGTGGCTCAAACACGATATAATGATATCATGTGGGAGCAGATGATTGTTGGCAGCTGCCACGTCTCCGCCGTGACCTTGTCCTGCTACCTGGAGCGGACGCCTCTGCTTCATGTCTGCTGCGGGGCGAAACCTTGATTGGCTCCCGCGCTTGTCGGATTGCTTCGGGGCTCCGGGGCTCGGGCTTGACGAGAAGCAGCAACGGCTGCGATGCGAGGTTGAGACGTCCCCGTCCAGGACGATCCCAGTGCATAAATCTCTGAAGGAACGCGGTGAGAAGATCCAGACCGGCAGGGGTGGAAATGCCCTTTTGCTTCGACCGTAATGATTTTTTGGTTTCTTCCCCCTTGCATTCATCACCTCTTCACCTTGTCCGTGCTGGGAAAATCCAAAAAGGCAGAAGAACGAATGTGTCGCATTTAAAGGACGCCGTTTTCGAACTGCCCTCTTATTCTGAGCATCTGGTACCAGTAGGGTGATCCTGTAAATGGGGGCCCTTGTTTCTCCTGTCAACGCCATGAGGGTAGCCGGCCCTGAGGCAAACAACGAGGCATGTGTGTGTCTAAAATGTGTGTGTGTTAGCGACAGGAAACGTGCTGGAACGATAGGCAAAAGTCAGAATGGTCCTGCTTCTAAAATTGTCGGCACACAATAAATGAATTGAAATAGAAAAAAAGATTAAATGTGTTTTTTATTCATCATTTTGTTGTGGTTCATTAGAGGTCTCGCATCCTCTTAAGTTCGCAGTCTTAAATCTTCCCCAGGAAAACTCAGGACATGAGAAAATTTGACTGTGTCTGAGAAGATCTGCCCTCTGACTCTTAGCTCGCAAGCAACAAGAAAACAAACACTTATGCACACATTTATGTCTGGAACTTGGCAGATTCAGCCTGAACAAGAAAACCGATTTTCCGATTTAAAAGTTCATGAAAATGTCGCATCAAGTTCACATCTCTGCCTATAGGGGGAGCCAAAGCTTCTCCGCGGCAGGTTGCAGACGCCTATCAAGCCTTATTACATCATCAATCACATATATATATGTTTTTTTAAAAAAAACATTTGATTATTTATATGTAGTAAATAAAACAATGTGGTTAATCTTGTTGTAGGTCCTTTTATAAAGGCCCCATAAGTCACCGGCTGCGCGAGAATTTGATAACACCCAAAAAATCTGCACCTTTTGAATAAAGACAGAAGGTTTTTGGAACCAAAATGCAGCATCCAGTGCTGGGATCCATGTTGCCTCTGTCCCAGGCCGTGGAGAGAGGAAGTGTGACTGTGCTTCAAAGGAGAACAAACCGTATGACCTCTGCCAGCAGTGGAAAAACTAAGCTGTCGGCACTCAACTGTATCGCACCATTTTAGGTTTTCACGACTTCTCCGAGACTCAGGCGTGCACTTTTTGCCACGCTGCCTGTTAAGTTGCAGTCATATTTATCCCCGGTTCCGTCCAAATTTGTGTAAAAGGGCCTTTTCTGTTACTTAACGGTGTGACGTTAGATGGTCGATGTGGGTCTGTGAAAATGTTAAAGGCATTTTTAACACCACATATAAAGAATGGCTGGGGCAGTTATCACTGCCACCTCACAGCAAGAAGGATGGAGCATTTTTGCATGTGCTAATCTCCCCGCTCGGGTTCTCTCTGGGCTCTCCGGCTGCCTCCCACAGTCCAAACTCATACATTTGTGCGATAGTAGAGTTAGTGGCTGTAAACTGACATGAGATGTGTGTGTTTGTCTCTATATGTCAGTTCAGTAATGAGCTGGCATCCCCCACCTCTCACTGAAGACACAAAGCTTAGTCTGTCCATCAAAGCACTAGCATGTTAAGATTTTCCCTCCTTTTCACTCCAGTTTTTAAATGTGATCTCAGTTTTTACCCCCCCCACAACCAGCGACTACAGGGTTTTATCGTCTTTGTCACGCCTGGGAAGACTGAGGCAGAGGGGAACTTTGCTGCGGGCCTCTGACACTTGTCTCTTCTTATGCAGGTTTGCTGTAAATAATTTCCCCATTCAAACACTCGAGCTCTGTCTACTCTCTAAGTTGCCCACTGAGCCATGACTGAAATCATGGACATTAATATAAACTCAGCACTTGCACGGGCCATCTGCTAAAAACTCCCCTGTGTATCCCGGTTTTTATCTCAAAACTCCAACATTATGTGTTTTTGGGGCTTGTATACACACACAAAAATAGAAACAAAGAGGAAAAACCACACAGCATGCTTTAAAACACAGGGAGGCAGTAATTGGCAGTACGCATGAACTAGTTGTCAGAAAATACAGCCTATAATTTAGGCCGTTAGAGTGTGTCCATCTGTCATTTAGGTTATTATTTTAGCCTCTGTTGGGAATCTAATTTTCAGCTACCACAGCCGACCGTGCGTGCCGACAACCACGCTGCCACATTCGTTGACTCTATGTGGGGAAAAAAACTGAGATTCCAATAAAGACACATTGATTTTTTTCACCCTCATAACATTTTAAGTCCTCAGTTTTACCACAGAACGCCAAGTAGAGCTGGAGGTAGCCATTACTGGCTTCCCAGGGTAATACTTGACTGTCGGCCCATGACGACTCACTCTCAGCGGGGATGAGGAGGGAGCTCGGCGGTTCTTCTAGTTGACTCTGGGCGACAAACATTCACATAAGCTGTAATTCCTGTGGTTGTGACCTCAACCCCACTGAGGGGAGGGTGGAGTGCCCCACTCAGGAAAACCAAAGCACGGTGCCCCGCTGGTGCCAGGCACCCACGGAGTGGAAACAAGTCTGGACCCAACCCTGGTAATATTGTGGACCACATGCGAGTTCCTTGAATTCTGGCCCCACCCAGTGTGCAGGACTGTATTTTTGTACGAGGTTCCAGTGGCGGAAGGATGTCGGTGGGGGAAAAAAAAGAGTATGAGGTCTCAGGAGGTGTGCAGCCTTGGAGTCGCTTATTCAACGAGCTGTTAGCGCTGCTGCTCGCTGCCTTGTTGCAGAATGAAGCCTGATCACATGACAACATGGAATTATGACCAATACTCACTATTGGAGGTGTGGGAGACATCAATTAGCAGAATAAAATACAGATTACAAAAGCAGCTCTTCTTTATTGCAGAATCTACGGTGGCTGTTGGGGACCAGAATACATTTATAATTACTTTCCATCTTGAGGATCACTGAAATTGTTTGGGAAACTTAAGTTAATAGCATGTAGAAATAAAGTTTGTCCTTTCAAGGCTACCATACAAGCCTCAGACTGGCTAATAAAGTGTGACAGCCATCACACGGTAGGAGAATTATGCATTAGATCAGATTTTTTGGTTGCCATCCAGCACATGTGTCTACATCTGCAAAAGGCTCCAACTGTTTATTGTGGGTCATTTTAAAAGGTGCTTTTTCAGGAAGGGCTTCATCTCCAGCAGGCTGTCATTTCCATCGAGAAAATGATTGTGTTTAAAAGCCGTGGTATCGTTTCATGTATTTTTTCCTGGAAGTGACACACGGAGCGGCTGTGAAGTACGCTGAAATAACATGGATAAAGTGCCGTTTCAGGAGTGCAAGTATTAAAAAGATAACATCTCTTCCTGTGTTAATTGGAGCCATTTTCGTTCTGGGAGCCCTTTAAATGTCGCTGTGCCCTTTGCTTGTATTTGGACAAGTCTATGTCAAAAACTTTCTCGCATTTACAAAAAAGCAACTCTTTGTTTCTTCTGTTTCTACTGGAGAAGAAATGTTCTTTAGATCCAAAGAAAAACCAAATCCACTTAAAGTTAATTTCAAGCATGAAATGCTGGTGTATTCCAACTTAAGCCTTGAATTACAAGTTGAAGAAGCTACGTGGAGCAAATGGGATGTTTTAAATCACCCAAAGACCATGAACTGCCATCGTACATTAAGGAAACATCCCAGAGTTGACGTAGTGGCCTCGCATTGCTACGCCCACATCACGATGTTTAACACTGTGATGGAAAGGCTGTTGCTGTTTGGGCCTGTTTGATTTGGCGAGGGTGGGTTGCCCGGTCTCAGTGCAACAGCCGTGGAAATAAGAGACTGAATGTGATGAGCGGGATCATCTGACTACTCAAACAAATATTTTCTATCTTCAAAAAGGCTCTTTGGCAATTGCATTTTAAAAAAAAGTGGATATACGAGCATTGAGCTTTGCCTTGCTTGTGGCTTCTGGAAGCTCTTGGAGGGGTAAGAAGGTGGGGCCTTTTCTGCGTAGTGGACCTGAAGAAATGATGTTCTGTGATTTAAATAATGGATATGAGTCTTGTTAGTCAGTGTTGTGGGTCAGTCCTGAAGCAGACCAGCAGAGGCTGGTCTGAAAAACAGGTACAGCTGATCGAGCCGCTAAAGCTCATGGTCTTAAAAAGTAGCTATTCAACATTGAGATTAAAAGCAACTGAAATGATTTGACTGGGTAGTTCTGTTCGGGTTGCTGCTACGTAGCCAACAGCAGATTTTTCCATTAGCTTTGCACCAGTTGGTCCACTGGTATAATGAGGGAGACAAAATGAGGTTGCAAAATGGCAGGAAAATGGAAAACGAGCTCTACAAATTGGTTGTTATGAATTGGCTTTCAGCTGACTCTCAGATCAGCTGATTTTCCATGTTCTGAACAGCATAGATTGGGAACCCCCCCAGCACACACTTAACATTATGTCTTTCATGTCACTTTAGGATGAATATCTGGCTGAAACATGTTTTTTTGTGTTTACATTTTCTCTGTATGTACAGAGATGAAACACAGTGGAAGGGAAAACCCAACAGAACCTGAAACTAAACTGAGCAGAGAAGGCTCAGAGTGAAACCTGGACCCCCGTTTTGACCACAAAAGGAACATCTCGTCCGTCAGATGGAATGCTTTACGCCAGTGCCAAGGCTGCATTTTTGCTGCAGGGTTTTTGTTGTAAATAATCTCTCTCGCTGTTAAAAATCTCGAGCCCCTACTTGATCCCTCCTCCAACGTCTACATACTCTGCTCGCCACCTCAGTTGCGAGGTTTATTTCGCACACCTGGAGGAGCAGCGGGGGCCCAGGTAGCTGGCATGTGAGATGAAAGGTAAGCCAGAGTTCAGTGGAGGGAGGAGACAAGAAGCCAACAGCGCCTCAAACACCTCTCTGAGCGTCAGACTAATAGTTTCTTTGACTTATATTTTCCAACTGCGCCAATGTGTTGTCTGTGGTAATGCTTCTAAATGGCCTAATAGCCTCTTAAAGCTCAATAGCGCACGTGCACACACACACACACACACTCACACACACACACACACACCATCTTTCCTCTCTGCCGTTGTCGGTGTCCAGTAATTCCTTTGTGACAGATGGACTCCACAGCATGTTTCTATGCTTCTAAAAGCAAAGATTCCCTTTTTGTTCCATTGACCACTTTTCCGACACTCAGAGGCTTCTTCCTCGGTATGTAGCTGTAGTTTATTCCATCTTAAAGGCTGGAGGCATGACAGACACGGACATCTATAGGCTTACTGATCCTCCCAGTTACTTCCAAAACAATTGAGAAACGGGTACTGACACAACTTCCTGAAACTTGACCATACTCCTTTGACCCCAGGCACAAGTTGGCTTCCAGGAACTCCACTTGACGTAGGAAGCTATTAACATATTTCTATAAAAAATCTAGACAGCTTCTTGACAGGTCTGCCTGCATTGGTGCAGAATTCCTGGATCTGAAAAGGGCGTTGATCCGGAGGGTCATGCAGTCTTTTTTTAACTTAAGATCATGTGGCTGAAATCACATCTAACTATAAGAATCAGTGTGTTTTTGTCCAGTCCTCTCATCACATACATGTTCATTGGGGATCCCGCAAGGTTGGATTCTTGTGCCGATAAACTTTTGACTTACATATAAATGTAAAAGCTCCTCAAGAGGGTGCCCGCATTCTTTCAAAGCAATAAACTCACATTCACGAATGTTCTTTATCTAGCTTTAGCTAGAAAACAAGTTCAAAAATAGGCGTCACCCTATCTTCAACCCTCACCTTCAAGAGCCATATTAAAGCGCTTAAAAACAATCAAGATGAATCTTTACAATTTCAAATTAGTCAGGCTATCGTTAACAACAGCAGCCAGGGTGTTTAAAAGTGTATGCTATGATCTTCTTATTGTTCTCTACTAAACCTGCCCTCAATCACATTCAATCCCATATAAAACAATTCTAGAGGCCCAGTGCTGTTCTGGAGTCTGCATAGGTTTAGCAGAGTGAAAACACTGGCCACACACCAGGGTCACTACAAGAGGGGGGCTATATAATCCCACTCAGACCACCTCGTGTGGGCAAACAAGAACCCACATCTGGAATAGTCACACCCTCCATGATAAGGGACACATTATGTCACGCCACTTTCAAGACAAATCTAAAGAAGTGGCTAAAAACAAACACTTTACAACCAGTGAATCAGGACTATAACAAGAACTATGAAGTGGACTTGTGGACTCCCTAACACTTCCTTCTCTCCTGGCTGCTTATTATTACTATGTGGGTTAGTTAAATATTTCCTAATTAAGAGCAACTAGCTGCTCACAAAGCCTGATGGACGTAAGGAAAGCTGAAAGGTGGCATGTTGGGGGGGAAAGTAGCAGCAAATTTTAGAAAGCTTCAAACTGATGATGGCGATTTTCCTCATCAACACTTAATGCAGAAACCTGCTCGAGCAGTCTCGTTTCAAGTCCACATTTTGAGGAATGCAGTCACGACTCCTGGATGTTGAGGACGCGTATTAACGGAGCAGCGGCTCCTCTGATTGACCAGATGCCTGAGCGCGCTGAGAGAGAGGGCCACCATCTGTGGGGGCCAACAGGTGGCCGTGCTCTGCTTGCTTCACAGCCAGATGCTGCACATGCAGCACTGGAATTTCATTCTCTCAGAGAGGTTTTGTTATTTGTTTTCAACCAATGAGGCGACGGAATGGGGGCAAAACACGTCGATGATTTCGCCTGCGATGAGCATCACGCCGTGCTGGGGCTGCAGAGACTCCGGGGGCTTTAGTGGGAAACTGATTAATGAAGTCCTGCCTGTTTGATTTCTCTCACGCGTGTAGCCTCGCTGTAAACACCCTGACACTACACAAGCTAATTACACCCAGGCAGATGGTTTCCTGTCCAAAGGAGTCATGTTTTTGCATTCCACTGTCACGGGAGAACTGGAAAATGCACGTCCGTGCTGTGCACATGCACACAAAGATCCGTGTTACCCTACACAGAATGTGCACTCCCTAATCTCCTCAGCACGGACTGGGGGTGCTTGGTGATAGTGAGTTCCAAATATTGACTGTCTAAAGCGCTGATCAGTCTGCAGCGCAACGCTGTCGTCATGCTCTCGTTTCACAATAGCAGATTTGATAAATCTGAGGGTTTTATATTCCAACCTGGACAATGACCATGTGTGCTGATCTCATACTGTATTATCTCACTGGTTCATGAACCCAGGCACACTTGAGTACGGTAAGTAATATAGCCTCCGCCTAAAGCAAGCCTTATTATACACCACCTTTGTTTTGATATAGGTTCAAAAATAATTCACCCTGTTAGTTCTTGTGATCAGCAAAATAAGTCAGTAGTTCAGAAAGATTCATGCGGTAAGATTTCGATGCCGACAAATTTGGAGAATTCCTTTGTCCGCGCAAACGTCCTGGTGTGTTTTTTCCATTTCTGTTCAATGAATAGAAGGTGACACTCTAAGCTGTCAGAATGTGGAGCACTTTTCTCTTTACTGCCACTGATCTGGGTGTATTCCTGCTGGAATAAACCTGTGACAGGTCACCAGGTCATTGCGGGACACACACAACACTCACAATTTAGAGTCTCCATTCAAGCTAGGGTGCATGTTTTGAATTGTGGGAGGAAACCAGAGTAACTGGAGAAAAGCTGCAAGCAAAGGGAGAACGTGCAAACTCCACAAAAAGGCTGTAAGTGAACCCATAACCTTCTTACTAGGAGGTGCTGGAAGGACATCTGGTTAAAATAGGAAGACAAATAACCCTACGGCCATAAAAACACAATGTGTCTCAAAGTTATTATGGTACAAACACAAGCCTTCTTTACTTTTGACAAGGCACCAACTGTGCAAAGGTGTCAGAGTGCTTGTTTTTCAGTGAAAAGGAGCTGGGCTTGTTGTCCCAACTGTCACCGCGTGTTGAGTGGAGCTGCAGGGGTTTGTTCCGGCAGAGAAGTGAATGACCGGCAGGGCGACCGCCCTCCAGGAGGATGCCTCTAACCCCAAACTGTTGATTCGGTCAACCGTGAGTCAACATTCCCCCGCACGGGGGTGGGGGGAGGGGAGCTGGAAGGATGATGGGACAGTGGAAAGGAAGTGCAGTGGTGTCGAATGATGACACGGGGGCTTAACCTTCGGGAGCGGGGGTAAACAGGATGAGAATGGCTGAGTGGTTTTAGAGGAAGGAACGTGTGCCGCTGCACAGTGTTGCAAAGGCTCCAGGGCAGGTCTCCTTCAAACAAGTGTCTGGATATTAAAAACTAAACTTTTGACTGAAAATACATAAATGTCCAAAAGAGATCTCGCATGGTGGATGCAAGGCTGAGTATTTTCTGTCCCTCAGAACAGGCTTGTTTCTAACCATAAAGTGACTTCCAGAGAAAGCATGAGATGCGTCTAAATCAGCTCAAAGCCACACGGAGAGGCTGTGGGCATTTGAAATCGTTCACTTAGCTCTTGTGTTTGCTGCTGTCTCCCAGCCTGTTGGGTCCTGTCCTCAGAATGCTGTGCCGGATAAAACCTGCACCCTTTTCAGCCACGCTGACTTCCAACCTGCCGCTGATGGAGCTCTGCAGGTCCGTCAGCAGCTGTGTGCAACTGTGTTATTATCTAGATTACACTCCTCCGGCGCGCCACTTTAGGAGAGGGATGATAACAAGCCGGCACTGAATGGTTTTTATGTATACATAAGCATACATGCATCAGCCAGATTCTAATATCCAAACACACACGCTGATTTGCCTTGAAAACAGAAACCAGAGTTCTGAAGGGTTGCCAACATTCTCTCCTCACAAGTATTGAATGGCACGCTCACTTTTCAGGCTTGCGTGTCACGGAGGGGTACAATAACATTAGGATTTCTCTGGCTGCGGATAAATTATGGTGAGGGGAATACGTAGCCTCTTAATTTTGACTTTATCCACGTAAACCAACATCCATGTAGTTCATGACATTTTTATTATAAATATGTCAAAACAAAGTTTCCATCTCAGATCGATCTCCATGTTTCCAGCTCTTGGAAAATAGTGGTGAAAAATGCTACTGAGAAGCTGTAAATATTCAGTGGAAACTGGAAACTGATTCCACATATTAATACCAGTTTCTATGTCATGTACAGGATTTTTTCTCTCTTTTTAGCTTCCAAGACTCTAACATTGCTTATGGTACCGGGCCTCAGCTCTGGCCCGGGCCCTCATTCCTGCTTCATCTTGTGCGACTCCCAGTGACAGCTTTTATTTTTACTTCCCGGCTGTGGGACGACTCCTTCAATAAAATAAAGACTGCGTGTTTACAGTAAATGTAAGGATGTAAGCACAGGCGTGGTTGTGTTTTGCTCAAGTAGATGACTTTGGCATCCTTTGGGAAACGTGTGTTTCCAGGATGCGTAACGAGCAGGATCACAGGGCGACTGGGGATTATTTTTGGCCCATCTCTGCTGCATTATGTCCAAAGACTGCAACCGATGGCCAGATGGATAAACTACAAGGGCGAATCAAGACAAATCTGTTTTTATACTTAAATTCTTGGGAATCCACATAAACAGGAAGTACCGCTTTACACCTTGCCAGGTGGGATGCTCCTAAAAGCAAAAATCTGCAAGTGCATCTACATTGGTTTCCTTTCCTCCTGCTTTTGATTGGAACAGTGTTTAATTATTTGTTTCACGATTAGTTTTAATGTATTCATGCTGAGTAGCACAGCTAAGCTCAGGAGCTTTTAAACCAACAAACAAATGTAAATGACCTCTTTCTCAACTTGACATTTAAAAGAATACATCTGTAAGTCCCTTTTGGGCTCATTTCACCCTGCAATCATGGGACAGGAGCTCATGAGAACAACACAACACTTCAACAAGCGTCGTCTTTCTTTGACACTTTATTAGCTGTTGATAATATTGAAGCTACGGGTCAAAAGGTTGAGCAGCTCTGAGGAGGTTATGAGGCTGCCATCCTAACGTACAGCTAAGCAGCGTCACATTTACTTAATTACTCCCCCTAAAGCAAGTGCAGTAAAAGTAATTTTGTTACGATCATCACCCCTGGTATTCAGCCAGTGTCTGTTGCCTCTGGCAACGGCAGGAATCAGGGCTGCAGCTCACAGCAGCAGCGGCTAAATAACGAGAGCTAGTTTGAACTGAAGGCGCTCCACACACATTCAGTTGCAAGCTTTGGTTATATTGATTAAAAGCATCACCGTAATCCTTTAAAAGAACATAAAAAGAACCTAATTGGCCTAATGCTTTATTCCTGCAGATGCTAAGCAGATGTGCAACAAATCAGTTCTGGTAAACAAATTAGTGCAATTTAGCACGGAAGCAAACAATCAAGAGCTTCTTCTCAAACATTACTAATCATTTATGCATATATATGTACTGAAGCCAGAAGAAGCTAATAAAGTGTTGCTATTTTTACTCTTCATTGGGTTTCGGTTTCTTTGTTTTGCAACTCTTGTAGCTTCATCCTGTGTGAACCAAACTGGCACCTCTGCAGTTTCCTCCTAGAGAGCCCGTGATGTTCTCGACCCAAAAGTTGTTAATATTTAAGCCGCTCAGTCCTGTTTTTGTCTGTGCTTCCTGCCTGGTTAGTTGCTACACTGATTTGTTGCCCCTGCCCCCCCCCGGAGTCCATCCATCACTGTGTTTGGGACGTGTCTACTGTGTCATGTTGAGGGAAACAAGGATCTAAAACAGGACCAACGGCGGAGGCAGGGTCAAGGGCCGACTTTCGTGTTGTTGGCTGTGGTCAGTAACTGCACAGCATTCCGCCTGTGGGGGCCGACCAGTGTCAACATTATTTTGACAGCCAGCAGCTGTCCTGTCTTTGCGCGTGTCCCCGAGTTTCTGACGCAGGTTTTTTCAAGTCGAAAATCTCCGACCGCAGACCAGTCGAGCGGTGACAGCCCATCCAGATGGAGGCGTAAATCCTGCGACGCTGGCTCCAGCTTTCTTTGGGAGCGACGCTTTAATCAAACCTTCAAATCACTAATATTGATTTGGTCTCAAATTTGACAGCGTGTAAGTGGCGGGGGCCGTACTTCCACTCCTTCTCTTCTTGGCATCTCAACTGGAAATATATATGAAGCCAGCTCAGGTATCAGGTGTCCTTATTATTACTAGTGTTAGGAATTAATTAAGCATTTGTTTTTACCCCCACTGCCCTGAATCCATCACCAGTCCCAAAGCTGTGCCTGACCTGCTGACCTCTGAACCCCACCCAGCTCAGCTTGTAATTAATTTACTTGCATGATCTATGCCTATTCTCTCCCCTACCTGTCCTCCCCCTTCTCCGCCCCCTTTACCCAGCTGGCCATCAGCAGGAACCCCCCCTCCATTTCCCCACGTGAACCTGGTTCTGTTCAAGGTTTCTTCCTGTTAAAGGAGAGTTTTTTTCCTGCCACTGCCGCGTGTTGGAAGTCAGGCCCTGGGATTCTGTAAAGCGCCTAGAGCCAATTTTTTCGGTGCTTTGTAAATAGATGAATTGAATTGATGTTTTATTTCTACGCAGATGATTTATTTGTGCATTGACAGGTATGTTCTACCATACTGAGATGAAAGAGTTGAGCCTGGAGTCCCCCACACATCCTGTTCATATCTATTAGTTTTAGTTAGGTTTGTTCCTGACGGATAAGTGGAACTAAAGAACGTTGAACAGCTCTATTGTTTCATTCCAAAGCTAAAAAACAAAACAAAACTTGGAATCAGAAGCTCAGTGTTGCCACTGATGGTGCCAAACTTTTATAAAGGAAGTCATAAAAACAAAGCAACATTGTTCTTGCTCATTTCAGGCCATATACTTGAGATCTGTAACAGTTCTGTGTGTAAAAAGCACCACTGTTGCTCACGTGGAAACAGCAGTTCTGGAGCTGCAGAAAAAATGTGGCCAGATGTGGAAATAATTATTCATTGTGTCGGGCAAAAGCGGGCTTTTTTCCCCCTCCTCGGACAGTGTGACGGCGAACCGGCGTGAGACCATTAATCACACAGCTGTTATCAGGAACTAATCTGAAATTATGGAGGAAGAAAGTTGAGCTCTCACGCTTTTCACGTGGCTCCCAGGGCGCTGGGATCCACACAAAGAGCTGTAAATGAAAAAGTGTTTTCAATGTTCCCCGTAACGATGTTCTGATGTGGTCAGCTTCAACAAGAGAAATATTGTTTAAACATGAATAAACGATTGTTTGGGGAAGATAAAGGAGAGGCCGTTCTCATTCCCAAATGTCAACACGGAAGACTTTTTTTGTGGTCTTCATCCCCGCGGCACCTTTTCCTGATGCTTAAAACTGAATTCAGCTGTTTTTCCCCCTCAGTTTCACAATTACATCTTTATACAACGACTCCAATGAAGTCGGCGAATGAACACGTCGCAATTTGGAAGCAGGCGGGTGTCTAAGAAGACCAGATAAACCGGTTAATTATTCTGGACTGATGGGAAAACGGAGCCAGAGCGGGTCCAGTGTGTAGCAGACTGTGGCTAAGTGAGGGATTAACCTGCGGATTAACCACACCTCTGGCGTTTCCAGCTGGTGTGTGTTTCAGCCTCACCTCAGCATGAGTTTCGCAATCCAAAGGATGAGGTCAGAATATTGAGTCACAGAAATCCTGATGAGGAACGCCAGGGTAACCCTGGAGCTTCAAAGTTTGCTAAAAGACAGTTAAACAGTTATATTGATTATATTGATCTTCAAATCCTGCGTTTGGGGTATCCAGTTACTATACTTATGAGACCAGATCCTAAGGTAGACCCAGCATGTACATCTGTATGTGAGAAAATGTTATGCAGCTATTGCTTGACCAGAAATTGAAGAATGCTAATTTATTTTTGGTCTTTAGCATCAGTTTAACCAAACAACAGGCCATCATCGCGCCAAGCATCCTAAAGAAAGGGATGAGATGATGTTAGTTTACATTCCTGCAGTGTAATCTCCATTATTAAGGAACACTTGGCACGCTATCTCCTATCCAACATGGAATCCTTGCCAATTTAAATAAATAAACGTTGACTGCAGGACTATTAGCGCAACAGGAATTTCGAGCTTTTGTATCCTCATTACAGCTGGCAGCTAACTGGGGGACTGAAAGGGGAAAGCTAAAGATAAGGAGTGGAAGGAAGGAAAGCACAGAAGTGAGGAGGGAGCGAGCGTCACGGCAGGCCGGAGATGTTTATATAATCCCACCTCTGCTGACTCTTTTCGGCCTCTCTTTACTCCTCCTCCGCTGTCAGCGTTGAGTGGCAGAGAGCAAACGCAGGTGACCACCACTGAAGGCACCACCGCTCAACAGGCTTCACGTTTAGTTTCCAATGGAACGCAACATTATTATGTTTTAGGACAGTGTTGGTTTGGAAAAACGGAAGGCATTAAGTCCATCTTGTAACATCTATGTAACCTCGTAAAATGTACCTACATAAATTCGCCAACCAACCCTCAAAATATAAAGATTTCACCTTGCAATTGTGTAAATGTAATAACATTTATGCACAGATTGATTTAGCTTGATACAGGAAGCATTTAGTGCATTGACCCTTCATTTAAATTGCAAAGGGATTTGTAATTTATGCGTTATTCTGTTTTAAGGGCTCATTTGAACACCCCTTTTCACACAATGCTGCACCATGTGCCAAATGTTTGTTAGTCCAGATGCTGGTGTCTTATCTGTAAGGTAATCCACTCCTGGATTTAGGAAGAATGTCTATAGATCAACACGATTCTCCGTGATCCAGGCATTTCTTGTGATCCCTCCAATCGTATTCCCCTCCATACACGGTTGAAAAAGAGCTCTGGCCAATGTCACAAAAGAGCCTCTGCTCTCCGGCAGTGAATGCTTTCCCAGATTTCTTGTTAACGGCCTCTCCAAGTCTCTTTTTCCAACATATTCCATCAAATACGTTTAGCATGGTAGCATGATACATGACCCAGGAACACTGAAAATGCACCTGGTAACCTTAGAGTCACCTCATTCATCCAGCTATACATTCCCAAGTCCCCAGAACTGACCCATGTTTTCAGTATTTTGTATCATTTTAGGTTCTACTGTGACCTGTACAGAACAGGATGAGGTTTATTTTTTAGGAAAACCTGCAGGAGACCCGTCAGGCTAACAACGGAACCAAAAGTGAATGTATGTAGCCGAGGGAAGTGAGGAGGAACCGACTGCTTGTGTCGTTCAGGACACACATTCGCAGGTGAACGAGCTTGACGGCGTTCCGGAGTAGCAGCCTGCAGGGGAATCGGCGCGGACAGATATTGGATACTTGGAAAAGCCCCATTTTTGCGCTCTGAGAGGTCAACAGCGTGAACATTTTGGACTAGATTGAAACGTTTCTCATCCTTTTTTTGCTCAAAGGGACAGAAAAACAGCCTCTCGCACAGGAGCACGCAGCTCCAAGATGTCGTAAAGAGCGACTGCTGGCAGACGCCTCAAGCCTAATTTTTTATAGGGAGGACCGGGGGCCACAGACATGTGGTTTCATGCATGGCAAAAAAGGGCGGAGTTGCTGGGAGGAGACCCAGTCAGGGTCCTCGACCGGATCCATCTTTTAACGCATGTCCTCTTTGTCTTCGCTCATTCGTTCTCATTTTCCATTGCATTTCTTTGATCTGTGCATAAAAGCAAACTTGAGCCTTTATGCTCTTTCGCAATCATCAGATTTCCTCCGGTGCCTTTATCCCACCTTTCGACAGCCCTGACCCGTCTTCCCTCCACGTGCCAGCATGTGGAAAATGTGTGGGTGAGATGGAGTTCTCATAAAATACTGACTATTAATCTGGTTTAAGGGCAGAGTTTAGCTTTTGTTCCAAGGGAAAGTTCGCGCCGGCAGCAGGCTCGCTAAACGAGTGCAATCATGTTTGAGTCTTCTCCACCTCCACTGCACACACACCCACACACACACACCTTTGCTGCTTGTTTCATCCTTCCTTGCTTGTGGAAAGCTCCAGTTATCAGCAACACGCCCCTTCCTGGCTTTGTAGAACTTTCTGATGAGCCAGAAATACTGAAGAGCACAACTGATGCGACCAAGGGGAGGCCTTTGGAAGTCATAGGTGCCCTGTAATTAGGGAGTGCTCATTTCTCTTGAAGCCTTATTTTCAACCTCTCTGACATGTTCAGGTCTTCTCCTCTTCATCTCACCCTTCCTCCATCTCTTCCTCTACGGGCACATTAAAAATGCTGATGTTAGCGTTTCAGGCTCATCTGCAGCAAGCATCATCTTAATGAATGAGAAATGTTGCAGCACTCCTGGGAACAAGATATTCCTTTAATCAGGTTCTCGCATGATGCCATAAGGCCACCATGTTTTCACCAATATCCACCATTGTTTCACACGCAACATTAAGGTGGGTTGTTTGCCTCCACAGGGAAGTTTAGAAGTATAGACTGGAACAAATCCACTTCTCTCTCCTCCTCAGCCTTACTCAGTCAGTCAGTTATCGAATTAGTCTTTTTTTTAAAAGCGGAATCCTTGACACACACTTTGTCCCACACACTTATTGCGTAATCTCCAATGAAGCTTCTCCAACAGAGGTCCTCTTTGTGCCGCGCTTTTCATCGTGAAGCCGGAGAATAAATCAGCGACAGAGGAGGAGTTCAGCCATGACTGCGCTCACCGATGCAGCAGGCAAACAGTTCCTTGGCACTAAATGATTCCTTTCCTCTCAACGACTTCTCCAGATCTTCATCTTTGTTAGGGGCAAACATGGTTTTGTTGTCAGTATTTTCCTGCTCCTGATCGAGTAAGAGCCCCTCTCTTCAACACATTAGCTCCCCAGCAGTTATTCTGTGTGCCGCCATCGTTCCGCCGCCCGGTCGATGCACTTTTGGTGTCCTTTCCACCCTAAAAAAGTACCTCTTTGTCATGTTGCGGCAAACGACTGTAACGTGACACACCGGCTGTATATAAAGACCCCCGCAAACAACAGTGGAGGGAACTGTTTGATTCTTCGTGTGTGAATGTTTGTTAAAGCAAGGAGACAATTTGGATCTGAAGAGAGGCTGAAGGCAGAAAGATTGCTGAAGCAGGAGGGGAACTTGAGCCAAAATGGTCCAAAAAAGGGTTTTTCTTTAATTTAGAGACCCCTGAGAGACCCTCAGGTCAGGATAGAGCCAATAAAAGGCAGAACCTTCGTTAGAAATTTGTGGGTGTTGGTGAATATAATGTAAACTAATATTGCTTAACACTCCTCATTTGTGTAAAGTCAAACTCTTGTTGGTGACTCGGTGACTGGTGAGCTGTGGGCTATGCGGCGCAACTAAATAAATCTCTGGTTGAACTTTTGATTAATCTCCTCTCTTTCTAATTTCCCCACAATGGGTTGCGGCAACATGAACGCGAACTGCAACTACCATTGAGGGTTTCGGCAAAATTCGGTCGAAACCTCAGTGCTGACAAATATTTACGAGCTGAGGCTGCGGAAATGCTAAATACTGTAAAAGCTAAAATGACACTGAACAACGGTGACATTTGACCAGTGTTGCTCTGTTTCTAGGGTTGATTGTTGATGCCAACCAACTCGAGCTTGTTTTAACGTTAGCAATAGGCACGTCAATGTTAGCTTGGCAGGTTTGTGATTACAGGCTGCTTGTTATAGCAGAGCTATATATTTCTGTGTAGGAGGGGCTCGTATGTGAAATATAGCATCTGAAGACAATCTAAAACACATTTTTTTCCCCCAGAATACAGATCTGACAGTTATATTTTCATCCTAGAGTCCTTGTTGTTGTTTTCCCAACACGCTGGACTCAGCATGGAAAATTTAACGTGTCTGGAGTGGCTTTCTTGTTTCCTTAACAACAGCGGGGGAAACTCCCCCACCCTCCCACCACCTTCACCACATCACATCCCAACCCACACACAGAGACACACTCATCCTTGCACTTCTATTTTTGTGAGGACTTTGTGAGGACCCTAACGCTAACTATCCCATCTAACCCACTGACCCTAACCTAAACCCAGTACTCACCTCAACCATAAAAACTTTAAAACCTAAAACCTCAAAAAGTCCTTTGAAGTTGTGAGGACCATCCAAAATGTCCTCACTTTGCTAGTAGAATGAATATTTTGTTGCTCAGTAAGTAGCAAGCACAAGAACACACACACACACACACACACACACACACACACAGGACCACTACTTTTCCCCAACCCCTCAAACTAGCCCTTTTTGGGCTGTTCCACTTTTTTAATCAGAGGGGGGGATAGTATGACAGCTTTTCATGCTCCGTGTTGGGAGCTGGGAGAGAGCAAACTCTGTTAGTCACTTGTCTCCAACTTTGAGAGGAAGTTACCGCCTCTTCCCAAGGCTCCACACACACACACACACACACACACACACACACACACCCGCTCAGTCAGGAACACACGCGCTACAGCAGTTGACCACAGCAGAAACAGAGAATGAACTGAACACTCAGCACCGCTTTGTGCTCCCGTTTGGGGCTGAATTTGGAGGGAAAGAGGGCTGACATTTACACCTTGCCTGAGGCTTTCCGTCTGGACCGAGCCGGTTTAGAAGCACTCCGGTGAGTATGACAGTTGATTTCAGTGCGCGCGGAGAGCCGTAGCACTTCTGTTACTGAACTTTCCCGGTTGCCTACAGTTGTTCAGAGCATCTGCAGGTTTCATTGGTTTCCCATCAGAGCAGCAAGACCAAGCTGCTCTCCGCATGATCCAGTAATCCTGTCTTTCACCGGTGATGTTTTTTTCAGAAAACCTACTTAAATAACGACTCGTATAGCATTAATAGTCATAGTTCGGTTCCCAACGCTGGTGAGTTAGAACAGCAGACCTGCTTCCTGTGCAGCTGCACATTATTGTTCAGCCGTGTGTGATTAATATCTGTCACCTTGCTACAATCAAAGCAAACATCCTGTCGCCAGGAAAGGCAGATGTCAGGTAATCAGAGACGGCCGGGCATCGTTGGTGGTTCACCTTCGGTGGACCGAGGGATGTTCAGGCACAGCAGGGCGGACTGTTTCCCAAAGGCTTTGGTCCTCTCCGCTTGATGTTTGTGCTTCGCACCTCTTATCAGGGGGACGGGGGACGCTGGGCGGAGGCAGCACCAGCCTGGACTGTTCTCAGAGGTCTCCTTTAATTCACACTATCTGATCCTCCAGTCCATCAGATAACCTTTCATAGAATGAGCATGAAGTTAAGAAAAATCCCCCCAAGGCTGGTTTGGGCAGGCTGACCTCTCTGTGACCCCTGCGACCTCATCAAGCTGCTAGACTTTACTTTTCACACGGAATCCTGGAATATTCAATCCGTTGTATGAGCGGAATTTTTAACTTCCCGCATCGAGTAGTGCGTCAAAGCGCCAACAGACTCTAATAACCAGCAAAGACGTTGTGATTGAGGTGGGTTTTTGTCTTTATTCCAAGATTAAAAATAGCTCCTATAAAAACTTTACTTTTATTCCTATGTTGCTTACTTAATTAACATTACCGAGCGCTTAGAAGTGGCACAAGCAGGAGCCATTAATGACTGATTTAAGGCTTAGACGTGACATTATCACAAGCTTTTGGGTTTGTTTGTTTGTGTTTGTTTGTTTCGCCTAAATATAAAGAGCACAATGCATCACTTATGCCTGTTGGGTGCACAGAAGAAATATTCAGCACCAACAGGTTAAAATTTCCCCTTTCTGATCCGAATATATGACTTCATTTTCGCCCTAAATCGCCCCGGAGAGACATCCAACGCAAAGTGAGGACATAAATGTGTGAAAGACTTCCCAAAGCTCATTTTGGTCATGACAGGGACTCTTCACGCTCCCCCGATCAGCTGATCGTCAGCTGCGTTCTCGGAAGAACCATTTTCCATTAACAAAGGCTCATTTAGATGTTTGCCTCCTTTAATCTCTGCTGCTGTGGCGGCGGCTTAATGTGGAATTCCACGAGATTTCCTCCGTTGTTCCCTCTGATCATCTGGTCCTTTATCCAAACTAAACACATCTGTTATGTTTGGATCTAGTTCTGCTTTACATGAAGGTAGAAATGACAAAAACCTCAGCGTGTTCACTGCATCAAAAGAACCGAGGTGATGTTTTAGAGGCGTTTAGAAGCTCTAGATGACACCATGTTCCTCGTACATATATAAAATATAACTCAATGTACGCTGCCTCCTTATGATATACTCTATATTGCTGAACTTGTGCTATACATTTACTATAAACTCGGAAAATCTTGATTTAAAATCCAGCAAAACATGTTTCCACGTTACAGAAAAGAAAAATGTTCTTCAACTTTATTCTCTGATTGTATCTGAGAGTAGATGATTCTCTGGACGCCTAAGTGATCACCTGTGATGTCACTGTTCTTTAACAGGCTTCATGGCAGCATTGTTTTAGAAAAGAGGCTTTACAGTCCCAAAAGGGATCCAGTTTCCACCACTTTTACTACTCCAAAATAAGTCCCAAGAGCCTTTCTGGACCTAAATTCAACAGCGCCGCTGAGTCGATGCTACGATCCGTATCGTGGAGGCAGCAAACACGTCTCTGAGTAATCTGTAGGGCCCATGTAATTGATCCAGTCTGCGCTGCTGCTGGAAGGAACGGATTGATGAAAAGAATGACATCATGCTTCTATTTTTGGGGCTACTTTTCCAAGTTTCACATGGTCTGATGCCAAAACGTGCTTTCAAAATCGGCATTGGGGGGGTTCAGCATAGATTTCAGCATAAAGTGGAGTGGACGCGAGCGGTCGGTGACTGTCGTCATGGAGACGTTAAAGCCTGTCAGAAATCCCACACACTGCTTCATCTGTGGCACCATGAAGAGGATTTCAGGATATCTCCACCTTATTTACATACAGCTCCCTTCAGAAACACATCTGTATGCTATTACCCACTCACCATCACCCCCCCGGCTCACGCTCATATCTCTATTACCCCCCCATTACATGTTGTAAAACACCAAATCCAGCAGTGCCCTGTTCGCTGGCGGGACGCCGCAGACTCGACCCAAGCTAACGTGTTAAATAATAACGAGCAGACAATGTTTGACTGGTGCCAATCTGTGTTTATACCTGAGAAACAATTTAGCCCTTTTAAGTCAAGCTGGTTTTACTTAAGTGTATGTCAAATAATAAAATAAAGGCAACGCTGCGTTCTATGCTGCGTTCTACGCCTCGAACACTCAGACCACGTTCAAGAACAGTGAATCTGACTGAACTTTGTAAGGAGTTAAAAGTCTGACTACAGCACAGGTGTGTGTCTGAGACCCACTTCAGAGGAAAGCTAATAAAACTTTATATTTGTGTAGGTGTTTAAGATTTAAGTTCAGGTCATAGACGATTTTAAAAGCTTTACGTTGCCTTTGGCAAACCGGTGGAATCCACCCAGTGGGAAGTGATTGGCATCTTATAACAAATCAGATGTAGCACAAGTGAGAAGAATCTGGTTTATTTATTAGAACTTTGCTTCCCAAGTTGAAGCATGACTGCTGGAACCACAACCAGCCGTAGGCTTTAGCAGTCTTTTATTGGGACGTTTGTGGCCCTGTGAGACCAACAGTGTCCACAAATTCATTTTGTTTTCATTTACTCTTATGGTTGAAGAGGGACAGATCGGACCTAGCTCCTGCAGCCGGAGACGGGGTATTACTAAAATAGTCCCCCAGATTGTAGACAAAACAGGTGTAGCATTACATTACAGTTGTTTGAAGGGGGAAAAAACAAGTCTGTGTTTTGGAGGTTCTATGATATGCCTCCTTATACACTATTTACAACAGGCCCTAACATAAAATAAATTTTAAACAGATGCACCAAGGCAACAAGGGGCTCCTTTTCTCTGCAACCATCCTAATATGGTGCAATCTATGCCCAGGAACATCATGCGCCGTGGTTACATTGAAAACAAATGTTGGTTTTATAAGGGCATCAAAGTGCCAAATATTTTAATAATACAGTAACACATACAGCAAACCTGTATTTTAGATCTCAGCTGCGAACAAAGCCAGAGACGGCAGCTGGCCTCCTGCAGGTAACAACTAGCAGAAGCATCAGGCATTAGCATTAGCGGTTTAGAAGTTTTAAAAAAAACTCACAACTAAACTACTGCTTTGAAGCAACCAGCAAGGCTTTACACAACTTTTGTTCCATCTATCTAATATGATCCAGATGAAAGCCTAGTTAGCATCTTTCTGTTAAGGTTTGGTTTGGTGAAATTTGAGGAGCAGATGTGTTCTGTTACCTACAGAACAGTACAAACTCCATTGTCTGCTGCTGTTGCATGTAAATAACCCAGCTGCCATTTCAAGCCTAGACTGTTGTTGTGCACACAACCACTAGATGGCGCTTGAAACGCAACAGTTTGTCAATTCGCATTTTTGCGCATCAGCCAGTGGCGTTCTATGTTGCCTGCCGTCCTGTCAGGCGCTGTTTTATTTTCTCCAGATACGCTCTTGGACGTGTTGAAGGCATCTGTAAAGGAATGAGGCTTCACCCTGTGGATTTAAGCAAGCACTTTTACACACCAGCTGTGAGCTAACATCTTGAACAACAGTCTGGTTAATGCATAAAACATATCTGCTGTTCTGGGAAAAACGTGATTTTCCATTATGGTAAAATAATTTGCTGTTTCCCTGATACATATCCAGCAAAGTTTTTAGCTGTTATCAGCTCCTAAAAGAATTTCTTAATGCCTCAGAGAGCCACTACTTAGCGGTAATTGTGTATTTATTTAAGGCGCAGCTTTGTTGAGTTTGTTCCACAAAGCTGAAAATGGCAAAGGAATTACTTAGATTGTTTAATTGAATATTGCAATCTGTTTTTAATCCCAGCAGCAGCCTCACAATCAAAGTAGGAACTTTTTAATGATTTCCGTAATCCAGAGGCTGGAGAGAATGCCGGGAGAGATGGCAGCTTCTGGGTTTTCTCACAGACTGCCTTGGTGTGGTAAGAAAAGTAAAAAGCAACAACAGAAAAACAAGGAAATGTCATCGGCCTTGGAAGCTTTCCCAATAAAAAGTCCACCAAAATAAAAAATATACCCCTCCCTATTGAGAATTGACACCCTGCACAGTTGGAGGTTTGTGACCCAAAACAACATGAAGCCTGAACTCTGAATAGTTCAGTGTCGTCTGCGTAGGAAGGAAGAGCCGTCGGGGTTATCGGCAAGAGGTTGACAGCAAAAATAAACCTCATGTCTGGAGTTTTTCTCCCACCCCGTTTGTCCATCCCAACCAAAGAAAAACAACTTGGTCAAAAAATAGCACATGACCTCCTCTAAGGCCACAACACTGCAGCATAATGTGTTTGTGTTCAGTCTTCAGTCTGCTGACGTTGTTAAAAAATAACCAAGTTTTTGGGAAAAAGGCTTAAAGCTGTGAGATTTTAGAGGATCTATGTTTAACGTTGTGAGGAAAGCTTTTCTAAAGAGCCTAAGCAGGAGTATTTCTGTAGTTGGGGACAGAGGGACAGGATGCCTGGAACGTTTGACCTGAGGATATGAGAAAAGGAAACAGTAAATGATACTGTAGATATGAAAAAGAGGATTAACGTCATAGCGGCACAAGGCCGTGACGGACCAGGGCGAACGTGGCATAAATTCCCCATTTACGTTTTTGGTTTTAATTGTTGCATTTTTTCCAGATCAAGTCCCCTGGATAAACGTTAGCATTTGTTGAATTCATCTGTAATTCTAGTTATTATCACACAGTTGCTACGTTGATTTGAAAAAGAGTTCATTCCGACTGCCAGGAGGGGCAACATTTGTCACAGAAATGTGAGTCAGGTCGCTTGGATGACTGAAGGTTGAGTCATGGGATGGCGAGGGGCTGTGGAGGAGAGGGTCTGTTCCTCATTTCCTTCCCAGAGTAAAACAAAACACAACAAAACAACATGGCAGGGTAATTAGTGTTTAGATAGGCTTTAAACAGGTCTCCAGATGCCATTAAACAGCAGAATCGAATTCCTGACTCCTGATGAAGTTCATCTTTGCAGGATTCCCGGGTGAGCAGACACCGGTTATGGCTCTGTACGGCGTCAAGTTATTAACGTTGACCTGAACGGAGCCGTGGCTGGAGTCATGCGATCGTTATTGCCCTTGAGATTAAGACAAAAGTCTCTTTTAAGGGGTATGTTCCTCAGCTCTGCCTTGGTCCTGATGAATAGATTCCATTAGCAGAAGGAGATTAGTGTCTGTAGAAGGTGAAGAGATGAACTTATTCATAAATGAAAGAAAATGAAGGAAAATTGGCCCTTTTTTCCATCTCTGTGCAGATTTAAAAAGAAACTTCATCTCTGGGTTCCCATGGGCAGCGAGGGGGTTGATTGGACAGAAGGTCACCATGGCGACTGCCACTTAACCCCCGAGTGCTGTCTCACAGGCTCGGTTGTGTACATAGGTTCTGCCAAGAGTCAGCAAGATCAGAATCTGGCCTGCAAAGCGCAGCAGCTCTGTAAAACCAACTGTGGCAGGCAGAGGAGCTTTTCCAAAGTTGGGAATCAGCACAGCACAGCACTTTTCACAGCGCCCAGCCCTCCACCTGCCATCTACCCCCCCCCCCCCCCCCCCCCCCCCCCCCCCCCCCAGCAGGTTTTCAGAGGTGAAGAATATGATTCTGCGCTTGATTATAGAAAAATCCTCATCACTTGAATCCAAAGTTAGGGGATGTTGTGCTCTTTTTCCTACCCTTTTAGCATTTTTTAGGTCTTCAACTGGTCTTAAACTCAGATTCAGATTTTAAGCCACGCTAAGAGAAGGCAGATGTTTCCTTGCAATTCTTTTAAAAAGCAGCAACCCCCATGTTGTCGGCGGTTCCTCTCCACAAGGCTGTGCTTCTTACGCCATGAAAGAGCTTCACCCAAGCAGCTCGCACGGCAGATTACAGATGAGTAGAGACAGGTAGCAGTGATCCCACAGCATGATCCAACACACTACAGTATCCCCACCCACACAATTACAGTGCAGACTTCATAAGCAGAATTGAAAAAAAAATGCAGATAACAGCAGTGTAATTATCTTCTGTCTCCTCTAGTCTGAGAAACATCATCTCGATGTTAAATACAGCGAGTTGTGTGTTTGGTTAGCGCGGTCCGGTCCTGCAGAGCCACAGAAAACTGGAAAAAACCCTTCTGTCTTGTGTATTCTGTGACAGGCTGGTCACTGTTTGCATTGCAGGCGCCTCAATGATTCTGGATCTAATGTAGCTGGATGTGTGTGTGTGTGTGTGTGTGTGTGTGTGTGTGTGTGTGTGTGTGTGTGTGTGTGTGTGTGTGTGTGTGTGTTGCATGTGTCTGTTTAGCCCTGGAGACCAAAGCTCACACATCCCAGTTCAACAGCCAGGGAGAAAAAGCCAGACAAACCGGGTCAATTTTTAGATCCACATTCCAACTGTTGAGTAAAGCATGAGCTGGAAGTGAGGAGGTGCTCCGGCGTTTCCTCCAGTGGTAAGTTTTAAGCTTTATTTATACGCCTCATTCGGTTTTACATCTGCTGTGTTTATTACTTGGCCGCCTTCCATACGGCCTACATGTGGTGCTTGAGTTTTACGCTTGAAGTCTATCGAAAGCCACAACAAATAAGTGTAAATGCGGCATAAATCAGGTGTTTGTGTCACGTGAAAACAATGCTGAGGCCTTCGGGCCCCTCTGAGGACATCAGTATTAAACTCCATGTGGTTTGTCTTGGAGCCCTGGTGCTCAGGTTAGTTTCAGGATGGGGGGGGTTATCATTCGTCATCACAGCCACAACAGGACGCACATGTTAAAGCCACTGGATGTAATTTTCTGCTGCCGTAGGGCCGTCGGGCCTAAACAAGGACAACAAAAGAAGCGTTTTAGCGGTGCGGCGAAGTAGGACGGCATCGCTGAAGTTGCTGTCTCACTGCTAAAATGAAAGCCAGGAAGGGACAGTTCAACAGAAAAAGAGTTACACATAATTAAGAGAAAAAAGGGTGTTTGGAGAGTTAAGCCCTCCGCATGGTGAAAAGTTGGATTTGCTTCGCTTGGTATCTGTTGTTTGTTTAAAAACAGCGTTGATTTTAAAGTGGTGTTTGTCTCTCAGACAGAATTCTGTTCTTAATGGGACAGCAGCAGGATAGCGAACAGGCAGAGAGTGGCCAGAAATGAAAGAGCTTTAACTAAAGGACCAATCAGCTGCGTCCGTCTCTCATCAAACCTCTAGAATTCTATGATCCTGACGTAATTTTCTTTAGACCTGGAGGTTGTTAGCGACCCAACCAATTGATCATTTTTCTACTATTTCAGGACTAAAATCTCCATATCTGGCTAAAGCATCGTCCCCGATTCCACATCACACCTCAGCCGCTACTCACAGAAGTGTGTGAACCCCTCAATATTGCACTAGCTTCAATTTCAAATGATCTTTCAAAGTCAATCATTTTAAGTAAAGGTGAGCTGGACTTATAAGATCCAGCCAGTTCCTCAAGTTGAATTCATCCAGGCTTCTATTTCCATGGTTCCGGATGTCATTCTGTGGTCCAACACGTTAAAAGGTTTTCATTGAAGCAACTTCATGGACTTCCCCTTCAGTTCTGACTGAACGTGCGGCATCAGCCACATCCAGCAGGGGAAGCCGGGTCGCCTGTGTTCAGGTTCTGAAGGGTCCATCTCTCCACAAAAAGACAATATGCAAAACTGGAAAACTGTGGAAAGAAGAATCCAAGGCATGAACAAAACCCGTTACTGGAGCTTCATTTTCAGGGGAACGGAGCTGTAGCTCAAGGACGGCTTCGCCAACTGATCTGGGGGTCCCCCCTTCTGGGAGGGAGGCCTGTCCCAGTGCTTGGAAAACCTGACTGTTGACCTCTTTAATGGGGCTCTGTCACGGTTCAGTGTGAATGTCAGAGGCTGAGTTCCGCGTGTAAAACGTTGGATTCAGTTGAAGGTTTAGGACGACACAGAGGAGCTTTTGAGGCTCACGAGCCTCAATCCACCCGCGCGGCGTCAGAACGCTCTGTCCTCGGGGGTGTGGGGGTCGACGTACAGCTGCTGAGCGGGGGACGGCGGCGTGAACGTGCGTGTGTTGAGGTGTAACGCAGGACTGTCTTTCAGGTGTGAAAAGAGCAACATCGACATGGATGTGGAGGATAAAGAAATGGAGCTCCTGAGCAACAGCATAGCTGCGTATGCTCATATCAAAGGTGGGTCAGAGGTCAGAGGTCACGGCGTGGGTCCTGACTCCCTGATATCTGAAAAAATGTTCGCTTTTTCTATTGCAGCAAACCCGGAGAGCTTCGGCCTGTACTTTGTGCTCGGCGTGTGTTTCGGCCTGGTGCTGACGCTCTGCCTCCTGGTCATCCGCATTTCATGTAAGCCACGAACCAAGATGGCCTCCTCCACCCCGGAGAAGAAACCCCTAAAGAACGTCGCTGAGAGGGTGGACGAGAGCGCGGAGGAGGAGGACGAGGACGGCGAAGACGCCGAGGCCCCCGTCCCTTCGCCCAGCACAGACGCACCTGTCAGCAATCACACCAGCCAATCGGACGGGACCCTGAGTGTGAACGTCTTTACGTCCGCCGAGGAGCTGGAGCGGGCGCAGCGGCTGGAGGAGAGGGAGCGCATCATCCGTGAGATCTGGAGGAACGGCCAGCCCGACATCCTGGGGACAGGAACGGGAACTATTGGAAGGGTGCACTACTACTGACTCCTGAGGCCGCAGCGGCAGCCTTCGATCGGCTCCGCCAACGCTGACCTGCGCGATATTGCACTTCCTGTGTGGCGAGATGAAATTAGAAAAACAGGTTCCTGAAAGACTTATTTAACTAAACGGGAGAGTGGCAAGTGTATGGGACACCCTGCGTGATGTTTAAGGACCCAAACAGACAGTTGTGGATTCATGTATATAATAGGAGAGCAGACGTGTTCATACCGTGTTGAAGTTCTTGAAGGATGATTAAATCGCTGATCATAGACTGGATTTGTGTGGAAACCTTTCCTTTTTTTCTTGGAACTTGGAGAACCTTTTGCTTCATCAGGTTACACGTCCCCTAAAGTACCAAAGTAATTACGTTTCTTTCATCTATGAGTCCAATAAATGCGCGACTGTGTTTTGAGGAAAAACGTCCCCATAGGAAATGACAAAATTAAAGGATTAAGTCAAGTCATTTTGTTTTTCCTCCTAATTACCTGCCCCAGACAAACACAGAGCCCTTTCACTGCGCCTCCGGGCCGCAGATGTAATCAGCTTGATGAGACAAAAACTTTTCTGATGAGGCAAATGGAATTCCTTTTGTTTGCTTGTTTATTTTTAATCTTGCACAATTGTTATTAAATTAGAAACATTAGAGAAATAGATTTATTTTTTTTAAAACCCCAACTGTCAGATTTGATAATAAGGGCTTGGTGCCAGTGGAGTCAGATGACAGATGATAAGAGATGTAATATGATTGCTGGGAATGAAATTCATTTCCCGTCTTCTTTGAAAAAAAACAACTGAGTTAGTGAAAGCTCCTCCTGGAGGAGGCTTCCACCTATCTATCTATCTATCTATCTATCTATCTATCTATCTATCTATCTATCTATCTATCTATTGCTTTTTCCCATGCTTTTTGTGTTTTATAGAAAAAGCATTCTTTCATCTTGTTATTTAATCTGTGCTGCCATCAATTGCTTCTTTGTTCACATAGTTTGATGTATTTCGTTCCTTTCGTTCCTGCGCCTTCAGTGACCTCGTAATATTTAAAAATAGCCTGTTCCCATGGTAGTTTCTGGTGCACCCGTTCTACGATGACCTCCAGATGTCGTCCAGATGTGCTCTACAGTGGGTAGCACTGTCACCAGCGCCAATATGAGAGAGCAGATCCGCAGCTGTACATTACATCGAAGACTGGCATGTTTCAATTGTGATCAAGTTTAAGCCTTCGGTGTGCAGACGTTCTCAGTCTGTCGTTTTTTTCTAAATCCAGCCAGGTAAAGTCAGCGTGTTTGACAATTTTACTGTCAACTTGGGGCAAAGGCTGAGTTTTCAACTCGATTGTGTCACAGAGCCGTTTATTTAACAGTCAGCTGCTTCAATCTCAAATAAATTTCCCAACTGAACCTGATGGTCAGGGTTAACGTGTACAGCTGTTTGTAAAGCGCTGCGCGGTAGTGACCTCTACTGGTTTGATCTCACATTACATCTGGTGAAAAGATTCAGTGCCCAAATAAAAGACTGAAAACTATATTTTAATGTCTTTGCAAAATATATCATGGATAATCACTCGTATGTACAGCTGCATATATTACATATACTGTGGTCCAGAAAGTCTTAGAACTATACATCAGGTTGAAAATGGAATGTGTTGAGCAGTAATTGTAAAGCCATTAAAGCAGGCCCCAGTTTAAAAACTTTAGAATGTCCAGTGCATGTTCAGCCTCAGTTATGATTGTCTTTGCAGTCGGTTGATCCGTAGCCTCTGTTCGATGGTCCTTTTGTTCTACTTCTTGTCCATTTTAACAGCCAGAGGCCCAGTGTGTCCACTCACAGTGTGTGTCAGGAGCTCAGCACTACAGCTTCATTCTCAAACTCTGCACTTCCAACTGAAAAAGACAAACCACTTAGTAACAACAGCACAAACCAGGAGCCAGACCCGACTATTCTTTAGCGGCATTCCCATTGACCTGCAGGATGGTCCCTTTACTTCTCTCCTGGCTCAGTTCTTCTTTCAGTTCTTTAATATCTTGCCTGTATGGAAAAAAACAAATAAAAAATGCATAATTGTGTAGTCTGTGACCATGTAGGTCCAGTATAGCATCTTTATTTACATGAATAATTAAGAACTAAGCTTGAGAGGCTGTTGTCTTATTAAAAAGAGAACTCACTCATGTTGCCTCTGTAGCAGCTCCAGAGCCATTCTCAGCTCTTTAATTTCAGCCTGCAGATTTTCCAGACTGATTTCTTCTTTCTGGATCACTGGCCTGCCGTCCACGACCACTTTAGGCACCGGAGGTCGAGAGGGCGGTGGCGTCTTTGGTTGGTCCGGTTTCGCAGGAGATGGCAGTAGGTTCTCTGAAGTCTGTGCATCGCAGTGGAGAAAATGTAGACCATTCATCACTAGTTTATGGGAACGACACAATTGTGCTCCAGCCATGTGACGGACCTTTGGCAAAGCGGGAAATCTGTCTGTCTGGACCTTGGGTGCTGATTCTGGTTCATTCTGGTCAATGCCCTGGGGTGAACAGAATGGCCCAAAATAAATTCAATCTTTAAACAAACACACTCATTTACTTAACATTTCCATTTATAAACATGGGAAAATGCCTGGTTTTCTTAACCTAATACACCTCTTTTAGTAATTACAATAACTTAAATCTAAAAACAGAACCTGTTCTTCAGAAACCTGTTCTTCATGGTACTACAGCGCCTCCCAGTGGTGAGAAGATGCCATTGCATAACCGAAGGTCGTCTGACGTCATGCACGTCAAATAATTAGGTGGCATGCTTAAAAACGTTAAATCCTGACAACCTCTAAATGATACCAAATAAAAGGCAAACATGGGTTAATGGAGGGTGAGTTACTCTTAGAAATATTTCTATGAAAGCCCAGAGAGGGGGCCAGAAATTGTTACTGCTGTTACATGGGTGTAACCAGGGTTTTCACCCTTTTAAAATAGACCTTATGGCTGTACTCTGTCCAGTCTATCTGAGATTTCAGGAATGTCTTTGTTAATGATTTCCCCTGCATGACAACTGGACCTTGAGAGCAGCAGTAGGTATAAAACTCTATATAAAACCAAAACAATGGCTGTCTCTCAGTGTGACCATTCCTCCTGTGTGATCTTTAATTATAGTTAAAAATTAAAAAAAAAAAAAAAAAACATGGGAAAATGTCACTGCGTTTACACTGTCAAACACACACCAAGTGCCAGGTGGGAAATCTGAGACTCGAGTATCCGAACCTAAAGCAGTTGCCTGGCAAACCCATGTTGCAAATGTCATGGACAGAATTTGGGTAGGAAAAACAAACCTAAGAAATAATTCACTTACCTGGGTGGCCGTTATCAAGCCTGACGGTGGTCTCCTCTGGGGGGGTTTGGCTCGGTTTGCTGTGGGGTGAGTTAGCTTTTCAGTCTCCAAAACCACGCCATCGAATCTGTCCGTTTCCTTCACCTCTGGAGCCACATCATCACTGGCTCTAATGAAAATAAGAGGACACACATCCTGGTATAGTTGTGTATTTTTGACAGTAAAAAGTCTTTCTTCTTCTCTAAAGATGGGTGAATGTGGCTTCCGGTTTCCTTTTCTCTGAGATGGGTGCAGGTGCAGCACCTGGCAGCTGTGCTTTGCAGAAGTTCAGCATCCTGATACGTCTCTCACCATCAGTACACAGCAGGGATCCAGCTTCACGCCACTTACTTTTAACATCCAAATCAGACTGTAATGTGCCGATAAATGAGACTGAAACACCCGAGCTGATGCACGTGGAAGCAAATTTGAGATAATCCCTGTTCTTACTGGGTTGTTTTTCCCCCTGAGTGAGTCAGTCCGTGCCGTTTGCGCAGGAAACAGGAAATGGGTTCCAATCTTACTCATGACACATTTCCACTGAGTTGCTAAAGGTCAAATGTCCTGGTATTTGTATTTTAAGGGCAATATGGCAGCTTGTGCTAGCAGGTAAAGAGCGTCAGACACCGACACTTTTTACCCGAGGTTAAAACAATCAATGTGACAAATACAAGACAGCTATACTCACTTGGGTAAAACCTTGTTGGGTTTGTCCTTGACTGGAGGAGGACTGGGTTTGGTGATGAATGGCAGCTTTACTTTAGCTGGAGGGTTGCTTCTCAGGTCCTTCACGTCCGGCTTATTGTCTGTAAATCAGTTTTCACACACATATACTGTCATCCAGTGCAGCGTGTCAGGGTCAAACCAAGCAAATCTCAGGTTTACCTTTCACTTTTGCAGGACTTCCGTTCTCCAGCTCTGATGCCTCTGTTTTCGCTGAAAAAATAAAATATATGCCAATAAAATATTGGCATATAAACAACATGGATTCATTAGAGAATACAGAACTGATCCAGTATAATTATTTCCTTGGAAATGACACCAAAAAGGTTTATAATGTCCTTCGAAATTTAAATGTGGCTGATTTGATTTGATCATTAAGGAACGGCTTGTGGAGAAATGAAACCTAAAATATGACCTCTGATGATACAGGTCAGACATGCTGGTGTGACTTTAACACAGCTAACAAGCAGCCACATGGGAATGTATAGTTGCACACGTCACCATACAAGATCAGGTCGCAGCTGCATCCAATAGTGCTTCACTAATGGTTCCACAGGGTTTTAACAAGTTTCTCAGGGAGCGGCGCAACCACTGATTTCAGGACTTTTGGACGCTGACATCAGACATCTAATTCGCTTTATCTCACTTGGTCAGAATAAATAAAGCAGTTATTCTGGTCACAGCTGCTACATAAATGCAGGCACAAATCACAGCCTAGAAGAAGAACAGCAACCGGTGATGAAGAAGAACTGGTCGCCTACCTCGCATCCTCAAAATATTGTGCAACATTTCCCCCCCCCGGAGCGAATCCTCCACCCAGCAATAGTCGCTCAAGTGTTGCTTCTTGTTCTGGTTGTTCAAATCTTTGTGTCAGCGCTCACATCCACCCCTCCTACCCCCGGGTTTCCTCCAAGACTCCTGAAGTGAGTCACATGACCAGTGCCACCATCCCCCATCACAGGCGGAGATTTCCTGTGAATTGTTATGACTGTTACCACACAAGGGGGGGGGGGTTGTACCGACCGTAAGGTACCACAGTCGCTTTATATTTACACCAGCTTTTTTTTTTTTTTAAAGAATTCAACTAATATTTGAATTTTCCATTGCAGCCATGATAATTTGAGTAAGCCACTTCCTGCTCTGGCTTCTCAAAGATGAGACCTCTTCTGCACGTGTTTGTGTTCCAGCTCAGAAGGATTCTGCCTTGATCTGCCTCTTTAATTTCATGGGAACTTTGCAGAGGAGACACCGCGTTGACAAGCCCCCCAAAGTAAAACAAGCATTCAAGCGATTGACATCTCTAACACATTAAACCCACAAAGCAAACAAAGTCACACATTCTCAGAACTGTCATGTGGCCCTTTCATTCGGCTCTCAATGGAGATCAAAGGGAACCAAATGCGACCTTATTACGCAACTGAAAAGCTACTTTTAGGTATGTGTCACATTTGTCACAATTTAGGCGTCAAAATACTAAAGTGTGTAAAAAGAATGTCTTCTAGGCTCTGTATGAATCCATTAACTACTGAAGTAGTGACAGGCTTGTTTCAGAAATCCTGTTGGTGCCCAGGTCCACAGCGAGGACACGGCCGACGCATCTTAGGCTAATTTAGCGCAGCGTTTGCAGCGTAGTGCTCACTTACCGGGGGGCTTGTGTTGAGCGCTGCGTTCAGGCAGTTGGGTTGAGGATCCAGTCTAGAGAAGGAGAAGCAGAAACCTTTGGGCAACCTCACTCCTCAATGTAAACCTTGACGAATTCTAAAATTCACTGCATCCATGACATTAAATGTTTGCTTGTCGCTCAAATTAACTTCAAAATAGCACAATTCCAAAAAGCATTACTGTAAAACATGTCCACGACTTCATGGCAGAACAGTTTTCAAACGCGTGGTACGGAGCAGGTCCAGCACGGGAACGACAGTCGGGCTAAAGTGGATTTCACTGGACTCACTTGCAGAATGTCCTTCGGCGGAATCACCATGACAAAGTTATCGGGAAAGAAGCCGCGCCGTCCGTTTAGCTCTCCCTCCCACCAGCCTTCATCTTCTGTTTCCTTCACAGTCAGAATAAACAGTCACAACAGTCTTTTGGGACGACGGGAGGTTAACAGATGGTCAGGGAAGATACATGAGTCACGCTTTTATCCTTTTTATTTGAGAGATTTGGGAATTTCTGTTGATTTCTCCACCTGATTTGAGGAGCCACCACATTTGGGTGATATAAATAAACACATTATGTAATCTGACACATGATTTCTGACAGTGGCTCAACTGGTTTGACTGGATAAACATAAAAGAGAAGAAAATGCAGTCGGAGGAGTCCATCAGGGAAGTCACAGAAGAGTGTCAACAAGCATTTCCGAACCTTATTCAGTATCACTATGACGTCGCCTTTCTTCAACTGCAGCTCATCCTCCGTTTTAGCCTGGTAGTCAAACAGGACCTGGCAACATTCTGTCACTGGAGAGACGAGGACATAAGTTCAGCTGACATCAGTCCATATCTAAACAGGAAGCGGGTGTGAGGAATAACATGTTTCGACTGAGAGGACAGATCTTATCAGCCTTTACAGGTGTCACATGACCGCCTGAAATTAGCTAGAAGAGACTTGGAGGTGCGGTGCTGTAAACCTGGAGCCATCACAGAGGCCACATATGACCCCATTCGTGAAGAATTCAGCTCATAAGAACCACCTGTGACGTGTCTGAACACAAATAAACCCGTCCCGTGACTTCAGAAACAGCCCGGGTCGAGCAGGAAGGTGGGAACTTACTGGGTTTGCTTTTGTTCCTCACGCTTGCCTTTTGAGGCATCTTCATGCCAGACATGAGAAAAAAGAAAACAAACAAGGCGATTACAACAACATACAGCTGAATCAGCGAAGCGTGTCTCCGTCCTACCTCCCGGCTGAAAACATTAGCGAGTTTGGGTCTGCTTTTGCCATCGTTGCTTTTGTCCTCTGCGAAACAGAACAATTAGCGACATTTGCACCCGAACAAGAGCGACGGCTCAAATCCTCTCGGCCAACCTTTTGGCGCGACAAATATCTCTTTGACAAAATTGGAAGGGAATGCTCCCACTTTGCCGTCTTTCACGCCCATCCACCATCCATCTTCGATCTGTGGAGAAAACCCAAAACGCGCTCAAAAAGAACAACCCGTCCAACCAATGGACTTGAGGGCCTTGAGCCTCTACCTCTCTGATGATCTCTATGATTTCCCCAACGTTCAGCTGCAGCTCGTCGGGGTTCATGGGGTTGTAGGTAAATGTCACCTCACATTTCCTCGTTTGTGGCATTTTCTTTACTGCAAACACAGAAGCCGCCGGGAGTGTGGCGGTGAATAGGTGTGGGACGCACTTTCCCCTTCACGCCACATTTGACCTACCGGTTTTTCTAAGGCTTCGCGGTTCCCTCTTGCTGTCTCCCATTAAGTAAACTGGTATCTCCTGTGATTCGAAGACAAAGCACGCTGTGTTTTAACAACCAGAGGGAGTGTAAAACTACACGCTGGTTGTTCACCAACCTTGACAAAGTTGGAAGGGAAAAGGCCCCTTTTTCCATTCAGTTCACCCAGCAGCCATCCCTCCTCGCTGGCCTTGGTGACGTTTTTCACCACATCCCCCATCTTCACCGTGAGCTCGTCGCTCATGGTCCCTTCAAAGCCGATCAGGACCAGCACCTCTGCAGCGCAGCCATAAATGGGGCAGAAAATCACATTCCTTTTCACACTGTTGCTCTGGCCGTTTGTGTTATTTGCCCTGACATTTCTAAACCGATGAATTACTTTTTTTTGTAGCGTGAGAGAGAGAAATATCAGAGCACCAAAACTGCCTACAAACCAGAAATAAAGCTTGTTATTTTGCAGTTTTTCCACATACCATGGTAATGGAGCTGTCTCTGGACAGGCATCACAGATTCACAGCCACTCAGTCTATGACTTTAGCATTCTTAATGTCGTAAGAGAGATAAAGGACTCACCCATCATCGTTTCTGTTTTCTCCTCAATATGTGAGTGTTTAATTGCGCTTTAATCCACCAAAAACACCGGAAGGAAAGCAGAACTGAAATACCGTGGCGGAGTTAGCTTGCCACAGTCCTTCCTTCTGTCAAACATTAACATTGAGCAACTGTTCTCCAAGGCTAGTCATGACAAGTCAAGTTGTCATGAGGAGGATGGCTCTCTCTCTCTCTCTCTCTCTCTCACACACACACACACACACACACACATACACACACACACACACACACACACACACACACACACACAGACATAGACAGATAAAGACAGAGAGAGAGAGCAAGAGAAAAAGAGAGGGAGAGAGTGACTCAGAAGGAGGGTACAGGAGACAAAAGAACAAGTAAGACTGGTTTACAGCAAATGAACAAAGTTCAAATTGGCTCAAGGCTACAGTGGATTATTGTCTATTTTCAGTTTAGTCCACACATACACACGCACACAACACACACACATGGCGAAATAGGTCATCACAGTTCCGTTATAACATTATTGGTAGGTTGTAATGATACTCTGAAACTCCGGACTCTTTAAAGAGTGCTGCTATGTTTTCAAAAAATGGTAAAATGATGATGTACAATGATTAAAATCACTTATATGATACATACTGGAGGAATAAAATGTAGGTAACTAGAGCAATAAAAGTCTGTAACAATAAAAATTGTCTCTAGGAGAGGAGAGGAGAGGAGAGGAGAGGAGAGGAGAGGAGAGGAGAGGAGAGGAGAGGAGAGGAGAGGAGAGGAGAGGAGAGGAGAGGAAACCATGACCCAGTGGGGTGACAGAGGCCTGTCAGGTGATCATGATTCTGGACCCCGGCAGCCTCGGCTTATAACAGCATAGCTAAGATGTTAACCTAACGATTAGACGACCCCCTAAGTATGATAATTATGTCTGTCTATAATAGTAACTGGAACTACAGATTTTGTAACAATAAGCTTTTTCAAAGAGGAAGGTTTTAAGTCTGATCTTAAAAGGAGCGATGGAGTCAGCCTCCCGTACCTGGACAGGGAGCTGGTTCCATAGCAGGGGGGCCTGGTAGCTAAATGCTCGGCCCCCCATTCTACCTCTAGAGAGATAGCTATAGCTGATGTGCCCAAATGTGCTCAGGGAATGCAGGGGTGGTTTTTTAGGAGCGGTGTGTGCTGAAGGCTGTCCAAGAGAATGCTGCAAGAACACGTTCTAACCTCAGCAATTCTCGCAAAATACTTGCACAGTCGCACCTTAAAAATGTGTGTATTACATTGTCGCTAGTAAATGAGGGTGTCATTTGCATCAAACCATTGAAACGCATCAACACGATTGTCCTTTTGTTTTAATTTACAGTCAGAATCAAATGGGAAACAACCCCTGTTTAAAATGCAGCTCTGAAGAAGCAGTGAATTCAGCTCCATCTGTATTCCAGTATCATACAAACATGAGCAGTAGATGTACGGAACAGCCAGTTGGAGAAGGATTACAGCAAAGATGTCGAATACGAAAACACAAAACAGTGTCTGTAAAACACGTTTTCTGTCCCTGATTCCTACCAACTGGGAAACAGACCATATGCACATCATTTACAAAATGATCTAAAACTAAAGCAGGACTTAAAAAAGCAAATAAAAAACCAATAAATCATCTACAGCATCACAGAGAAATCCAAAAAACCCGACCAGGTACCAGAGAGAAACCGCTTGAGTCCAGAGGACGACACAATTTGAGTATTTTATTGATATGTGGTAATCAATGTGGTAATCAGTAAATTAGGAGGATAAGTGATTTATCTTTGGTAACCGTGTCTCCATCTTAGATCGATTTAATCTTTTTTTGATGACAAAAAGATCTGAGAACAAAGGCTTCCACCCTCCTCACAGTTTGGTCCCGTTGTGAAATCAGGGTCATCTGAGAGTTGAAAAGGTTAAATAACTCGCACTGTTGAGCGGTAAACTCCACTAAACAACCTTATTCCTGTTAAAAACCTACAGTAGTTGTGTAAGAGCATGAGCGTTGCCTTTGTCCAAGCATATTATATACATACAGTACATTATAATAAAATCCTGTCTGCTGCTTTGGTTTCAGATATTATTATAACACACAAGCTCATCCATCCTGCTTTCCAACGTTCTATTGCCTTGTTATTACAGTTACATGTAAGCTCTTATATAATATGAAAGTGGTATATCACCACCCTTAAACACCACCAAATGATGCAAAGAAAGAGAATAAAGCAAAAAAATAGGACATCAATGTGAAACTATCTGGCAAACAGCAGTTCTGAACCAGTGCTTCCACTCGGTTTTCCTTGAAACCTTTGATATTGAATATTCCGCGTTGACGTTGGAGCATCATCTCGCCCGAGCGCTCTAAAATCGTATAAATGGTGCCGGGGGCCACGCCCCCCACGCCAGCTCGGGGGTCAAGGCCTTTGCCTGGACTGAACTTTGCGACGGCGTGAAGCTCTCAGCGCCGCCGCTCAGCTGCGCTCGCCCGCCGACTCTCTTTCGTTTCTGTGGTCCTGTTGCGTCTCCCTCTCTCGCTCAGCCCGGTCCTCAACGTTGATCCCAAACTTCTTGTGGGCCCATTTGGGGCTGTTAGCGCTGGGACCGCTCGTGGCCTTGCGTATGATGAAGCGCGCTCTTCCACGCGAGGAGTCGCCCCGTCCTCGGTTTTCTGTGCATTTAAGGTCAGCCTCCCCGTCTCGGTCGTCGTGCTGTCAAGTGGAAAATTGTGTTACGGACCAGCGCGATGACTCAATTTCAGTACAGGGAAAAGTTGGGAAGCGAAGAATTCGGCCATACCAAGTAGTATTTTCTGCTCTTAGGCGTGAACTCTGGGTCCCACTCATCCTTGTTGGGGTGTGCTGCCAGGTTGTTGCTATGTGAAGCGTTTCCCTGGAAACTGCCTCTGTTCCAACCCCTTCCTCGGATTCGAACTTGCTATGATACGATCCAGGAAGAAATGAAAAAGCTTAATTAACAACTTGATTACGCGCCTTTCTTAAACCTGTTCTAGATCAACTAAAAAGGAGTTTGCAGAACTCACAAATCCCCCCTGTGAGGCCTCATGATTGCAACTGATCCCGGTGACTCGATTTCACCCGCTCGGCCCGGGTTTAGACTTTTCTCTTTATTCCTCTCAAAGGGTAATTCATCTCTTTGGGACTCGGAGGAGGAGGAAGAGGAGGAGGAAGAGCTTGAGCGGGAACGCCTCTTCTTACTTTTCCTAAAACCAGGATGCAAATGTTCAGGCCATTATGCAAATGACATCATTGGCAGCTGAGGGAAGGTGGGCGTACTTTGAACTCTTGTGGCCTTCGGAGAACTTGTCCACTGGCGTCTCTCTGCCACAATCTTTCGTGTCTCTTTCTCGATTTTGATGTTTTTCTTGGGTACAATATTTTTTGCGGCGCTCAATATCCAGACGGAGATCCATGGGATCGCTCTTCAGTTTTTCCCCGCCGTCCTAGTCAAATCCAAAAGAGGAAACACAACATTGACGGACTAAATACAGATATCCAAACCAACACCGAACAGAATTACGTTATAAATTAGATTATTTTTTTTTATCCCCAGTTCAGTTAAAGGGCCACACCAGTAGTTTTGCTGAAGACTGTCTAAAATTCTCCAAAGCATACATTTTCAATTTCCAGTCAACATGTAAATGTTAAAAAATTAATAAATTTAAAAAGTAATGGGGCAACCTCGCAGAAACAGCTCAAAGCACCCTGAGCCTGCGAGGAGGAAGGAGCTCCTTCTCTTCCTTCTCTTGTTTTCACTGATTCCTTCCCGGAGCGCTTCCACTGACAGCAATGTTAAACCAATCCCAGGGCCTCGGACGCGCGTTTCAACACGCCAAACCCAAACAACGTCAGACGGTGAACATCAGAGCCTGAGTGAGAACCTCTGGAATGAGGTGGTATGCTTTGGGGAACAGCATAAGCTACAGTTTGACTGAGCAAAACTACTGTTATGGTTCTTTAACAGCAGAACTGTAAGGTTCATGCACATCCAAGGTTGGATGATATCTATTTTTAGCATTTGTGCCTGGTGATTGCTGCCCTGCTGTGTCCATGCAGCATTAACAGAAATCAAAGAAGCACAGGTGCAACATTGCTTGCTGATGGTTATTTCCTGTCCTTAGTTTTTTCAGGAATACTTACAAAGACAACAGCTTAGAATCCTTTGGCACAGTGGCTTCCGTGTCTGAACTCATATGACTCAATAGTCTTGACCGGATCACATTCTAACCATGTGGGGGCAGTATAGAGCAAAGTCAAAATGCCTTGCTTTGCTTTTTCACTTCTTAGACATTTTGAACCTCTCTTCAAGGAAAGCCAGAGGCTTTAAACAAAATGCAGTCTAAAGGCCTCTGGTTTGGTCACTCATGTGCTTCCAACAAACTTCATACAGCGGAACGTTCAGTCACCTTGTACGGGTCATCCTCTGAGCTTTTCACCGCCTCAAAAAGTTGCGAGTGTTTCTTAAAAGCTCTGGGTGAAACATCAATTCTCCTGCGGCAGAGAAACAGAGTTAGGCTAAACACACACACGGTACAGAAGTGGCTCAGCAGAGGCCAAACAAGACAGGAGGAGAAGAAAACCTGGTGAGAAAACAAGCCTGACCTCCAGGCTTGGGGGGAAGTGGGCTACCTGTGAATCTCTGGGCTTTTTCTGGGCTTCATTATTTCCTTCTCTGCAGCTCTTCTGTGGTACATGGTGAAACGCTCATTTAGGGTCATCTCGCACGGTGGGAAGTGCTGAGCTGTGCGGGAAGAGGTAAACACAGCTGTTGTCAGCCTCGGTCACCTGTCACCAAGCGTGACGCCGCACTAAAAGTGACCCCCTCACGAGAGCCTCTGCAAGTCCGCGGCACTTTTACAGAAACCCGCCTCGTCTTAAAAGTTCTGCAGCTTTAAATGCAAAGACTCACCTTTAATATGGTGAACAATGGCGACGATGTGCTGAGCGAACAGTTCCGATGGACACCTCTGTAACTGAGCGTTCGGAATGTGCTGGAAGATGGCGCGGAACTCCTGATCCTTCCTTGAGGACTGCACGAGGCACTGAGACAGCTGCCGTTCCTCGGCTAAGACGGTGGAACAGCTAGAAATGACAAAGGGAGCATCGCTTTGAGTTCAAATGAAGCCTCATTCATTGACGGCGGCGTTAAAGTGCAGCTTTGGGGACTCACCCAAATAGACTTTCTCTGAGAAAGTCCGCCCGGACGTTTATTTTCGCTTCCGATGTTCTCGGGAACGAGAAAGGCGAGTTGTCTGTCTTAATTGTGAACAGCTCTCTTTCAAGATTCCTCCTCCGTGGAGAAGGAGACAGGATGGAGGAAGACGGCGCCATCTTCCTGGCTTTGAGATCAACGTCGGCAGACATGCCGTCAAATTTGCCCACCGCCTCTCTCTCCCTGAGGGCAGCAGCCAGGCCGGCCATTTTCTCCTGCTTCTGACTGAGATACAGGTCCTCAGTCATGGCGTCGCTGTTGGCCGCCTGCGAATAGGCAACATATGGCCTTTTGCTGAATCGCTCAGCGAACAGATCCCGGGCCGACCGAGCGGCCTGGCTTTTGACCTTCGAGAAGTCGTCATTGTGAAAAAACCTTGGCTCCTCGCTGTCTTCCCCATCGGGGGACAGAAAAGGAGAAGCTTTCAGAATGCTCTTCATAGAAAAGCTGCCATCGGCGGCCCTGTTGTACTGCTCTGGCGCTGAGTCAGAGACAATGGTCGATGGTTTGCCGTTTACTTTTTCTTGCTCCATATTGACTTCCTTGGTTTCGGTGTCATTGCCATTTTCCAAAGCTTTGGCTTTTTGTTTTGTTCCTCCAGAAACCTAAACAGTGACAGAGAGAGGGAGAGCTTCATATCTGGCTGTGCAAAAGCATTACTTACGTGCTAACACAACAGAGGCGACATTTCTAAAAATAAACAAAGGCAAAGCTGTCAGTTCATTTTAGCTGGGAAACAGACTTACTTTCCGAAGGCGATGGAGATTGCATTTTTATCTCCCTCCAGATAGTCCTCATTGGAGAAGAAGCTGGAAAGCACTGAATTCAGGCATTCTTGAGAGGCTTTTTTGGTTGCGAATGAACTGCATGCCGCCTCACATGAGGGGCCGCCATTGCTAATGGCGTTTGTCATTTTAGTGGGGGTATTTGACGCGGCGTTATGCGGGGCGTTTTGACCGGCGCCAGCAGCAGAGCTCGCCAGAGGGCTCATCTGGTTCTGGCCGCTGCTGCAGTTTGTCGTGGTCTGCCAGCTCCCCTCTGTTTTCCCACCACTACCATCTTCTTTTGCATCTCCTGCCAAACCAGCCACAAGTGCCTCCGTCTCTCCATCCCCCCCTCCTTCCTTCTGGACCACCTTGGAAGCCAACGATTTCTCCTTCACATCTTTGGAGTTTTGGCTAATCGGCAGGCAGTTTTGCCTGAATTTGGGGGAGGAGTTGTGGGAGGAGGCCGAAGAATGCCGCGAGTGCCTGGACAGCGGCGTGGGGGATCGATCAGAGTGGTGAGAGGCATCACGAGGGGGGCTTCTTGAGCTGCTCTGGTAATTCTGAGGTCGTCCTTGTGAGTAGTTCTGCTGCTGCTGCTGTTGCTGCTGGTGGTGGTGGTACTGCTGCTGCTTTTTTTGAGGGTTCTGCTTGTAATTCTTCCAGTTGGGTCGGAAGTTATGATTGTTGTAGCCGCCGCCCCCGCGCTGGTAGTGTCCGCGAGGAAAAAAGCCGCGTCCTCGGCCCCTGAAATTGAATGGCCTCCGCCCGCCGCGGATATAGCCCCTGTAATTGCGATTGTTTTGATAGCTTCTTTGATAGTTCTTCTCCCTGTTGTTAGGGGGAGAATGAGATCTTGACCGTGACCTTGACCTTGACCGTGTCCGAGACCTGGAGCTGTCAACAAAAACAGAAACACCTTGGTATTACCTATCATTTCAATTTGTTGGTGATATGGTTATGTTATATTGTGGCATCACTGGAGCAGAAACTCTGTATTTGAACATTTATGCAGTACTAAATATGTAATCTTGGATTAAAAATACAATGAAATAATGGCTAATGTGCATGCAAGTGTGGCCAAACCCTAATTCGCTATTGTGCAGGAGTTGATGACAAACCACTGCAGAGGAGCAATTGTTGGACAAAAAAAAAAAAACAAAGAACGGAGGCGCTGAGCCAAACTGTAGGTTCACATAAGTCCACATGGCGGCTCTGTTGCACTTTTCTAAAAATAATCTGGAGCGCTCCAGCTTGATCCTGCAAAGGCTGGAAAATCGGAGCCATGAAACAGCATGCTCTCTTCTTTGAATCCTGGATTTCGTATCCGAAACAGATTCTTCTTCAAGCCAAGCCACATGAAAAGACATCATCCAAAACTTCCCACAGAAGTAGCTTTATCAGTCTTCCCATTTTGAACATGTGACAGCCCAGTCCAGACATGCTTTTAGCGTCTGCAAGATTTTTCTCCCCCTGATACACGACCCTAAAAGTGTCACTAAACATCAATCAAAATGACAAAGTTATTTCTGAATCCTAAATGTACCACAGAGTCATGCAGCTTTGAAAGTTATGCTAAAAAGAAAAAAAAGCACAAATATAATGGCTCAATAAGTTCCTCGATGTTATCTTAACAGCAACTGTAACTAAAATAATGTACAGACATGATATAGTAAAAAAATCTGAAACTCACCAGTTGTGTTTTTTCATTGGAATACAAAGTGAAGAAGGCAGCGCTCTGAGCTGCACTGCACACTCACAACACAAGCTAGCACTACTACATCTCGTCTGCCTCGCTCTGCTGGAACACAGTCACATGGACCATTGGAAGTAGGTGGGGATCAACTGGAATACTCTGACTGTGTGGTTGCCCACCACATGGGCTGTTCTACCAGTTTCAGCTTCATAAAGTAAATCCTTTATACTTCAACTGTTTCAGGCTGCAAAAGATGGCAACAGTGAGAGGGAAGTCACGTTAAACTATAAAGTGAACGCTTCAGCTCAGCACATTGCTGGGCGGTGTTGCTCTCTGACCCCGTCGTATGACCCTTACAGCCCCCGAATGTCTCCTCTACTCGTGCAAATCTTAATGCATGTTGTGTCGCTTCCAGGAAAGCTGCTGGGATTTTATTGCCATGCCACAGCCAATCTGCCAGTAAAGGCATTAGAGGGAGGTTTTGCTTCCAAACGCACCCCATAATCACATGATAAAACTACAATGAAGGCAGTATGAGCAAAGCGGGGGGAAAGCGTCCGTGCCGCAGAGATGGGATACTACAAAAATGTTTTCCCACGTTGGGAAAACTCTAGGTTAAGTTCTTGAAATTAACATTTGAACTCTTTTGCAAACATTAATTTCCTGTGGATGCAGAAGCCAAATTCTGTGTATAAATATATGCTAAATCAATGAAAAGGTAACTCCTTCTCTCAGTTCACACACAGCCAGACACCCATGTGTGTGTGTGTGTGTGTATATATATAGCATATTTCAGTTGCCTAATTTATGGTCAGTCCTTTAAGAATGATGATGAGTGTGCAGTCAACCAGCATGTCGCCGGCTGCACCTGCTGCTAGTTTCTCTTTTCATGACAAGAGACTTTGTTTTGTCTCAGTCAGCATGAGGTCAGATGTGTCCCCACGTGGGACGAGGGCAGATCAAATCCCAATGCTCTCATCTGGGAACGTCTCCTGAACATACAAGCACACTGCTGCCAGCTCAATGTTTGGGAGGGGCGACAGACGCTACCTGTAACGGCGCTTCCTGGACCGGGACCTCGAGCTACTTCTGGAGCGGGAGGTAAAACGGGACCTGGACCTGGACCTGGAGCGGCTCCGAGACCTCGAGGCAGAGTTGGACCTGGGCATGATTGAAACCTGCACCCCTGAAACCACCAGAAAGCAGTTGGATCTCGGAAAACAGAATAAAGCAAAAAATAACAACAATTTAAAAGCTAACTTTTGAATGCACAGGCCTCACAGCATCGGTGTCAACAGGAAGTCAAGCAAAGAAAAATTCATTCAAAGAAATTCAAGAGTAAGAAAGACAATATTCAACAGAGATGAGCCATCTGAGATGCGTTTCCAGACTTGCTGTAATGCAAATGCTGAGTGAGGAAACACAACAGCTGCGAAAACAGCCCACAATCTGGTGAAGTGTAAGACATCTGAACAGAGCCGGGCTTATTTAGACACTGCTCATCTGCATGAAGGGCCGACTCAGCGCTTCAACCATCCGAGACAAAATACAATTACGACAGTCAAGAATTGTCAAATGGACAATAAAAAATCAGCAAAAACAACATCCATGTCTCCGATATGAGTTCCTTCAATAATGAAGGTAATACAGAAGTTTAACCAAACTGAGATGATCGCATATGTAGGTAACGTTATATGTTACACACCAATCCACAATCTCGAGATCATCGTTACAAGACTGAAGAGTTGAGGTTAAATACGCGGATACCTGTGCAAATTTAAACAAATAAATACTTGTAACTTGGGTCCTAGTTCAGTCCTTCCTGGTTTCTCTGTAAACGAGTTGTGTGTGTGTGTGTGTGTGTGTCTGTGGTGAGGCCAGCCGTGGAGAGAAGCGCACGCTTGGTGCACTTTGACTCAAGTGCACCTGTATTTTTCTGTCTTCTCCTCTCCCGTGCGTCCCCAACGCGCCCCCCAGCGCTGCGGTACGATTCTATTGTAGGAGCATCTATTTCTCTCCGAGGAGCAGGCAGCATTAGCTGTGACACGCGATCCTGCGGGCGCAGCAAATGCCAGGGATCAGACAAATGATGAGAGCCATCTTCAGGGACTTTGCAAAGAAGAAACTGAAGACAGGTCAGGAATTTCCAAAGCAACACACGGGTGTCACATGGTGGTCCCGGGGTGCGTCTGTTCGACCGCTTTGAAGCGTACTGAAATGGATCTTTCCCCACCTACTCCCCAGGCTCTCTGATCCTCTTTCTTCTCCTCAGCCTTGACAGATTGTTGTTTTTGGCTCTCTGGAACACATTTCCTGACGTTCTGTTTACTGGCGTGTCATAACTGGCCCTCAGACATGCACCTTTCTATGATGTATAGCTCTGATCTGAAGTCATCTTCCTGGGGTTTTATTTTCTCTGGTGAAGGTCTGTTGTGTGGCATCCGACTTTAGATGGCACTTCTGTGTTTCACACCTTTGCATACGGTTAAGAATAGCCCCCCTGAAACTTTTGAGTGCTAAATGAAACTTTAATGTAAAGTATCCTTCGCAGGCTGCCTTCGGAACCATCACGTTACCGGCTCCGTCATGCTTGATTCTGGCTGCGCCTGCTGCGTTGGCGGACGGATCGAACGGTGGAATCGGCCCGGATTGATAAGCAGCTGCAGCTGTCGGCTCCGCATGGTCGACAGCCTAGTCGCCGAGATTTCAGCCTGTTTACAAGTCTGCGGCATGCCCAGTCTGCCCCCCCCCCACGCATCAACGCAGCCACTGACATACACGTATGCAAATACAACGTGCGCAGATCCTATACTGCATCTGTGAATTCTCAGTTGACACATTTTCTCCTCTGAAATTACCTCACTGCAGCTGCTAATAGGACTTAAATAAGTCCTGCATGGCATCATGCTACAGCATTTACTCTTTCTTCCTCTCTCACCCAGAATTTGATCAGCTCAACACTGTCGATGAGCGTTGTCAGGCATCCAGGTCCAAGAGGAGTCTGCACTTCCTTTGGTTCGTTCAAAGTCGTTTCACCTCAGTTCTGAACTGGTGAAGCCTTTTGGATTTGAGGGGAAACGTCTTTGGAAAAAAAAAATAAAGGAAGTCCAGTTGTCCAGTTTTCAAGCCAAGAACTCAACACTGCACGTCAATTTACAGGTAAACAGGGGAAGAAAATCCAAATAAAACTATACTGATGGTAAAAAGATGACCTCATCTTCATAAAAAAAAAGATGCAATGGCATAGTAGAACGGAAATAAACTGAAAACAGCACTTTTAAATAGCAGAGCTGAGTCTCGGAGACACAAAATCAAGGTTCGGGTTGAGACGCCACCGTAGTGTCAGCTGGATAATCCTCCTCACCTGTTTGCCTCACGTTTACATAGCCCAGATCAACAATGGTGAAGCAACTCGATAGCTCAACGTCCCCAAGAAGAAATGCTCCACTCAATCAACAGCGCTGTCATTAAGCCCGGCATGCCGCAGTGGCAGCTGGAAACACATTTGTCATTCAAGCGTGCCCCTTCCCCCGAGAGACTCACCGTTTCGAGAGACGTAACACCTGCTTTAATCAACCCTAAAGAAAACTCCCAACTGAGATGATTGACGGATATCAATACTGTCAGATATAACCCTTTCTGACCTTCACTGTGGGCCAACAAATACAGACAGAAGAAGATCTGAACTCCTCAATGATGATGATAATGCAGCGACCTGCTGACTTCTACGCTGCCTGAGAGGCTTCTGCTGGCTAGAAAAGGGCAGCGTGCACACCTGTGCCCTCCGCATGTTGCTCACTGGTCTGTCATCACCAGGTCTGGCGAACGCTACCGCAAAAGACAATCTCGTCATCAGCTGAACTTCTCCATTTCCAACAGTTGGAAAGAGCATGCTAAATGAGTTCCAGTTACATTTCAGCTGTTTGAACTTTCCCGTGAACACAATTTGGTCCAGTACAATCGTCAATCAAGTTAGTTGTTTGCAGACATCAGGACTTTATTCTGTTTTCTAAAGGAGAGTCAGGCAGAAGCAACACCTTTATCGTTGTTAGCAAAGGCAACAATCCATCACTGAAGAGGATAATGATTTTAATGCGTAACTAACAAAAAAGGAACTGTCATGGTGGCGTCTCTTTGCTTACAATGGACACACCTTTACACCGTCCACTTTCAGTCCTGCTGCCACCCACTAAATCTATACAGATTGCATTTAAATAAGCATTTACACATGAAGGATACTAATTTTTACTTGATTTTTTAACCTCCGCCTCGCTCAAGGTGGACACGATCACATCAGTCTGGGAAAATGATAAAAAATCATGATGCCTTTTAATGCCAGGCAGCAAATTTGGAATAATTGAACCATTCTGATACAGGTTTTACCTGAACAGCCTACCCCAGTACAACCTTGAACTCTCAGCACATATTGTATATATATATTAATTTAATCCGTTCAGACAGTGGATCATTTATTTTAAATGACAATTCGCAATATTTGTATTGTACTTTGTAAACTTATGTTAGAACGTGATTCTAAACCACGACTCTCTTAGTGCAATTAACGTTTGCTTTAGTGATTAAAACAAGCCTAAATCTTAAACATGTGAAATGTCCTATTCTCTATATTAGATTTTATTTAATGACTTTAGATAAAGTGGTTTAAAAGGACACAGAACAGAGCCAGCACTCACCGTTCGGTGTCCAGTGTTGTTCCGTCACATGGAGCCGCAGAGCTGCAGAGATGAGTTCAAGCTGCTGTTTCTAGTCGATGTCGTGTGTGTGTGTGTGTGTGTGTGTGTGTATGCGCGGTCCTCATGCCAAGTGTGTGTATCCCCGTGTTGGTGTGCGCTGCTCAGAGAGAAGGGGTGTGAACGCTCCGTGAGGCGCGCAGGCTCATGTTTCCTCCCGCCTTCACCGCTTGGTGACGGGAGCGCAGCGCAATTACGCGCGCTTTGGCGTCAGCCGCTAAAATCCAGGCAATAGTGTTCTCCCGAGTGACCCCCCTTGAGAATAACATGAATACATGATGTTGTAGATGTTCCATTTGTTATTGCTCCTCGCTGTGTGTCAGCCTGATCCAGCAGCTCCAGCAGATAAGATGAAAGGAAATACAATTAATTACACTATTACGCTAATAAGGGTAACATTTGTTGATATAGCTGTCACATCCAGAAAGAGACCAGAGGGTAAATGCATGTTTTAAAACCATGCATTTAAGGAGACATATTCACTGGATTGTTTTGGCTAAGGCTTAAACAGCATATACATTCAAACAATGCAGACTATGCACATAAACTAAAGGAAAGCTTACATATGCAGTGGTTATATTGGTCTGTAGATGCTTTGTTTTTTTTAAGGGACAGAAAGAGTTGATGGTCCACCCTGAAAAGCTCCCTCAGTCTTTAAGTAGGTGTGAGGAACAGTTAACAAGTTCAGCACATTTGACCTGAGGGGTGACCTGAGCAGGAAGGATAATGAAGTGACTGACAGCGCAGACCTGCCGGGACTGTGGGAATGCATCCATAGGCTCCTCTTTGTTGCAATAAGTGTGTAAAAATTGTACATGTGTGGGTATATTGTATGTTTTCTAGTTGAACTGTGTAACAGTGGAAGCTTTGTTCTGTATGGGAGCCATTTCCAATTAGACTGGAGGAGAGGTTGCAAAACAGATAAAATGCTTTGGAATTTCGGCCAGAAAATGTTTAGTTTACTTGCGCTGCTCTTAATGATGCTCCAGCACATCCATCACTTCATTAAACTCGCTCCTCAGAGCAGGGATACAGTGGGAACAGTAGATAAAGGAAGATAGACGAGCTGTTATTTTTAGGACATCTTGTGCTTTGCTTGGATTGCGTTCGGTGTAAATATACTGTCCATGGATAACAGACCAGGGACTGCTGTCCAAACACAAACGGGTTGCTTTGGAATGTTGCTGTAACCAAAAAAAATAATGTCGCGTAGCCGCTGTTCATCATCCTGATAGCATAAATAAAACAATATCCAATGTACATGCATGGATCGCATCAGAGCTGAACAGTTAATGTATTTAATGACTATATATGCCAACACTGCTGTCACACCCTGCAAAAGTGTAATGGTTTGTTAATAATCCCCATAAATCTTCCTGTTTCCCTCCCATCTAAGGGCTTCTTTCTAAACAAAGAGCACGTTTCTCTTCACGTTCAGGCTGCCTATATTGGATGTGCAGCGAGGCGAACTTACAGTAGGCGGTGATTTGCACCTCTGACTGCTGTCACTTCAACTTCCTTCTTTTTGAAATAGTTTAACAGTTCACTGACCAAAAAGAAAATGAACGCAGTGAAGTTAATTTAGACTCCACAGAAATACCCCGTTTGCGTACAAAGTTAAAAGATATGAAAGATATGGTTGACCTCAAGGTCACAAAAACCACTTTTTTAGTTATTTGGGCATCTCAAACTAACTCTCTTACTTTTCAAGGGAAACTTTTTACTTTTTATGTTGGTTTAGGTTTGTTTTCTGAAGAATACTTCATTTCGATTGTAGAAAGAAGGCCACAAGTGTGTTCAGCTGTTATATCTGCTACTTGGATGAGTCAAAAATTTAGAATAGATTTTGGTCTATAAAGTGATTCCATTTCTTTTTCAACTCAAATTGAGCTTTTGTTCTATACTTTAATTTCAGAGTGCAATGGCACAATAAACACGATAATTTTTAGTAAAAAAATGGAAAAAGGGTGGTGTTCTTAAACTTTAGACCGGCAATGTATATTTACTTAGCTGCTTACAGCTGTGGCACTAGTGCATCCTGGGAGATTCTACTCAAACGCTCATTTGATTAATTCAAATAGTTATTAGCAGAAAGTACAGAAAGTCAACTAGAGCAGGCACCCGAGAAACAGGTTGTGAGGCGGAAAGAAGAAGGCGGAGAAGGCAGGAAGTGGTCCAAAAGTTTATTTGAGGATGATACAAGACACTTCCTCGCAACTGTGGAGAAAATAAAAGCGAAACTGGCGTCTGTGAGGAAGGCAGGTAGCCACCAAGAAGCACATGAGGGAGAATAATGTGTAACGGTTTGTCTGAGGTCCTCTTAGTCTGGTCATTTTCATGAGGCTGAGGATTTAAAGCAGTTTTAAGACTTTTAGGAGGATTTAGGAGATCGGAAGGGACAGTTATTGATTTCTAACTTGTATCATGCAAATACGAACATACGCCAGCACTCTTTTTCCTCTAGTCATGGAAAATTCCTCACTTCAAAGGTGTGACGTTGACTCACATTGTGGGCTTTGTGTACTTGACGCTGTCTTTCACAGACAGCCCTCTGATGGTTCTTCTTTTGGCCCCGTGGCCCCTTCCCGTCCACCTCTGTGGCCTGTTCTGCTGCCCTGCATCATATCACCGCTTCGGTTTATTTTGGGAAATTCCTCTCACGCCACTTTGCCTGTCTGTTGAGATAAACGCCTTTATACTCCCCGTCCTCCCTGCCTGTTGGAGCTGTCTGTCTCCGTGGGGACGGATCTGAAATCATGGACCTTCAGTATTTGAAGTCTGCTTAATGCCCCTTAAAACTCTCAGTGTTGATGGGTCGGGGTTCTTGTCTGACAAGTTTTATTTTGAGTTTCAAACATTTGGTGTTTTGTCTCAGCCAGAGAAACCTCGCCGTCAGTCTATTTCCTGTTAAAATAAGTGTGAATCATTCTGTTGACACAGTCCTCGCTCATTCAATATGAACGCTGGTATAAACACATGGTTAGACCCAGTTATACGCCAGCTTTTTACACAGGCCACTGAAATCCAAAGGTTAACTTTAGAGGGGAAAATGATCTGTTTTATAAACAGCTTTAAAGCTAATAAATAAATAAATAGATGTAGAAGTTGGTTTAAAGTGTGTCCAATTAAGTTTGGAGATGCAGCACGCATAGTCCTAGTCAACCAGTTTGCATTCCTCTAAACTAAAGTTTAATCCAGAATTAACTTGTAATGATAGAGCACTAATTTCACTGAAATGAGTAAAAATTGTAAAACAAGGCCAGCTTAAAATCTGGCTTGCAAAACTAACTACAACTCCGAACCACATTATCCACATTAAAGGACCTGATAATATTCTATTGTTTATTAGAATTTATTTTTATTTGTGCATTTAGAAATTCAGAGAACTCCAATCTTCAATTGGATTTTTAAGTGAAGTGAATAGTCTGATGTGTAAAACCAGCTCAGATCTTCCTGCTCATCAGGAAAAGTTTGAGGTTTAAGTTGTTTAATATTGTGGACGTAATTGGCCAGAGCATGTAAAGACAAACTCCCCCATCTGCACCGTCCTTTAGCGTCGCCATTCACGTCAGTTCATCTGACACCTCGGACACAAACGGATCTTCGTCCTCTTTGTTGTCAATAACCAAGTCTGGGATGATGGATGTGAAAGCAAGACAGCTGCTGGTGCCTCCAGAGGGTGACCGTGACTCCTGTCCAGAACCTATTATCACCTTCTCCATGTTTCCATGGGCTCCAGTGCCAGTACCATCAGGCACTGTGTCAGCGATAGAAGAGAAAGATGGGAAGTCAACAAAATAGTCCCACGTTACGGTGACCTGCACAGATTAGTACAGAGATCATTAATCACCGTGCACAGAATTATCCAGCTATGTGATCACAAGGGCTCAATACCCCAATTCGGACCGGAGAAGGTGCAAAGATGGATCCATTTATTGAAATGGATTTTTGAATGTTACTCAATACTCTGACGAGGTATAAAAAGTACAGCAGGTGTGACGATGCCTCTGTAAGTCATTCACTCTAAACTACACCCTTTGGTTGTCATTTTACTTCAGATTTAGATAAGAATGTTTGCCCTTTTCTTAATCTGTGAATTAACAACCCACCATTGGCTCTGTTGATGATTCAGAGTTTTGGCACAGGAAGAGCCGAGTGGTTCTTTTTACTGCACATTCTCACGTTTAAAAAAATGTTCTCCCATTCTCTCGCACTCATCTGGATTTCTCTGATTCTGATGATTAGAACCCATATTGCATTATTGTAGATTTATGTAAAGCTACATTATCCTTCCTTATTTTAGGAGATTCTTGCCTTAATTGGTGCGTCCCCTCTCCCTTTGGCTTCAGATCAGATTGCATCCCAATAAATGTCTTCATTTATAGACTGAAAGAAAACAAAAATGAGTAATGGATTGCCAACGCTCAGCACTTTTGTCCCAAGGGGGACTCTAATTTCAACTAAATTTGGGACTTAAGCCCCTACTTAGACTTCACGCCAGCAGCCTGGACTTAAATAGCCTTCCCATATGATGTGGCAACAGCAGTATCATAAAAAAGAAAGTCCCTACCCATGTTGCTCTCTCATTCCGTGCAGCAGCTGGGTCAGTTGGAGTTACAGCTAAGATCGGTCTGCGTCAAGAGAGGGATTATTAGTAAGGGGGCTCAAGGTTTCCATGTACAAGCTTCTGATGAATCAGTACCTGGGGGATCCAGAAAATGTTGCTCTGAAAGGAAGCCAAATGCGTGATAAGTATAAATCGCAGTCCCCTGACTGTGGCAGTGTGGTTTAATGTATTGTGATTTAATTGGAAGCAGCCAGCAGCAAAGACAGCGGGCGGAAAGGCAGAGCAAACAGCTAATGGCGGCTAATATATTGCCAGAAAGTGACCTAAGTTGGGGAGGGGGGTCCTGAGGCCATGTGACACCTCCTGTGGCATCCCCCCAAATACTTTGCAAACTTGATCCCATTTGTCAATTGCCCTCTGGTGCTTTACTTCTTAGGTTTGATATTCTATAAATCCAGCGAGGGGGCATCGCTGGGGGGGTCGACGTGGTTAGTGTGCTGTAGGTGTACGGTAGGTGGCTGTGGCAACATGTTGGCAAATCTGAACACATTGCAGCAGGGCTGGGCCTTATTTTTTGAGCTGCAGCAGTTCAGATTAAACCCAGATACAGGATATCAGATTAAGAGAGAAACTAGCGTCTAATGACTGAAAAAGGCCTTATCAAAGTGAAAAAGTGTTGCAAATGGTTTCTGCACCAGCTTTATCAGTTCATTCATCTGAGGGCTTGTTTTGATGTTTAAAGGGACGTGCATGTACGTTCTGCTTGTGTGTTGCAAATGCACATGAGTGAGCATGAGGAGCAGAACACCAGCTTCCATCACAGCCGCAGGTTCTCTAACCCAAAGGAGGAATCCCCCAGGGCTGCTGGAAGGCTGCTAGATTGTCTTTATGATAGAGAGCAGCTGAGTCTTGCCACTGAGCCACCGAGGGAGTAATCAGCCATGGCAAAGAAAACATCTGCAGCGGCTTCTGGACTGTGGCGTGTAAACGAAGACAAGCGTTATGCTATATATAGGTCGAAATAAATTGCATTAATTAATCGCGCTTGTTTATTTTTACTAATTGGCCTTCGTAGCACTGTTAAAATGTTTGTTGAGCTCGGCCTGTTGGCATTTAAGGCCCTGCATTTTTACCCCAAAGGTCATCACCTTGGCTGGAACCTAATCTGAGCAGGGAATAAATGGCAAATATTATCTACCTGGAGGCAGAGACACAAGATCCAGGCACCCGCTTCTTGCCAGCATAGAGTGAGTCAGAACTCAGAGACTGAATCCCTGCATTTGAAATGTGGCCCTTTTGGACCAGCCGCACACTCCCATGTTTATTAAAGAGTACTGTCAGTCATTTGCATCCTTATGGACACTAGACTTTTGTTTTTACTCCTGAGAGTTCTAATGCACTTGGAATGGCTTGGATATTTGTGTAAAGAACGTGCACCATTCCGTGTTTTAGCACAATAGCCCTTTGTGCTAAATCGGGCTCTTATGTCGTTAACTAGAGGCAGATGCGGCTACCTACTGCAGGGTTTCATAACCGATAAAAGGGGAGAAAACACTGCAAGGTAAGTGAAAACCTGGTGCGGGGGGAGAAATTCCGCAGCCTTAAATGAATACTGAAATGCTATATGTGCGGAATTTTCTCCATTAACATTCAGGAAGTGGAGGGCAACTGGAGAATGCTTTATAGGGAGCCCACAGTGAGTCGCTTGTTGTGAAAACGAAATGCCACAAAAAAAAAGAAAGCATCAGACCAAAGCCACACATCTCTCTGAGTGGCACCGGCTGAAATCATTTAAAGATGTGAACCCGAAAGCGCCGGAGAGCTGCAGCCAGATTCTCCCAAGCTGGTGCTCCTTCGGCCCACGTGCGTCCGTTTAAACCGGCAGATTTTTCTCACAATATTTGCGGCCGGAGCGTCACGACTCTTTAGAAGGTCTGTTTTCCGAGACAAACTGTTCTTGTCTGGAGACAACATGTGTCTCCTTGTCCCCCACAGCTGAAGATGTGCTGAATTTACAGCAGAAACACTTGCAAAAGAAAAGGAGGAGATGAAAGAAGCTCTTTAAAGTCCTTATTTGTGACTGTCACTAAAATCTTTAAATAGTTCCTGCATGTAAATGATGGACACAATTATTGGTGGTTAGATTTCACTATTCAAAGGAGGCCAAAGAAGTTATTGACAAGTTTATGGTGTTGGGAGAAACAATAGCCTGTAGATTTAACACTTTCTGGTCCCTGAAACAAGATGCTTGATGTGTGTTTTTGTGTTAAAACCCTGAAGCAGATGATGGAGTCTAGATGTCAAAATAATATAACATTTAAAAATCTATATGTAATAATGATTTACAACGATGATGCTTCCAAAACCTCCGTAAAGCTCGTGTCCGTGGAGAGATTAATGGGTCAGCAGTTTTTAGCGAGGGCGTGAGCCGACGCGTCCAATGTGGACCACCTGTGTACTTACTGAGGTTGTGGTCCTTTAGTATCCCCCAGAAGTTCACTTTGAGACCCCAAATTGATTGCTGAACCTCGTTTCTTTGGATTTTAAACAGATCAATAATGTCAATAACACTTCCTGCCACTGCCTAAGCACTATAATAAGTATAGAGCATTTCCTGTTATGTTGTTTATGAATACAAAACCGGCCTAAAATCTCTTTTAAGGCGCTTTATACTTGTATTTCCATACAAACTGGGAAGCCAGGGTGAAAACTAGCCCATGGGTGGGAATTGACCTATAGAAATATTGTGATTAGATCTACTGAATGAGTCTGCAGGTTGCTCAAGTGATAAAGTCGTAGACTGTTACACTGGTTACACTGGTTACACTGGTTGCACTGGTTAGCCGTGAAGCTGCTGTAGACCGCCCGGTGATCGACATTGAGGTCCTGTGAGTTTCCATACATCTGCTGCAACTGAAGACAGTATTGCTGCTTCTATTAAAAGGGACTATTTAATGTGACGCCTGTGACGGTGACCTGACACCGAGCAGCTCCGCCTTGCAAAACTCCCACGTTTAACGGTGCAGCAACGGTAGCGCGCAGAGCAGCGGAAAACTTTACTGTTTCACATTTTTTGCCCAGAAAGCTGCTGCCAGTTTAAAGATTAAACCCAGTCATCATCTGGTTGCAAACCCACTTCCCAAACTCTAGGACTCGAATGGAACGCAGAGGGATTTTCAGGGCTACGCCGGGCGGCGACGTGCAGCTGCAAACCACAGAAATGTCTGTTTCAGCTGACTGAGCTGCTTTGCTGTGCCACTCACGGCTCCGTGTCAGCACCACATCTCTCAGTTGTCATCCTCCCGTCTCTCAAGACCGCCGGGGTAACAACTGCAATGTTGTCAAATGCAAATAAAAAAGCAAAATGTGATTGGCCAAAAAAGCAGCTGTAGATGGAAACGGTAGCAACGCAACAGGGAGGGGAACAACACCTGGGACGTATCAGTCCAGTGGAGGAAGCTCTTTAGTACTACAATGGCTTTATTCAGTCAGAAAGTGCTTCCATCGGGGTTTTTTTTTAAAATGATCTCTCTTTCAGGTCACTGAAATAACGAAAATAAAGCATCACTGCTTATTGGCAGGAGTTTCCAGGTGCGCCGCCAAAATTAGACGACCGGACGTGTAATTGTTTTTCAGTGGTAAACCTCAAAGGAGAGCGCCTTTAATGAGCGAGGTCTGTGGAGAAATCATACCTGCATGCTTGTTACACACACGCACGCACACACACACACACACGCACACACACGACATTGACTGGAAACAGCAGCTTGAACTCATCTCTTTGGCTCCACACATATTAACATCAAAAGCAATACTCAAGAAGAGCAGCTGGATTGATGAATAGTGCACAACAAAGCCTTGAGCAAGGCAGTTTCTGAATGGGGGGGGGGGGGGGTTCTATTACCAGGGGAACGGATGTGCAAAAGACAGACAATGTGTAGGAAACATCTGTGAGCATCTGGAGCGCACGGGTCTGAGCTAAGGATCATCACTTCTGCTGGATCGGCTGGTTGAAAAGGGGAACGTCTGCTGTCGCCTGCAAACCCTCGAAATCTCAGGACTGATCCCCGGATCCAGACCCGGTGGTGTTTCCTGCCCTCGAGGTGTCCGGCCCATCACATCCACCCCACAAAAGAGGGCTAAGCACCAAGGGAAAAGGCCCCTCCCCCACATCCACATGCAACCTCAACTAGCTACTCTGGATCACTAGTGAAAAGTGTTGTGTAGCAATAAATATATTCCATGTTGCGCTGCTGTTCATCGCCATGCCAACATAGAGAGTATAACAAATCTCAATCAGTAACTCATCTCATGCTAAGTGTTATGTGGTTCTGAGGCTGTGTGGGACGGTTTCTGGCTCTGGACTGACTGACAGGAGTGGGTGAACAGGAAGTGCTGCAACAATAAAGTTTTACTGGAATTGCCAAGAGTTTGTTTTTTGGTTCTTTATAGGAACATCTGATTTTAGTTTAGACATGGAAACTGTATGAATTCCCATATGCTGCAGCCTGCGTCACCTGCATGTCGCTGAGGTCCTGCGAGAAAAACTCATACGATGAAAGAAAATGAATGAATAAATCAATAAAAATGAATAGCATGTCTGAGATTGGACACGCTGTGCTTTGGTGCTATTTCGCACGTCTCTGCCCTTCATTCGTCGGTTCCTTGCTTCTGTGTTTGAAAACACACTTTTGATGTGTACCTGTAACTGACCCACCGCGCTACGTCGCCATGGTGATGGTGGGACCGGCTGGGAGAGCTGACCCGCTCCAGGTCTCATGTTTGGGTTGCTAACATGGATGTGACTCCTCCACACTCAAATTCATGCATATATAAGGTCAATACCAGACTCAGGAGCTCATTATGTACATACATGTGGGTGCTGTACGTCCATTAGGGGTGGGGCGGGGGGACCCACTGAAATAGTCAGTCTTTGTTCCACCCCCATTAATCTATTCCATATTGCCCTCTAACCCTGGCTGCTATTTTTGTGTTTCTTTCCCCCCTTTGTGTTTCCCTTTCCTCCTCCTCCTTGATCCATCTGGCCATCAGCAGGAGGGTGGAGGGTGCCCCCCCCGAAACCATATGAGCCCGGTCCTGCTCAAGGTTTCTTCCTGTTAAAGGTCAGTTTTTCTTGCCACTGCTGCTTGTTTGGAGGTCAGCCTCTGGGTTTGAAGATAGACAGGTTTAAATACAACAGGCGCTTTATAAATTGAATCTAAATGAATCCACTTTGTAGATGTATTTTTTTGATGTATTTTTTGTTGCAATGAAACGTCCTCTTGTACTTCAAACACGTGTTTCTGACACATTGACCTGAATCATTGTGGGTTTACTCTGGTAAATGCTCTTAAGCTTGGAATTTGAGATGAGACTTGGATTCCAGGAGTGTGAGGGACAGAAGACAGAGGACAGAGACATAGAGTGCACATATATTCGTCGTCCTTACAGGGACGGAAACGTTTACAGTCCCTCCCACTTCCAAAAAGAAACAACATTAACAGTAGAAAAAGCAAAAAAAAAGTGGCGCCATCAGCTGCAAAAACATGATTTAGCTTCTTCTAGCACCTGTTAGCTGAGCCATTATTCAGCTCCAACACACATGTTTTTCGTTAGGGGGGAATTAAAAGAAGCTCTTTTCCTTTAGGTTTTTCTGGCATTTATGTGAAAAAGAGAGAGAGAAATCGTGCCCATCCAGACTGTTTCCAGGGGAAAAAGGTTTGAATGGAAGCTCTGTTCTTCTCCACTCTCTCCTGGGCTGTTCAGCGTCTCCACCGGGCTCCAGGATGTTGGATTCTCAGCTACTTCTGCGGCTTTTGGTCCGGCTCCATGTTTTTCCTCCCCTTCTTCTGTCTAATCGGCTTCAGACACATGCGCAGCCTGTGCGAGTACTCACAACACTGTCACACATTCCATCGGTCGGCCGTGTCATCGTACGTCTTCTAACTCCGACCTTTTTTTCCCAACACAGCGGCATTCACTTTCCCCGTTGGGAGAACTGGCTGCTGATCAAAAGGAGGCAGAAAACAGTCTGTCAGCATGACAACAAAGTCTGGAGGCTTTCTGCTCTCTCTTGCACACCTTTACAATGTCTCCAGGCAGTTCAGAAACCCTCCAGCTGATGCTGAACAGGTTTGTTGGCACCGACAAGCCGGGTCTTTTTGGGTTTGTGTCTTGGTTACCAGCCGAGGGCAACATCTATTACAAATATTTGAGTCTGATATTTGAGCCCAGTCGCAGGGCACCACCTGCTATTTCTTCATGTTTTTTCTATTGTAGCTTTTTTATTGTGATAAAAATTCAACCTTTACGATGCGCAGCTTCATTTCAGCGTCATTTTCCCCACTTCTGTCTGTCTAACTCCTGTTAATTCGTTTAACCAAAGTAAAATCTGAGGAACTGTACATTAACAGCCACACTTACAGACGCAAAGGTGACGATCCTCTTAAATCAGCCTTCAGATGAGCGTGACACGTTCGGTAGCTCGCCGCCGCTGCTCTTGGCCGCGCCAGCTGTTTTGGATAGCGTTGGGAAAGTCTACAGCTCTTTTAAAACAACCAGCACCAGTTTATTCTCCTCCGTGCCAACCCGGCGGCTTTATTGATGCTAACCTCTGGCAACTATTTCCTTGTTTGGCAATAACAGTGCAAGGATATAAACCTCTGTCAAGCAGCTTGGAGCCTCTTGGAGTGATTCATTAGTGTGGAGTTTGATAGTGTTTGACTTAAAATGCCTTATATGTATATCATATGAAAAGTTAGACTGGGACATTTACTCAGCTGCCATATTGGTGAGCAACACGTGACGGAAAGGAGACGCTGAGAAGACGCGCAGGCTAAGTGAATAAGGACCAAAGGTCAGATCACGGGGATCGAATCGGGATGAGAGTTAAGAAACACCAGTTATTTATTTGACGCCGTGGACATACTGGTGGTCGGTTTTCTGATTTGACTTGTGAAAAAACAAGCTCACATTTTTCCACAAACACTGACTCACGAAGGGCTTCGACTCACTGTCTTTCATTGACCTGATGCCAGATTTCCTTCTCGCTGTTTTCTTTTCATTTTACTTTGAGGAAGTAAAGGAAACAGTGAGTGACGTGCTATATTCCCTGGGCATCGCGGCAGCGGCGGGCAGTGAGACACAGTTTTCCAGGTTGGTTGTTTTTACCTTGAAGGCTTGTAAATGTCACACGACAGTGAAAGGGCAGTTACGTGTAGGGTTAATATAAGCAATGAATTGGCTTATTAAAGTTTATTTAGCTACTTCCTTATTTTTCTGCTTACCTGTAATGATCCTTTTACTATTATTTTGGTTAATGCTCTGTAAAATTGCTAAGTGTCTGATAATGACATGCTAAGCTAACATGGTAGGTATGGTAAAATCAATGTGGAACGGCTAAAATGAAGGTCAGAGCTGCTAGCATGTTGCCTCCTACACCAGTGGTCAGTGTGAGGAGCAGATCCATGAAACACAACATATGTGAGATGTTTTCTTAGGTAGTCTCATCATCCCTAGCAACATGGGCTAACTTGATGTTGTATTTATGTGATTTATGCTGTATACAAGTACATTTTTGTTCCTCACTTTAAAAACAGGACTTGTTGAAATTTTAAAATCTTATTTGGAATTTAAATTTTACTTTAGTGGGTATTATTGTTACATGAATAGTGGTCAGTTGAAACATTATTGGACAATATTGACACGTATTCATGGGCTTTCCATTGGTCTCCTTTGACATTATAGTTAAGTGTCTCCAGATTTACTGATTCTTTGGAAAGTTGCGAGTGAAAATCTTGCTTTGTGATGTAGTGGAGCCACAAAGTAAAAGTAAACCTCAAAACGGCCAGCAACTGAAAGCAAGACTAAGCTCCCTGCAGGGACAGTGTCCCTGACCTGAGGACAAATGGGACCATCTGAGGCCATTTTTTCCTCAGTCCAGGCAACCAAGATGCAATTAAGTTGCCATTTAGCTATTTAAAGAAGTCACTCAGATAAAGAATCAATTCCACCACCAAATTAAGTCCCCGAGCGCTCAGTTATCACCGAGCCAAAGCTCACCCTGACCTTTTTTTCGTTTTGTCGGTGATAAGCAAACATCTCTTTCCTAATTGTGGGCATTTTCTGCTTATCTGGACCGGAGTCACAGGGGCAGCAAAGATCAGACAACTCTGTCCTACGGGGGGGATGCACTTGAGAGCAGAGACGTATCTCTTCAGGATGTCCTGATCTGTCTCGGGGTGGGTGTCCTCCCCGACTGCACAGGCACCACCTCCTCAGGGGGAGACCAGCACATGTTGACCATGAGTCCGTAACCAGCCCGGCTGGTTCATTTCAGTTCTTGTCCAAACTCCTCGGCCCACCTGAGTGCAGCCGCTCGGCACTGGGAACTCAGTTCAGTCCTTCCTGTCACCCGCGAGAAATGCCCCGGGGTGAGGGATGGAGCGTCACTGGACCAGTAAACATACACACGTGTGCGTTCTAAAACAACTTTCTGACAGAGGTAATTATATACACAGGTGCAAATAGTCGTTTTAGTCTCCAGGCAACACAGCTGGTTACTGTTTCCTGTGTTTTGCAAAGAGATTAAATGAAGGAATACGCCTCCTTCATTCTCTGCCCCGACAGAGTTCCTGAAGCTAATAGCACAAATGCAGCTCTGCTCTTTAGAGCAAATAAGCAAATGATAAGAGCCACAGCATATTTAAACAGAAGTCCAAGTGGTTCTGGAATATCCTATTTAAGGAAACATCCTTCAAAAGTGGGAAATCCACAATTTAGTCACATGATTGTGTGTGAATTACCTTCAGCCTCCTTCCTGGTGGTCGTCCCCTAAAACAGAAGCTGATCACCTCACCAATAATAGATTATTGGCACAATATGCATTTCACTGTCAAAGTGAGGACATTTTTAAATGAGGACAATTTTTTTTGGCTCATCTAGACAACGTGGAATGTCTTGATGGAGGTTTAACACTTGGTTTTACAGTAAAGAATTGGGTTTGGGTTGAGGTTAGGGGAGCTAAACACAGTGTCAATGAGTCCTCACAAATATAGAAGGATAAACACATGTGTGACTGATTCCACCCACAAACACGCAAATGTAAATGCAAATTTTTACACTGTCTCTCTCTCTCTCACACACACACATGCACACACATGCACACACACACAGCTCATTAAAGGCAAACAAGTATTGATGTGCCCATTTCTTTGCTTCATCTTTGGGAAACAGGATTTGATTAAAACCACTTTAAATATGAGAAATTCCTCAACTTCAGCCTATTCCCAGTGGGGAATAAAATCACGAGTCATTCTAACTTTATCGGAGTGACTGGTGGGGTTGAGCTGTTCCACAGAGGCACAGCAACAGACACAGAGTTAGAAGCGAGGGTCTATTTGACACCGCACTGCAGGTGGTGCCAACTCTCAGTGGAATAATCTCCACCGGCCGGTGCCAGCAAGGATCCCCGCTTTATTTCACCCCTCCTTGGCTCCTGCTCCGGGTTTTCCTTTCACATGGAACAAAAGGAAAAATTACACAGCATTTGGCAGCATGCGTGTAACAGGGATTAATCCCGTTATCCCATGAACCCGAAAATAACCGAGCCTTGCAAGGTTGCAGAATTCAAGCCACTTGTCCCCAGTGAGCGCCACAGGAAGAGACAAGATCTTTACGCCTCAAAACGGCGTTGCCACGGCGTTCAGCTGCTTCTTTTTTTTCTCGTGACTTTTGCGCAGGCTTAGGGTTGATTTCTTGTTTATCTAGTCTGAATTTGTTTGTTTTTATCGTGAGCTGGAATCTCAAGGGGCAGCGTGGCCAGCACGTGCATCTACTCCCAATAGCCCCGGTGTGTTCCGAGCACCTTTGTGTGTGTTTTTGTGGAGCAGTAGGAATCTTGTGCTCTCCCGGGAACGTGAGGTCCACGGCGCCCCACAGAGAGCAGACTCCAGTGACGCTGGTCCAGCAGCTTCCTGATCCGACCCAGCAGCGGCCTGTCACCAGCTCCTGCCCCCGTTAGGATGAGGGCGCCTTGTGTTCCTTGTGCAACCTTGAGGGCATCTCTGTAGTTTCAAGGCGCTGCAGGGGTCCGATCAGGCCCGCAGAGGGGGGCAGGGTGGGCTGCTCTTAAATCTCAACCTCCTCCGGGCTGAATAACTGAGAGGTTGCGTTTAGTGAAGAGGGGGGGCTGTCCCAAACAGGCCTGCTGCAAGTGCAGCTATGCCATCCGGGAGCAGCTGTGTGGACAGAGCCTGTTGCTGAGCAGATAGAGACACTTTAGAATGAGCGGGGGAGGGGCAGGCGCATAAACACTCTACAAATGGGCTTTTGATGATTCGGGTGCAGCACCAGCAGGTCCTCCTGTTTTAAAATCGACACCCTTCCTTGCACAAGGTTCCCGGGTCCTCGGTTGTAGAGCAGCGAGCGTGCATGTGACGGCAGCTCTGCAGCTTTTGGTTCAAATGTTTGACACGATTCCTGTCGAGTCCCCACGCACATATATCAGGATGTGGTTAATTGTTTTGTTCCACCCCCCCACCACCACCACCATAAGCGAGGACCAGTAAGGCTGCAGCTACAGATACTGACACCTACAGGGCGCCCTTGAGCAAGGCTCCAGAAAATGTAGCTCCAATAGTATCAATAAAGCAGAAACCAACCGGTGAGTGTCCATTAGTGGCCTTTGGATCACTCTCGCAACTTGAAATTCTTATTTTTCTTTTGGCTGTCATTCTGTGTGAATTTATTCAGAGACTTGGCAGGACGCAGCCTGTAACCGTGCACCGCCTCGCTGACACCTTCCTAAAAATAGTCCCTGCTAATCTCCAGTCTCCCCTAGGAGACTGAGGAGCTCTCCCCATTACCGGAGAACGGCTGCGTTCACCAAGTTGTCAGGCTTGTAAATTTTAAATCAAACTTTTCAATTGTCTTTGACACCGAATTCCCCACGCTGGCACGCGTGACGAACTAAGAAATTTAGGGAAACATATCAAGCTTTCTTCCATGTTGCGTCACTGCGCCCCCTGGTGGCATTCTGGATTATAGCGTTTTCAAAGGAGACTGATGTGGACCAACATACTATTTCTGCTCAGGGATGGTTGCGGGTTCAAACTTTACGTTTAATATACTTTGTTCAAGTTTGACAGTTTAAGTCGTCCAGCTTTTGCTGAACCGGAGGATAAATTGTGTAAAAGGTCGAGAAGGGAAAACAGACTGCCGGGCTCTGTAACCAGCCGGGCTGGTTACAGAGAATGAAAGCCGCCTTGTTTTATTGTTTTTTTCTATCATTACTGCTCAGAGGTTTCCACTGCAGTTGGTATTACTGACATTACACCTCGCGGAGGTGAAAAGTTCATCGGTGCATTACGGGTTTTAGGTTTGTCTCCAGGCCCTCGTATTCCTGGAGTCCTACTGGAGTTACAAATTACAGGGAGCCATAAGTCATTTCAGTCACATCGTAATTTAACAAAAGCCATACATGATGATGTGTGTGGCATTTTTTTAGTCTTTGGTTGAGGGGAAATAAATTATTGCTGCAATGACTTTCAGCTTCAAATTATGTACCCGGCTACCCGGATATAGTGCGCGCGGCGGGGGCAGATAGGATGGCATGTACCCCCTGTAGGGATTTTGTAAAGGGAGACTCAAAGTGAAATGGACATCTGAGCTAACTCGTATGGCCGGTATGTCAACAGGAAAGCTATCTGGTGCCGTCTAAAATCCGTTTTCTTGGGGTTAACATGCGCCCTGTCACGACGTCCAGTGGGATTCGGCATTTCCCTTCAAAAGGCGCAAATACCACTGAGCCTCTTAACCAAAACACTGGGAAAAAGCATTTGCAAGTGAAGATCAAGCATTGAACCGCTGGAGTCTGGTTTTGGAATATCTGGAGTCAGAATCCTCCGCGCCGACTCCAGGAGAGCTGTGATATTTATTGTAGCCGTCTAGCAGTAACTGCCCGAAACCCAGTGAAATATTACATTTGACAAAGAGATAAAGACAACAGATGTGTTTTAATAAGATTTAAGGTTCCCCCACTGGCCTTGTAACACACATCATAATTAAAGCATACAGTGTACACACACACATGTCATGGCTGCACATGGGAAATAAAACCATCTTAAACAGTTGAGCATAGGCAATCCTGGTTTTTCAGGATTTTACCCTCAAATGATTTATGGTTTATTAATTGCCAAGGTTGAACGTACTCTTATATCCAGTTCTGCTTACAATCAGTAATAGCTGAGACAAGTGGTGTGTTTACACATGGGAAGAAGTTGAAGCACGTGAATTTACATCTTAACTTTTTCTGGTTTAACTGTACTAAAAATGTTAGAGCTCTTTATATATACCAGGCAGTGTGGAGCCCGGCTTTCACTGAAGAAGCCTACGCGCAGTGAATTAACATAAAATGCTAGAACCGTTCCTCCTTTAGCATCACAAAACAAATTTACATTATTCACAAAAATGTACCCAGTCTTTTACAGTTACATTTCAGTTAAATAACCAAAGGAAAAGGGCTTTTTTCGCATTTAAAATGACAGATAGTTTTGTGTATCAAGGTGCGTGGAAGCAGTGCCCCAAAGATGTTTTAACACTGCGTCCTTGCTCTGCATGCAACGCCTTCCCGTCCCTTATGTCTTCTCATGTGCCAGAGCGTCATTATCTTCTGTGACCCACGTTTGAAGCGTGTTTGCTTTCAAGGGCTCAGAAAAGGGTTGGTGATTGGCAGGGTCGCAGGGTTCCCCCGTGCAATTGATAGCAGCACTGGGAAAGGTCAGCGGCCCCAGTCGAAGAGCGCTTCCACACCAGAATATTTCACAGGACCTCTGTGAGGAAGACAGAGAGCAAAAAGGGTCAAGGTCAACAGCCAATTCAAACTCATCAACACACAAAACAATCAGGTGTGCAGCCCAAACACGAGGTTGCTCTGTTGTGTGAGTAATGACATGGTCTGCACACCTCTGACCTGGTGACAATACTAACTACAAAAGATGCCCAACACGAGACAGCGAGACACCCCGACTCCATGGAGCCTCTTTCCAATCAAATGCTGGCAACATGTAAAACAGGTGTAATGTGGACTTACCTGAGTGACAACACCAGATGTGAAAGAACAGGCAAGTGTGTGCATTAAATAAACTCCGGCATTAAAAATACACCGACCCCCCGATGAAATTACACAGTAACATTAAAACGGACACGCGTGTCGATATTTCCAGTGATAGCCCTCGTCGTAAATTCCTCCTGAAGTCAAAGATGTCTCAAATATCCAGATTTGTGGGAGTGAAGATGAGGTGAGAGATAGTTTGTGCTTTGAAACCACTGAGACTAGGCAAAGATGGGTTGCGAAGGGGTCGGGCAAAGGTATCCGTCATCTGTATTTGTGTTTTCTGGCTATCAGGTTAAGGTTCTGATCTAGTAATGGAACAGGGATGCTGCTGACGTTGCCACTGGATGGTGTTAAGTGAAGAGTGATATGGTGCTTTATTGCTCCTGGAGTCCCGTTTCCACAATCTTGGCAGAGACAAACTTGTGGATAGGGTCTCCTCATCACCTTGGCCATTCTGGGAATTCCTCTCTGGGTACAGACTCAAATCAGCAGAGCTGCTGAATTAAAGCTGTCAACATAAACACTTTCCACGTATTTTCTTCCTTCCCCTCACTTTCTGAGTGGAACTCGAGCACCTCTTCCATAGCTTTTATACTTCAGGAGGTGTGCGCTCTTCCCTCTGTCAAACTCCACTGTGGGGATCGAGTTCAGCTCATACAGGCCAAGGACAACAGCATTGGTTTGTAAATTGTACCCGCCTACAATGCAGGCTAGCTTCTCTTGTTACCGATTTAAATAATCTGGGGTTTAAATTTGATCTTTGCAAGGACTTTCTCTTTTTACCTGCATGCTTTGTTTGTAGCTTGTTTTTGTTTACCCGTGACGCCCCTAAAGAGATGACAGACACTTGGGTGTCACAGAAGTAAACAGGTGCTTATGTGTTTTGCGACTGTAGTGACAAACTGGGACGGATAAAGTGCTAAAGGCTGTGGCAGCTTCGGTAGCCAACAATGACAATGTGAATTTGTCCGCATTGTTGAATGCACTGGGCAGCGGACAGTAACTAGCGAGGTTGGCCACAATAGAGTATTGCTACTGCATTATACAGTGCTTTTTGAGGTCTACCAGCCTCTCATAAGCAATTTACAACATGACACATTCACACACTCGCATTTATAGACCTCACATGGCACAGGCTGCCATGCAAAATGTCCACCTGTCCACTCAGGGAAATGCAGCTGCTTTGATCTGAAGAACTTCACAGTGTTCCTTTGTTACTCCATTCACACGTGCACACTGCTGAGACAAGATTCTGCCTCAGACCCCACCAAAGATTGCATGAAGCACAAGATGCTTTTTTCATGTGAGTTATTTGGCTATTTGCAGCGTGGTGACTGAAAGTAAAATAAGGTCCAGGTGTAAGACCCCCCACCCCAAAACAACCAGGGGCCTCTTATTTGCTGGAAGGAAAGGATCTTGTTGAACCTCCTTACCTGCAACATGCTGAGGCTTCATGGGGCTGGCCTTTTTCATGAAAGAATCCTCACTTTCAAAGGTGAGGATGGCCTCAGTAGCCATGCTCTCAGACTTCTCCCGCGCTCCATTAGTGGTGTTGTCGTGATTGTTGAGGTGAATTATGTCTTCAAAGTGGGCGGCGTCTCCTTTGTTGGACAGACCGTTCTCTTGTCTCACGGGCTGGATGCCATTGACCACTTGGACTGGGAGGCTGGGGGAGGGAGAAGAGCGCGGTTATTTTATGACAATCCAGTCACCGGTGAGTCATTCCGCTCCCGCTTCAGTCACGGCGCCGACAAATGCACCAGAAATTGCGTTTAAGTCATCATTTCAGGAGACCACATCGTCCTCGCGTTGTTGCGAACGTTAACCGCGAGTCGGCACATTTGCTGTTGAGGTTCTTGGCCCCTGGCGCGTTTTGTAGCTCGAGCGTGACTGTAAACACGGTGGTCTGACATCAGCAGCTTTACCTTCCATTGATGTTAGTCTGTCCGTTCTCGGCCTTGTTGTTTGGCAGCTTGACCTCGGAATTTACCAGATAATCTGCTGACCCTAAAGGAAAAAAAGTCAAATGTGACCAAAGTAAACCTGGTCTCACTCAATAAACAGCCAAGGTTACCATATATAATCAGCCAACCACGATGGTCCCTGATGATATTCTGGTTATTTGTCATATGCAGGGCTTTCTTTCTTTCTTTCTGTCTCTATCTGGAGTTGTCTGGTTCAGTCTGGCTGAGGAGCCATCTGTGGTTGAATCAGACTTCCCTCCCCTGGATGAGCAGCACTGCCAGGCCTTCGTCCACTTCAATGGATGGCTAACTTCCTGCTTGAGCAGCAGATTTTTCCAAACCACAGTGATTTGGTGTTTTTAACGTGGCTGCAGAGTGTGACAAGAAATCTTAAAGAAGGAGCCTCTGCAGCTTTATGCTTCATTATTTACATACCAATATAGGAGAAATATGGCCCAGATATGTGCAACGTGTTCACATCATCAGAAGTTGGGAAATGCTAACTAATAGGAATATTTTAAAAATGAATTGAAAACTCCAAACTTATCAAGCAGCCACTCAGAGAGAGGAAGAAAGCCACCCCTTTTGGAAATCTGACCGTTTTCCCTTGGAAAATCTTAACATGGTCAAGGAATATAATGGCCTTTTGCCTTATTTTCCTTTTTTTTTGCAAGCCTACAATAGAAGTAATGTGCTGTGATAGATGTAAGCTGTTAATGTGTGGCCACTCTTTCTCCCACAGCTCAGACAACAAGAGAATACACACGGGTCACATAAAATCCCCCAAGCACAGCTGCGTAAAATACAGAGCTTATCTTTAACATTTTAGAAAATGGGCTGCTGTGAACGCAACGCTCATGGGAACTACCAATAAAAGTACCACAACGGTTTAGTCAATGTTAACCAATGGCAGATGTAAAGAGGAAAGATATTAGCTTGGCTTTAAATATCTGCGAGAGAAATGAGATCATCTCCAGTAACATGAGCCCGAGTTAGGCTGAGATTCACGTTGGGATTTTCCAGTTGCAGCAGGACACAGAGAAAGCAGCTGGCCAGGCCATCCATTTTGTTCAGAACTGACAATTAACCAGCGCGAGTCCTGCAGATTAAAGGCTTGTGTGGCCACTGAGGATCTCTTGTAGAAGCTGAGCTGAGATGGATGTTCTGCTTACCTTTGCTGCTTTCTGCCTCCTTCCTGCTTATGTGTGGGAGAGGGGAGGCCTTGGCCTCTTTCTGTAACGGCAGGAGAGATTTTCAGTCTTTTTAGAATGGGAAATGAGTTTCTCTGAAATTGCTGAAATCAAAGGCCAAATCCACCTTGTCACTTCCATCCGTCTTGCGTGTCCTCTTCATGATCTCATCTAGACGCTGAGTAAAGACACAAAGTATATTCTGTTTAGATTTAAATATTGATTTGACCAAAAAACTGCTTGTTTTGGAGCCACGGTTTTATTACAAATCAGATTTCTAGTTGGTTTTAAGTCTCCATTTTGCCTCTCAAATGGGCCATTAAATCTTTAGTGAATCATTCCCTCATGGCTCCAGGTCGAAGGATGAATCAGCAGGAAAGAAGCAGCATAAGTGGGTTCGGCTGGAACCCGAGAGGAGGCTGGTCGGACAGTCACGACAGAGCAAAGGCATGAAGTGTGGCCACAGCGCAAATCAATCTCCACCGCTCATTTGTATGCATAAAAGAATTTGGCAGCGTTATTATGGGATTTTAATGTAGAGTGAAACTAAACAAAGGCATGAAGCAAGTTCATATGTGACATGAAGTTTCTCAAAGCTTCTAACTCAGTATCACATTCTTTTACCTTATAAGTTGATCTGAGGCTTCTCAGCATGATTTAAACCATCTGCCCCATCTGTCTGAATTCCTATGATAACATTTGCTGTTAAACTGGCCGATGATAAATCTGCAATTTCATTTCATGGTCAACTCTTTCGGCCTTTTGCTTTTTAATATGTTAATAGTAATATTTTGGACCTAACGTGGCAACAATGCCTCAATGGGACCGTAGCCCCAGATCACTGTGCCAAAAACCTGTTCAAACCTACTGATATACAAGATCAGAATTCAACCTGCATTTACTCCCAGCTCATAACTCTACAGTAGACATGGATATTTACAGTCAACATCACCACCCTGCCAAGGACTTTGGAGATTAAACTAATTTCAATTCGTTTTTACTGATTGCTCAGGATTGACTGACCTGAACACAGTTTACACATCTCTGACCCCCAGCCGAACTACCTTCCACGTTGCTTAATTGTTAAAAGAAGGGATGGGCGAGTACTGATACTGAGAAATAGAGCTTGGATAGGCCCGATACCTGCCAATACAGCCGCCGACACTCAAGGTTAAAAGCAGTCAAGCAGTGCTTGTTTCCAGAAGATGGCGGTGCCGTGTTGTCAACGTCATACGTGCGACATCCCAGTCAGACAAACATAGCGTGCTCCCGACACAAACATGACTGCTCCCATTATGAACACGTCACCGGTTTGGGAATTCTATTACCGGTAAGTTAATACAGATGAACAGACTATTGCAAAAGGTGATATGAAGAGCAGCTCATTTAATACTAGTAACTTGCTAAAACACCTCAAGGCTTCATATGAGATGTATTAAGAGAAAAAGTACTCATGGTATCAGACTTGTACTCGGTGTCATTATAAAATGTTAAAGGACACATCTTTGGACTATTGCTACACAAGGATGTCAAACGTGATGCACAAGAAGATGAAAAATGGGTGTTGCAGAAGTGGGTGACGAATGGATGATAGCGATTTTCATACAAGTTCTGAAAAAACAAAATCTATATTTGGATTTAAAAAAAGTGATAAAAATAGGGGTCAATGGTAAATTTCACCAAAAAATATATAGTTTGGAGCTCGGCTCAAATTCTCAGGTTTTGGGTGTTGGGGGGGATCTTAAACTTTAAAATCTACACCAAAACTGAAACATTCCACTGTATTTATTGTAATAAAAAAGGTGCTTTTCTTTTGGCTGAAAGAGCAATAGCCTAAGGACAGATGTCTCGCCCCACCTTTTTCCTCTCCAGCCTCTCTTGCTCCTCCTTCTGGAAGTGTTTCTCCCTCTCCAGACGCTGCTTCTCTGCCTCCTCCCGGGCCTTAGCCTCAGCTTCTTCCTTCTGGAAACAGAGACAGCTTTAATATGCGGGCTGAAAAAAAATCCTCACGTTCACTTCGTTTTCAGCAGAAATTATTTTCAATATTTGCAGCTTCATAAGACATAAGACTTTAAACAGAGTTTCAATGCCACTCAAACCTTTGTCATGGATCATGTTTAGCCACAAATTTAATTCTATCGTAAGCCACAAGGGGGCAGAAAAGGGCTGCCTTTGTGTGGCCGGCATTGGTGCTAATGGTCGCATCACCTAGTGCTTTAGATAAGATCCATTCGAAGTGCCCATTTATCAGCTATCTAGTGTAAGGCATCGACAAGAACCAAACCTGTTTTTGCAGACGTATGTTCTCCTCTTGCTCAGCTTTGGCTCTCTCCTGAGCCTCTTTTTCCTCTTGCAGGCGCTGAGCTTCATCCCGCCGTCGCTGCTCTTCTGCCATGGCACGGGCTTCTTCCTCTCTGCGTTGCCTCTCCTCAGCCTCTCTCGCTATTCTTTCCTCTCTTAGTAACCTGCAGAGTTTAGACACGAGGCTTAGGATAAGGACAATCCAATCTACCAATAAATCCTAAATATTTTCAAACTCTGTAAATAATAAATTGGGTGAAGTTTCTTTCAAAATTGAGAAAATTCTTTTTTTCCTCAATGTCGGCCTGCTGTGCTGGCAAGAGGGTAAATATCAGGAAGACAAAACATTTTGCAGGTGCCAAAAACTGGCCAAACGGGCGATCACAATACAAACCTCTCCTTCTCCTCCTGTTCACGGCGCTCCAGCTCCTCCCTCTCTCTCTGCTCTCGGGCCTGTCTGCGTTTCTCTGCCAGGATGCGAGTCGCCTCCTCTGGGTTATTGGTACCTGCCATGGGCTTAGCTGAGGGTACAGGTGACACTGCAGCTACGCAGGGAGTCGAGTGAGCTGGCTCAGGGGAGGTTGCAGTGTTTCTAACTGGGGTGATGGACGTTGGAGGTGAGGATGTGACAACGGCTGGAACCACAGGGGACCCTAATGTACAGCAAAGGAAATACAGATGACAGAACAGCACATATCTGCTGTTAAATCATAATAAATGTATGGTACAGTATACTGCAGTTATTTTTATTTTTGAATAAATGTATTCGATTAGATTTGGTCATGACAGCGGATCAGTTACATTTAGTTTGTTTTTCCATCAAATGGAGGTTCAATTGCCGATCGTCTTGAACTGGAAGTATGGAAATCTGGACTGATGTTCTTTCTTTTTTTTTCCTGAAGAACTGCTGTTGTACCCACCTCTTCTCTCCTCTGGTGTAGCAGCCCTGCGAGGCTCCTTCACTCTTTCGAGTTGGACAGGAGAGGAGGTCCGGTGGTCTACCCTGGCCGGGGTCCGAGCTCTTTTGGGTCGAGCTTTCGGAGTGGAAGGGCTTCCCCGTGTGGATGGAGGTCTGGGAGAAGCAGCAGGGCTGGGGGATGCGGGTCTACCCTTGGCCGTAGCCGGGGATGACGGTCGTCTTGATAATGGACTGAGACTGGAAGGATGGAGTTGTTTTCAGAGTAGTGGAGAACCCACCAGCGAGACCTTATACACTTTTCGTACCCTTTTAGACCCAGGTTCAAATGTTTAAGAATGATATATTTTTTCAATGAGCCTGACTTCAACACGTGGGTCTGAAACAGACAAAGCACTCAAACACTACATCACTCTTAAGTGCATTATCAGTCAGCATCCCAACCTGGCAACACTGGGAGAGGAATCCATTATGGATAAGAATATTCTTCCCTAGCCTCTGGCACTGGCAGCCGACAGCCACGACTTTTCCTTTGGTAAAAAGACATTTTATTCTCCCTTTCTATCGTCCTCTGAAGACACTTATGTCATCAGTCTGGAGGGTATAAAAGGAAATGACCACTCATCCTGGGATCTTTCATTCAAAACCTTGTCTCAAACAGAGCGTGAAATACTACCACGAAGACCTAAACACTCGCACTGACTGACAAGAAACACGCCGCTGGTCAAGGGAATTTGAGGATAACCATATTTGCAAGGCAGCTTCACTGTTTTAGTAGGGGAAGATGCCAGAACACCTTCAGAGCACTGCCGGGGTGCCCTTGAGCAACGTACCGAACCCACAAATACTCGTGTGCACCCTCCCCGTGACCCCGAAAGGGATAAAACGGTCAAACGACAAAGAAGAAAAGGCTTAAAGTACATGATTCTAAAATGTATGAATATTGAACTAAATGTGTCATCAACTTTTTAACATTGAGTACCTACATTCAATGTCTTAACTACAGTAGATCTGGAACCTTTTTGCTAAAAAATTATTAAATACTCGATTGATTATTTAGAACCAGTATTTACTATACTGGGAAAAAGTAACCCTCCCAAGAATCGAAGCTGAAATCAAAAATTTAAGCCTTCTTAAAATATGATTGAAGAATACTCGTATCTAATTTACTTTTACTGTAAAATTAATATTGTGTGGTGTTGGTCTTCAACTGAAACATTTGTTATTTTTCCTGCTAAAAATACAAATGACAAAGAAAAAGCACTGTAAATAAGTGTTTTACCTTGGATCTGGTCTGTGTCTCATGCTGGGGAGGGACTGTCTCTTCTTCAGCACCTTCTCTTTACTGAGGGCACTTTTCTCCATCTCGTTCTCACGCTCCTTTTCTCTCTTTTCTTTTCTGTTTTTATCCATCTTTATGAGACAATGGTATAAAACGGTCACCAAATATCAAACCTCCTGAAGTTCGGCATTTATTGAACTAGGCTCAAAGACCTTTATTAAAAAGGTCCTAAAATAAAAAGAAGTCAGGTCAGTTTTATATTACAGTAACTGCAACTTTGAGCACATCATGGTGACAAATGCTGAAACTTACAGGCGTAGAGCTCCGCCTGTGTTGCCGCTGGGTGATGTCGGGGGTGCTGGACGTCACTCTCCAGCGGTCAGAACAACGGTGGTGGGGCTGGTGGGGGCACAAAGTCAGAGGGCTGGCTGAGGCCGAACGGGGACAGAGCGGAGAGCCTGGTGGTTATTAGCAGTTTTGTTAACAACACGTTACATCATTTTGCTGCAAAAATGAAAAAAAGTTGAATTCTTTTAACTTCCTACCATCTTTGCTATTATTAAGGACGCTGGCAGCACTGCGGCTCCGAGCGAGAAAAGACAGCGTTGGCGTCATCAGCCGGTCAACGATGCTGCTCTCCCAGGGACTCAAAGCAAGGCTGCGGGCTGCAGTTAGAGCATGGAGATTAATTAATGATGATTTACCAAGCCCTGAATACTAATTAAACCATTGGAGGAACATTAGTGCCTTAAAATCATGGTTTGTAGTTTCACCCCCATTAACCAAAAGTTAAAAATCACCAAAATCCAGTAAGGAAGAACCACTTCAGGTCATGGCTTACATGTAGTAAAGCTCACACAAGCCAAAAGACCTGAAAATTATACAATGAACGAAGCCCATGTGATTCCCCCCAAAGACTGTGCTGTAGTGGTACCACCCAAGAAAGAAGGCCTTGCTTAAAATGCTGGCCCAGACAGTTAGTCAGTTATTTTTAACCACACCCTAGAGTCACTGAAGGAGAAAAGAACAGAGGATGCTGCAATAAATATTCATATTCAGGGTGTGTGTGACTGTGTTGCAAAGGAGAGCAACCTTTGGAACAGAGTAGTTGCCCATCTTGTGGTTTCTCCCAGCGGCATGGAAGAGCAGTACCTGCTCTGGGGGAGTTATTGGAATACATTATCTGCAGATAAAAACTGCTGATTCACTCCCTGCCTCACCAACTTCACTTTTTTCTCAAACTCGGAAGCTTCTCCTCCTCTGCAGAACCACACCGTCTGTGACCCAATTAGGATTCTGGCTGAACTCATGTGGAGCATGAAAAGAAATGATAAAGAATTTATAAATCACTCCCAACAATCCAATTATTTAATATACTGTATAAAGGACATCCTTTCTCTGGTATTCTACAATCAGAGCGAGCAAAAAAAGGGGGGAAAAAGAGAGATGCCCTTGATTAAGCAAGCATATCAAATGCCAACTAGACAATGACCAAAAAGGATAATGAAATGCGACCATTGGTACATAACCCACATTAGTAAGATACAGACATGCACAACACATCGAACTAAAGCTGAACCGAACATCTGTTGGGGAAAAAAATAGAGGATTTGGAAGATGGAAAAGGGACAGCTGTCAACCATCAAGCACAAAACAGGGGCTGAAATCAGAAAGGGAGAGAACTGAAAAACAGACAAGTGATGGACGGGTGCTCAGGCATTGATGGTGGCTGACTGATGGACACTGGGGGAGTGGGGGGGTATTCCACATGTTTCCTTACTTCTGCTGGGGGAGTTCCAGAGCGTAGCAGAGGACTTGGACAGTCGCTTGTTTAAAACAGAGTCCACGTGTTTGGGCAGGTTGACCGTTGACAGAGAGCACCTGCCTAAGAAGCCAAGAGAGTGCCACACAGTTGTTCACACAGGTCACATGGTTGAGAGGAAGAAGGGGAAGGTCTGTGGCGCCATGCCTTACGATCAGGCCAAGAAACAATGCACAGCAACCCACAGTGGAAAGCTATTACCTGGTGAAATGGACAAACCAGACCATGTCCTTTCTGTGTACATACTGTACAGTAACAAAACACAAGGCTTTAGGGTACAGCACTCCACGGGAGCACTCTTAGTAATATTCACTCAAACCACCGCGGCATCACATAATCATTTAGATGTGTGATGTATTTATATATGTAGGAATACACACACAGACAGAAGTTGAAGATTACATATTTAAAGATTTTTTTTCTTTTTGAGGGAAAAACTGATGTCCAGAAAGCTCCAGTAGTTTCCACTGCAGAGTGATCACACTTGTTTACTTCCACTGGTGATTGGATAAGAAAGAGACAGAACAGAGTGAAGGACTGCTGCAGTCAGTGCAGGGATACAATAACAACGGTAGCATGCTCCTTCCTGCAAGTGCTGGAATAAAGCATCAGAGTTCAACTCCACTTTGTGCGATCAATACACTGCTTAGCAAAGTGCAAGGACCCATAAGTGAGGTTAGGAGACAGACAGCCTGCTAAGACAAAGATGGAGAAGCTAATATCACAGGATAACACATGAAGGCCGAAGATTGATGTGAAAAACCCAGAGCTTTGACTCACAAACAAAAATGGCATCCAGAGATGACCTTTGCCTGATGCTGCAAAGCATCTTGTTAATGAGCTCAATTCCCCTTTTATCATTTGGTTTATTAGCTACAGGAGGCATAGTGAAATTAGAAAAAAGAGCACTCACTTTCTTTTCGACTAGAGTTCTGACTTAGTGTCCCCCCCCAGGACCATCTTTGTTGGCGGATTTCTGCCCATGTCTTCTTGGCTGATCTGTGAATGGCTGCCTCATAGCGCTCCTGGAGGCACGACAAGAAAACACACAGGATATATTTATTTAAATGTCCACTATACAGACCAGGGTATAAATAGAACTTGAAGAATTCTTCATTTTAAAACATTATTCTCTCCAAGACCTACTTTGTTCTTCTCCAGTTTCTGTTTCTGTCTCTCCTCCAGGGCAGCTCGTCGTTTTTCTGCCTGGATTCTCTGTTCTTCCAGCTTCCTACGCCGCCCTTCCAGCTGCTGCTCCCTCAGCTGCCGTGCCTTCTCTTCCTTCTCCAGCCACTGCGTCTTTTTAGCAGCTAAGAAAGGTGAGAACATAAAGTTAGAATGGAAACGTTTGACCAACACAAAGGAGATCATTCTCCTTTCTCAGTCTTTTTATATTATCATATTGCCCTTCCCTTCATTTAAGATTTGTGTTTGGAAAAATAAATTCAATTACTTGACTTTTCAAACAATACTGCACAATGTCAAGTATATCGTACTGGGGACACATTTGAAGCACTCTAATCGCATCAAGTCTCTCCTGTCAACTCCAATAAACTACGCGCTTTGATATGGAAATTGTGTCATTCCCATTCAAGGATGCCATAAAATGCAGCTGCCTCTGTGTACACAACTCACCATATTACTGCGGTCAACCCTCCATGGAAAATCAGCCTTTACAAGGAAGCGAGGCGTCTTTTAACACGCAAAAGCAACTAGTTGTGGATTTCGGATCATAGTGACAGATTGGTGCCATGGGCTTGAAGAAAGCCCATTTATGTGCAGGAAACGGCTCAGCTTGTTACAGCGAGGTTGTTACTTACAGCACAGAAGGCATCTGCTGCAATTTGTTTCAGATAATTACAGCTGGTTTACGTCAATATAGAGTAAACCATGGATTCACCTTCCAATGGTATAAATCTGCTGTACAGTACTAGATGCCTCCTATATGCTATCATAGGACGAGAGCATTACCCGTAAGGAATGATCGGAGCTTTGCACATTCTCTACATGTCCTCAGTGCAGAAAATGTAAATCATACATGCACACAAAAGCTATCATTATTATCTCCTGACATTACTGACTGATGCTTTATGTTTTTAAGACTTAACTAGTAACACTGCTGGTGAATGTTGAAAAAAATCTCTGCTAAGCTGGTATCGTAAACACGAGCATTAGTAGGATCTTTTCTTTTATCTACGCCTGACTAAGTATTAGATCATCCTAGACCATCTGGTGAGATCATTTAATTAGACAGATCCACACTGGGATGTTTGTCTGGGTGGAATACTGCTGTCGAAGACATCCTCGGATGATCAAATGTGAATTCAAAGTCAGGGGTTGAAATATGGCACTTGAGTTTCACTGGCATATTTTAAGCATAAATTACATGCTCAAATATAAATATACGTAGGTAGAAATTAATGAAATGTAGTATAACTGGATACCACTTCAGCAATTTCTACTAGACACGTAGGTATTTCTGATTTCCATTTGTCGGAAGTCGTAATTTCCAGGTTCCAAGTAGAATGTTTCAGCTAGAACGCCCCCCGAGGTCAGACTTCCTATCCAGAAAGTCGGACGTTCCTCACTACCCCCGAGTTGTCTTACAAAGATGGCTGCCCCGAGTGTAAGCAGAGCAATCACCCTTCGATACTTTCTGTAAACAATGAAATACGCCAAGAGAAAATAAAATAGGCTACGTTCTGCGTTTTGTGTTTCCTCTTCATCCACCGTGTTTGAAAGTTGCAGAAAGAACCGCGTGATTGTCCAGAAGTTGTTTACATTATTTAAGATGTGTTTTTACAAATAGCTTAGACGTAAATTTGTGAATCAGATATTTCAAAATGTCCAGTTTGAAAGACTTCAACATTAGTAGCTTTTCAACATGAGAACGAATCCCGCTGTCTTCACAGGCAGCTAGAACACACGTGAGTAAAGGTCGAATGAAGGACGCTCCTACTGCATCAGTCCGTGGCAAAATGATGTTTGCAAGAAACAAAATGTATCGAACAGGAGATTAAAAAAACCAAAAAAAACATTAGGATTGTGAAGTCCCTTGGTTTTAATCTGTGGATCAGCAAAAATAATAAAGGCCAATTCTAAAATGACACACCGAGTTAAGCACGGAGGCTTCTTTTTTCATGTCATAAATTTGTGGAATGGAATTAAATGGAGAAGGACATGGTTCCTCAAACTAGCAAGTCCGCACAAGTCAGGTTATTTAATGAGTCCTAATGCTTTAATGAGGCATTCATGGAGTACTGACCAATTAAAATCTAGTAAATGTCATTAAGATGAATAATCCAAACGTGACAGAATGACCACCACCATCACCACCACCGTCACAAACACAAAGGTGGCTTACCTTGTAAAATGCTGAGCTCTTCTGCAGGGGAAAGGAGTGAGAGAAAAGACAGAGGCTGCTGTCAATCATGCAAAGCAGTGTACGGCCCGTGTGAGACACTGTGTCAGCCATGTGTTTTTAAAAAAGAAAAGCGCAAAAGAGAGATGCAACACAGCAAAGAGATGATATTCTCAGGAAATCACCAAGACAGCAGTTAATCATCTCACTGCAAAAGCTAAAAAAAATCCCACTCAATATAACTGCCTATATGTGAAATATCTTTACGCACACACACTTAATGCTGTAGTGCATTAAGACACTCATCAAGAAAACAAATGATACAATAGTATAAGAGAAACAATAGAAAACCCTGTTCAAAGAGGTTGAGGTTGGTAAAATGCGGTGTTCCTGTTGAGTTCCTACAATTTTGTCCTTCCTGTGCAAGATGTGGGTGCCACTGGTAGCCTGGGGTCAATCCACTTTTAACACAAGGGAAACTCAGCACCGCCTGCTTCGGCCCTACCACTAGGGGGAGCTCTCCTCCAGCACTTACCAAAATATTTGGCCTTTTCCTCTCTCCGTTCCTTGGCAAGCTTCTGTCTTTCTTTGACATCTGGGATGTAATAAAAATACAGAGATGTAGGAGATGAGACAGATGTGACATGAGTCCCTTCATCCCAAAAACAGCATGCATTTTATCATTTAACACTTCTAATGGACAGTTTGACAAGATAAATAATACATTGTTTCCTTTCTGATATATAATATAGATTTTTAGTCACATTTCTGCATAAACTAAACAATTACTCAATGCAACCCGGCTAAATGAAGACTTTCGCAGTGAAAATAGTGTTCACGCGTCCCTTAAAAATAAGTTGCAGGCCATAAACAATCTGTCCAATATCGTTCTTCCGAACGACTCCTCACGCGCTTTGATAATTACAGGCGAGTGGACAACACACGTGCACCGTGGTGAGTGGCATGTGCCGGTGTTTACAATTCACCATAGATGCATTAGTTATAATCTTAATGACATCCTCAACTCTTTAATTTTGTTTACAGCACAGTGAAGCCTATTACACACAAAATGGAACAAGGACACATGGAAGAAGCCAGGAAGAATGGGATTATAAAAAGCTATTAATAATCACCTGGTACATCACCAACAGGGAAAGGCAGTAGCTTACACTTTTGAGAATCTAATGCTGCTTTTGGTTTTGAAATATGACAAAATGAAATGCAAACTAATAAACCACAGAGAATCGTCTTTGCAACTCAATAGAATGAAGGTATGGTTACAATTTAGGAAGCAGTTTGGGATTTTATCCCGACCACCTCATGCTCAGGAAATAAAGACCGTAGCCACAATGGAGGGATTAATGGATAAAGAATAAAGGGGAGAGGGAAAAGAGGCTTACATTACAAAAGCCCCTCAGACTTGTTCCTTAGAGTTTGTTATGTGCTATTAGCCACCATCTGTAAGGAGTTTAATGGTGGTATAGCAGTTCTATATTGCCAGCAGGTCAAGCTAAATGCCTTCTTGGCAGCATTCTTTAAAATGGGTTTCTTTCTCTGAACTTGCCAACTTTCATTAGTGACTCAATCATAACCACGTGGATAGATGAGATTCATCTATGAGCTCATCTATAGTAATCTAGCCACATACAAACCTCATTTGTCCTTATTTTAGAGGGGTGTTTTCTTTATCAACACCATTGTGACTGAAATATTTTATCCAATTTGTAATCTTTTCAAATAGTTGCCGATTTCATGTTTGGATGATTAAAAAAAAAAAAAAACAGCAAAAGCACCTCTACTTGGCGTTGCTTCAAGTCTCAAAGGATGTGGTCATATTTACCCAGACACTAAAAAATTACCTTACCTCCAGAGAGCTGACCTACCTCCAGCAGACTGCATCTGCACACTACAGGAACTGTTTCATATCGTGCAAATTTTGCTTCCATTGCGTTAAAAGTAAACCAATGCAATCCAGTTTACAACTCCTTTACCTTCTTTGCGCTTTGAGCGAGGAACGGACGATGCGGGCGAGACAGGTGACAGTGGAACGGCATCAGGTTTTGTGTGGGAGGATAATCTCTGCTCAACATCCTTCGTTTCTGCAGACTCCATTCTCTGGGGTCGCTCTGACTCCGGGGGGCTGCTCTCCCCCTCTGGCTCTGTCCTCGCTGGACGTGTGTTTAGATCCGAGTGCGAAGCTAGTTGAAAAGGGAGACAGAACAAAACACAAGAGAGTAAATAAGAAGGCAAAAGGTTAGACACGTGTAGAAATATGGAACTTAACAAGTTAATCTGCATTCCTCTTAAATCCAGGCCTATGAGGTAGTTCAGTGGGTGATGTAAACTTCCTGAGTGGATACACATATCAAGTGTGAAGGGTGGAGTTCATGAGTGTGGCATTAGGCTCCTGATACTGTAATTATTCTATGGGATTGTGACCATTCTATTCGCGCAACCATAGTTACATTCTCTATAATAATAAACTAGTGGATTGAAGGTAAAGTCAGTTTTTCAGTGTTTTTGTATTGGAAGAAGAGTTCCCCCTGTAGCTTCAGTCACAGCACCATAATTCACATTTGGCAAGCTGCTGCTTGAATCGTCTACTCAAACATTAGTTAGTGCAAGCTTTAAGGCCCACACAAAGACTCTCATGGGAGGGACACTTGGCTTTGTCCCCTCATCATTGTACCCTCACAGCACTCCCTGTCTAAGCACTCTGAAGTACAGTATCTTCTGCACAGTCTCTGAAGGTAAACACTGACGAAACAAGCTGTAAATTATTAAGATGTCGGTTAAAAAAACAGCTTGAACCGCAGCGGGTGTGCCACTCGAGCAGTGACTGCAGTGTGGATTTACAATACAAATGCTGTGCTGTTCAGTGTTTAATAGTTTGCATGGAAATGCAAAAAGAAGTAATGAGACCAACGCTGCGCACCATTCAAAAGAGCAGATGAGAGCTTTTTATAGCATTTACAATTCCCCATCCTGCTTCCGAAGCCATTGAAACTGTGTTGAAATCAAACCATATAGCTTTTTGTTCCCAACATTCTGGTCCCTTGCAAAAAAGAATCAGATTATCACCAGACTAACAAGTCAGCGAGGTGGACAAAGGTCTGCGTGAATAGCTGCCAGCAAACAAACAGATCGACCCTTTCACGACTGAGACTACAGGCGCTTGGAAGAATTCCGTGAGATACTGAGCCACACTGCACAGACTGTCTGAGCACAACTCATAGAGGCTCGTAGAGAGGCTCAGTCACCAGCCTGGGAGCTGCGCTGCTTACTGATGCCTGACAGCCCAAGAGAAGTGTAGTATATAAAAATGTTCAGCAGCGAGACGAGACAGTGTGTTTCCCTTTGTTACACCATGCCATCATTAAATAAGCATTCCTCTTGCTGCGATGTTCTCTGACAGAGAGGGGCCATTGTTGTGATCTCTTCATGGCAACGGGACTGCAGCCAAAACACTGCAATGGCAGTGAGCGGAGAAAGGAAGGAGGTAGAGCGGTAGTGAGATAAACTGAAAGGAGATGATGAATACTGGAATAGGTTCAGGGCAGTCTTGTAACAAAATTAGGCTTTGTGGGAGGAAAAATGGCTCAGAGCTGGACCCACTGATGAGTTGTGAACAAAAGAATTTCACAATGTGCTCTGTCAAAAACCCTGTGGCTTTTCAGCAACTAAAACCTGAAATCAGTTACAACTGCCTCCATTTTGTACCTTCATTCGACCCCTTTTTCAAATGTTTTAAGAATTGTCAAAAAAAATATGATACATATAATATAAATTTCAAATAATTCCCAAAAGGGTGCGTTTTTCCCCACAGATACTTATAGGGAAGTATTACAAGTAGGCTATTAACTGTGAGAGATGAGTATGGCCTTACCTTATAACTAATGAAGGATGGCCATACTCTGAGGAATTGGAGCTACAAAGATGAGGAGCATGAGAATGTGACACACTCCAGTGTTGGTAACACTCAAAATGATGAGCACGGAAACCTAAAACTGTCTGGACAGGAGCCGAGGGACAAGACGGAGGTTCAGAAATACGCCGCCTGCTGGACAGAGAAATGGTCTGACGATACAAACAATATTTCCAGGTGTTAAACCATTTTAATCCAAAATTAATATGATAGGAGTTAAAGATCATCATCAAAAATAGAAAACGAATTCCTGCAGATGTGGTTGCATGCATGCGGGTACAAACAGTGTGGCAGCACAGTGGCAGATGGAGAAACAGCAGGTGTTTAACACAGTCGCTGAGCAATCATCCAGTTAGAAGCCTGCTATATTGGACAGATTGTGGAATTTTGCCTGTTAAACAATGATTACACCTTTGATCCCAAAATGTATTCCCTACATTACAGAACAGGATAAAAGTAGTGCAATTTTAACAGCACAGGTTAAATACCCACAGTTTAAAAGGCTCTGCTGTGTGCTACTGCTCCATAGTCTCTTAAACAGATGAGGTTACCGGTAATCCTTTCCCACAAAGGGCTGTTCCATTTACTTACAACATATGATTTCTTAGGTTGAAGCAATAACCACATGCATTGAAGTTGCCCTACCCTATGTTGCCTGCCTGCCCACCTGCCCCGAGGGGACAAATAAAGTTTCTTGAATCTAAAACAGAAATTGAACATATTCATCGGGGGGAAACATCCATAGCAAGAAGGAATAGGTACTTTTAACATGAAATGGAAGCACTTTTATCTCCACATAAGCCGACATCAATGATCTGAACATCAATCTCACTGAGGACAATGAAACGCTCATCAAAAAAAGCAAGTCAACATTGCCAGTGAGGACCAATAAGTTTGAATCAGCTGTTTTTTAAGCGAAAATACATTTTCAGTTGTTTTCTTTCGTCAGAACGATTCTGGAAATTGTTACAGTCATTATGTCATAATGCTTTGAAATTATTGTTTCCGTGAATGCGATCAGACATCATTTTCACCTTTTTCACAGCTTTTTCTCATTCCTAATGCAACACCCAGAGCTAAATGTCTCCCTGAGATCTTGTAAGAATATAGGACAAGAAATGAAACATTTATAAAGCCTAGAGCTTTAACGGTACAGTACAATATTCTCTGTCCTTGCTAGTATAGCCAATAACAGCAGAACACCAACAGAGATAAGGCACAGAGATAAACGGTGCTCGTGGTTGTTAAAAATTGAAAATAAAGCACGTTCAAACAAAAGACTCAGCGCGTGAAATCAAAAGACTGCAAAGGGAAAAGGGCAGCTACTCCAAAAAAAGAGAGGAACTCAGCAAACAGAGGGAGAATGGATCTGCATCTCATTTGGGATCAGCCAGGGGACTAATGAACTACCTCATCGCTTACCCCCTAACCCATCACACCCTCGTCCTGTGGCGTCCCTTTTGCACCGAATAGGGTGATGTAAGAGGGCAATGGGGCCCAGACACACAGGAAGCACAGTGTAAACAACAAGCATTGACTGCATGCCAAAGTGTGCATGTGTGTAGGCCTGCAATTGCTTATTCAGCTGATGGAACAGTGCAAAACCCATAATACTCAAGTGATTACAAAAAAGCACAGAACCCTGCATAAAAAAAAACAAGATTTGGCTCAGTCTTTACATCAATATTTGAAAACTTATCCAGTTTAATTTCTCGGTCACACCCAAGTAGCTGCATTCAAACCCAGATAATTTTATGACATATCAGTCCTCGGATCTGCAAATAGTACAATTATAATCGTACTAATTATACAATAATAGAGTATAATGAAAAACACCTCTGCTTTATACTGATTGTTTGGAAAGTGACTGCACTCCCCCACGGCATGTGAATAAGTGGATGAATAATGGTGTCTGTCAGTGGCTCCGAAGCTTTCTTCCCATCACCTGGCCTAAGTCCCTGGTATTTAACGGCAACCAGCTTCCTCTCCTATACCAACATTAAGTAGCAAAAGCACTGCACAGATTACAGACTCCATTTATTTCAGCTGGCAATGGCTTCCTGAAGATTGGATCTGCTATTATACTGCCTCAAATATGCTTAAGCAAAAGAATCGACATAAAAGCAGCAGCTCTGAAGCTAAATTTATGAAACTGTGACATCAGAGGATAAGGAGGTATTTCTGTGCTGCGCAGGCTGCCATTCATCATCCACCAACATGTCGTCCTGTCTCCACTAGCAACCTTATATCCAACTGGTGGGTGCGGGGGTTGGGATGTCACAGGGTATTCAGATTGTCAGTGATCATGTAGTGTCAACCAGATGGACAAACAATCATGGAACTGACTATAAGTCAGTTTTTAACTGTATCACCAATAGGAAACACATATATTGTGTTTTATTATCTGTGGTTAGTCAATAAAGCACTTCGAATCAATGCACTTGTTTATGTGGTGAACTAAAATGGAGTGTGGCCTCCTTTTGATCGATCAAAGCACATAATGAGAGACTTTATACCTTACTGACATCTTGGAGGAGCCCTGACTGTCAGGGGCAGCTCACAGTTGTTGTTTGTATTTTCCTCCCTGTATGGTTATTTTCAGAGACACAGCTTGGTGCAACAACAGTGCGAAGCAGTAATCATTGCAGTTCAACACAAAATTACGCCCAAACGTTATCATTAACTGGATTTTTGTCTCCCCACACAAAGCTCCAAAGTGTGTCGACTGGCAACAACAGGGTCAAATGTTGAGTTTTATGCTGCCAGGTAACAACGTAACGCTGAGATGGACCAAAGAAGGCACCAAATTATTAACAGTATAAGAGCCCCTCAATGTGAGCAGGTCTAATAATAGAGAACAGGTCTGGTGACTGGAAATTTGGCACAGTTCAGACCATCTGGGATATTCCAGACTCGGTAGAGGTGAGTGGAACAAACCACACTTCTCTCACCTCAACGTTCCCAGACAGAAAGACAGAACAGCTCAGTGATGTAGCTGTAACGCACCACATGTCTGCTTTTATCCCGTATCTCACAGCTAAAGCAAAAGGAAATTGGTTAAAAAGGAAACCCACAATAAACATGTCCACATTCTTCTGGACCTTTTCAAACGGAGCCGTTATTACAGGATGCCACAGTTGTGACATTCTCCCACTGATTCTCCCCAAGTCATTTTCTTGGTTCCACACTGCTGTAAATTTGCTTTCCTGACTTTGACAATTTGAAACTGTCAAAGAAAGACTATAATGGACTGGTTGAAATGCTGCCCGTGTCCTTGCCTTGGGGAAATGAAGCCATTTCTTTCATTTTAATTTCAAAGAAGAGACAATTCTGGCAATACCTACTTTGTAATACTAAGTATAATGTGGAAATGTTCAGGCACCTGGAATAAGTGGTTTCAAAGGCACTTGGCTAGTTGAAGATGGCGGCTCTTTCTTATCTTGCAGGTCAGGTCCAGGAAGCTCTTGTCCATCTGTGACTGACAGCAAAGGAAATCAGGTCCAGTGATTTTTAGTGTTCCATTGTCGGATCAACAGAGTTAAAAGCCTGAAGATATATATATAAAATATAGCAATGTAGCAAGATCATAACTCCAAAAAGAATTTAATTTGCGAGAGCACAAAAGTGTCCTTGTCATATTAAGGATACCTAATTAAAAACTATGAGCAAGCTCAACTCTGACCCTACCTTATAGCACCTTTCAAGAATGAAAGAAAATTATTTTTAAAAATCCAGAAGTTAAGGGTTACTCTGTTACTCTATAGTGAGGGATCATTTCTGCATGGGGGTATTGACCACAGCCCCCATTTCCTGGAAGAAGAGCGCAAGAACGGACGGCAGATGATGTTAATGTGAAATGTTGGGGTTGTTCGCATTGTTTCTCTTTGGGCTTCACTCGGGGTCCGGCTGAGTGGTGTGATTTCAACATCTGGGTGCTACAGAGTGGGCGAGCGCTGGTGCGGTAGTGGGAACCAAGGTGTCACCGTAAAAAGCTGACTTCAGTCGTATCCTCAGCACTCAGATTCTTCTGTTCTTTATCCTTCTCTCTTCAGACGGAGACTCTCTTCAAAGTATAAAATGTGCCCGATGGAGGCTTTGAACATATCTGAACATGAAACAGCTGGAAAGCCCCCAGTGTTCTAGACCAATGGCACTTTCTGACGAAGCATTAAAGCAAAAGAAAGGTTTATCTTGAAAATGCGGGTTGATCAGTAATTATTTTAAGTGTGCCACTTTAATCTCATACTTTAATTGAATCCAAGAGAATGTTTACAAAATGCAATTAAAATATCCCTTCACTGAAGTTACATACACTGATATAGAAATCTGATAGCTATAGTTGTCTGTAGTGCTACGATAGTTCTGGTAACAGGTATCTTCTTTCAGTTTTAACTGCTTCAGCAAAATGCCTGTGTTAATTATGACGAGGCGTAGCTTTTTGCTATACACAGAATTGTTTTGCTGTTGTCATATTGACTATATTTACCGTGTAACAATAAAACGTGTCAGGTATAACAACGCTGAGCTCAACAAAGTCCTCACAAAGCTGTAGAAATAACAACCTCGAAGGTTCATACGTTTGCTTCATGGTGTTTAAGGTGTGTAAGTGATCTTCTTTACACATCCTAAATAATAATGTGTTGTGCTAATAATTTATGATAGTGTTCAAGGGAAAAGGTACAGAAACAAGAGCTTTACAGCAGCTAAACTCAGCATTCAGCTGCTCCAGTCCAAGCGGAACTTCCTTTGGAGCACATATTTCAACAACAATGGAGATTTTTCCCTTTACACTTCATCCAAGTCTTGTTTGAAGGCTGATCTGGAAGTTATACAACATGGATTTCCTGGAGCTGGTCAATGTCTTATGTCAAAAGCCTCTTTCTCCTACCCAAATCCAATTACAGTACCAGTAAAATGGTCAGGGAAGGTCCCGGTTTAGGATGAAGCTAAGAGATTGATCTTAAATTCACCTTCTGTGGGGATGGAACAAAACCAACCCCCACATTTACCAAACGGTGGAAAGAAACACAAAGAAAGGTGCATTTTCTTATTATGACTACTTTTGCCCATTTAGTCAACAGCCCATGAGCCTCATGTTATTCGGAGACGACAGCCTGACGACCCTCCAGACGCCTGTCCTGCACAGCCAAAACTGGGAGGACGTCTTCTGTTCTCAGCAGGAAGTGATTACATTGTGTGTCCCCTTTCTATTTCCAGAAGCAGCCAAAACATCCACACAAAGATTCCGCATGCCATGCACCTTTACAACCTCCCATTTGAGATAAATTCCAACATTTTCCTCGAATTGAGACGTGTGTTTTGGAAAGAGCAGACATTAGCAGTGAAGTGTATGTGTAACAGATCTGACACTGACAGATAAACTGAATAAATCCAGCTCTGGCTCCGTGTGTGTGTGCTTCTATCCAGTGAGGTCGGGGCAATAATGTCCACCATATGATCTCTGCACCAGCAGGGACGGAGAACGGCTGCATCCGTGCACACGACCATCTTCTGCACTTGAAAGTGCAGCCAGAAGAGGAGCTGGAGGAGGATGCCACACCACGTATGACGGCATCATGTCAGGAGTGAGCTAAACATACCATATGGAGGGGGATGGGGTGCTGCTCTTCACATTACCTCATCTCCCGCACTTTGCGTTGTTAAACCCAGTTGGTTCTGCTCTGGGCTCAAAAAACTGCAACAATCTAAATACAGCTAGAACAAGACGACTAAGAAATACAAGTATAAATTTAAATCCCCCCCCCCCCCCCACTCATCTTTTTGTCAACTCCAAAATTCATATCGATATGCAGGTGTTAGGTTTATGATTGTACCGAGATCCGCACTTCCGGACCGATTATTCACGATTCGGCTCCCAAAAAATAAACTCTGTTCCTTTAGGTTAATCGCATTGTGGTTTCCTCATCCCACACAAGGAGACATGCAAATATAAAGTTCACACAAGGCGAGACGGTGTTTGCGGCTATTTTAACTGCGTAGCAAAGCATCTAATTTATTTATTTAAAAAAAACAACCTCTTTCCCAAAAGCAGCGGGACCAACGTTCAGAAAGACTTACTTGCTGCTCCTGCTGACAGAGTCTTTTCCTCCATTTCGGCGGCAATAGCCTCCCTTTCAGTCCTTTTGTTCATTCAAACATGCAAGTTTCGCCTATTTCTTTGCGGCAGTCCTCTCATTCCTCGGGGAGAGTGCTGGCGCTGGAGGAGGGGGTCGAGTCACTCTTGCGTCCGATGTCCTGAATGGACCGGGCAGCAAACCCCAAAAGGAGGAGGAGGACCCCACTCCCAAAAAAAAAGCAACAGCACAAACACGCTACGCAATTAAAATAGTACCAACTTGTTGACGAAGGCGTTCCCGGGTCCCGGTACCGGTGTGCGCCAGAGAAAACCCGGCGTCTGGGGGAATTTTGGGGTGAGAAAGCGGAGAAGAGTGAGGAAGTTGGTGCGTCTGACACGCCACAGCTGATGCTTCGCCCCGTCTGATGCTCTCTCACCGGCCTCTGGAACGGACTGTACCATCGCGGAGAGGGGGATGCGGTTGTTCTTCCTGCACTTACTGATTTGCAAATATCCATAATTAAGGATATTATGGACAGAGATAATTATATAATATGGCTATATTCTCTGTTGTATTGTTATTATTGGAATATTAAGAAAACAAATTAATTTATCGCTATTAATGGAATAGGTTCTTCCCGTTAGATCTTATTGGTTTCTCCCCCTTTTTCAGCATTAAAACGTAGCCACAGGAGGTCACAGTTCAGATTCAGTGCAAAACTTTTTAAATTATGAACATCTTCTTCAACATTTTAACCAGTGTTCTTGACTCATTATTTAAACGTCGATCAAACATAATGTCACATATATTAGCATGGAAAAGATACAGTAAATAAATTTTACTTACCATTTTATAGTTAACACAACACACAGGCATTACAACATTTCTTTGTAGATTATACAAATGTTTTAAATATTTCAAATTAATATAGGATGAGGCCCAATACACATGCTGCACCTACCAATGCTTGATGCTGTTATGATTTATAAAGTCTTAAGGTTCCCATGAATAATTGTAAAAACAACACTGGATTTTCCTGTCGGCCAGGTTTCTGTTTTGAGGGATTGATGTTTGATGATGTGTTAACAGGTTAGTCCACCCAGTAAAAAGGTACCGTCACATGATCTGATCTGTTTTGGTTTTTCAGTGAGAAATTAATTCCAGGAACAAGAGAATGTTTGCTAAGTAACTTCTTCGAAGTGTCTTCCAACCACCTGTGGAGCGCTCCTAGCATCTGCCAAGGTGGGGGCTGGGCCAGAGGCCTGATCGGCACGCTTGAGAGGGGACACCCACTCAAAAGAACACTAGAGGGGTCTTTTGTGCAGCTGTTGAATCTTATTCAATCAGTCACCCAAGGACCACCTGTTACTGCAAGGGGAAAGTGGGGGATGTAAAAGAAGGTGGGGGTTTCAGTAGAACACGTTACAGATTCCACAAACTTTAGATGTTAATCATATTGATAAAGCATTTTCATACATCAAGTATTTTTTGCTGCTCAAGCATTTGCAATTCAGAAAAGATCCCCTGACTTTCCAAAGGGAATTCAGAGGAATGTCTGGCCTCCTTTAACTAAACCTTTTGAAGCTCTTCACCATTTCACTTTCCTCTGTTGGGGGCACAGAGGAAAGTTAGGGTGTGCACTAGCACACCCATGCACACTGTGAAAAGTGGAAAAAGTTTTTCTATTTTAATTATAATTAATAAGTTTATTAATAATTCATCATTTCAATTAAAACTGAAAGCACATTTCTAAATTGGCAGAATGAGAAAAATAACAACAATAAAGCATTATTGTTTAGCTTAGTTTATGCCAGGAGTTTGAGCAGTAAAATGAAAGAGATCAGAACAAAAGCAAGTCAGGCTGCCCATGTGTCCTGCGGTGCTAATGACCCATTCGAACTAAAGTGGCTGTAGTTAAGAGAAAAAACAGCACAGTTGCCCTCAGTTAACCCCATTTACAAGTTCCTGAATTTGTAAATGATTTAGTTACAGAGCAGTTTTTGTCTCTACGGTCTCATTTGTACAATCTCTTTCAGGTCATGCCAAGTTCAGTAAGAAACATCTAACTACTCATCCACAATTCACTTATGTGACCATTAAAGACAGGAAGTTTAGAAACCCCAGCACCATCTTCATAAGAAGTTCCAAGACGTTCTATAACACAATGAAAACTCGATCTGAGAGTTGTCAAAAAAAGATTTTGCGGCACTATTACAGCCATCAATAAGCCCTTGTCAAGGTCTGGGTTTAATCATAGAACAATAATATCCCCAGAGGGCACAGACACAATCTACACTACACGCCTCTGGATACATCACCTCTGAATGCAACGTGATGGTAGCAGCAGTGGAGTAGCACAGGGAAGGATGAGCATGAATTAACTCTGCTCTGTTTGACTCCACTCGTGTGATCTAGCACTTGATTGCAAGCACTTCAGCATGTGTTCAGTTGGCCCCATATTTGACCCTTTGCAACATTCATGGCTTAATCCTAAAACCCTACTGTTGGGTAATTTTTCATTGTGGGTGACTAACTGTGATGGTAGTGTTCTAGGGTGTAGTCAGATGGGTCAAAGATCAGGCGTACGTCTAGGGGGCCTGAAACAAATCATTTATAACTGTGATGCCTTTTGTTTCCTGTAGAGTGATTAAATCAGACACTACATCACACGTGACACTGGCAAAAGCCAGAGAGGTCCACAGAGAGAGAGAGAGAGTGTGGGAGAATTCCACTATTCTTTGTGTTCTTGGGTTCTGGGGAAAAGAGCACTGGTTGGTCTGAATCACCTGAAATTAAACGAGGTGAAGTCCCGATGTCCATGTCCAACTTAATTGACCCCCTCCCCAGTGTTGGCCATGTTCCAAGGTGACATCATCAACCTTTCAAACTCTGAATACTCCCCAGCGCGAGCAAATGATGGGAAGTAACCAGTCTCGTCTGGTGCAAGGAGGCACCAAAACCTTCTAATGGGAAGTATGAAAAGATATAATTTCATATGTTGGCATCTAGCACCAAGTATGATAGGTTTCAAAAGGAGTTAAAACTTGGTGGAACGTGTTCACTGGAGTCTAAGTCCTTTAATTACATTTACTTTATATTTATTTTCTATAATGTGTTAAACTTACCTTAATTCAACCTTTGTGTTTTTCGAAAAATAACCCTAAAAATTGTGGATGTTTCACTTGCATTCCTGTCGTCTTGTCTGATTTCGCAGGAAAGTGCTTCACGATGCCATCTGATAAGGCGAACCAGAACGATTCACACACAGTGAAGCGTTTAGGAGCAATTTGGGGTTTGGAATCTCAACAGCGGACATTTAGACATGACTGACTGCAGAGGGCAGAGATCAGATCAGCTATCTGTAGGCGCTCTGCCAACCTCACGAATGCTCGATCACGCACAAACTCCAAAAAGCATTGCACGTTCATAAATGTCTATGTGTGACCTCTTGGGAGGATCTGCAGTGATCTCCCCTAGCTTCCCCTAAATACAGTACATGCAACAAGAAAATCATTTGGGAAGTAAATTGAACTGAGATATCAGAAAGCTGTTGTCCAGTAAATGAAATGGACATTTGCTCAGACCAACCAGTCAGCATTCCCTCTCTTCAACAACAGGTGGCATTTCCCAGGGGCTCATTCTCCCATCTTCCGTGAGGAATGCTGCTCCACAGCAGTATGCCTCAAACAGCAGGGAGACCATGACGTAATGGTCGAAAACATGCTATCAAGAAGCAGGGCCAAAACACGTGGAATCGGCTCCTCTCTCTGCTCACCCCCAGGGCCCCTCTCTTTTCTCCTTGTACTCTGTCCCACCCCCGCCCCCTACCTCCCTTCTGCTCCACCGCACACACTGTTTATGAGTGCATGAATCGCTCCATTTCATCCTGCCCAACTCCCAGCTCACTACCAACCCCACAACCGCTTCTACCCCCCCACCTTTAGCTTTTATTACCATGACAACACACAATGAGGAGAAAAAGAGGGAGAGGAAAAGAGCGGAGGTGAACGAGAGGGAGGGAGCGTGTCGTGCTGACCTCTGCTTCTATTTTTAAGAAGGGAGATGACCACAGGAGCGGAGGGTTACCCTGACCAACAAGAGCGCAAAATCAGCAGCAGACAGCCTCTCAAACAAACCAAAAAAAGAAGAAGTCTTCCTTCAGTCTTTTAGCAGACTGAGGGAAGGCATCAATTGTTCATGCTGAACTGTGAACAGAAACAGTGCTACTTTAGCAGGACTGTGGGCGTTTTCAGACTTAAATAAGTAATATTCATCCTCAGGTGATACTGAACTCTTGAGAAATGTAGTTATACGACATGATACATCTATGAATTCATGAAACATTGTGATCAAGCTGTGTTAAATCTGCTTGATGAAATATATACTAGATATTTTGTGTTTTCTTATCTTATTATAATATCACGTTATATGTTGTACATTTCCGCCCATTTGTATTGGAAATCATTCATTCTTTGTCATACGGATCAGTGGCCACCGTCAGACAACAAAGACTACGGGTGAAAGGTCTGAGGTCACACACACACACACACACACACACACACACACACACACACACACACACACACACACACACACTCACATAGGGAGATTAGTTGCTTTAATTCAACTCCCTGGATTATTGTCAGGATTAAACCTATATGTATTAAATCTGTTGAAGGAATACTTCTATCCAGCTGTAAACACAACAGCTGTCCATCACTTGTCAGGCTGCTAATAAACCATTCCTTTGCAGCGTAAACCGGTGTGAAATGGAAAAGATAACACAACTTTATTAAGCGTATGTATTCGCTCCTCCCCTTGAGGCTAATGAAAATGCAATAAATTCCTCAGCAGCAATTAACAGTTGCCAGTTATACTATAGTCCATCATATACTAAATCTATTGGAAAGCATACAAACGTAAACCTACTCTCATGCAATCATGCACACTTCCAATTCATTGTAAGATAGAGAGACAGATGAGCCAGTTTATAAAGTTTATGGGATGGATGGCTCCGACCTGATATATGTGCATGTGGTAAATATAGCCAAGCACCCACAGGCATGTGAGCGGGCATATGGACAAATCTGCCATCCTGTTTATGAGCTCTGTTAGACAATATTCTAATTTGTCCATTTTTGAAGCATTAATGTGCTCTTTTGTGAGACCACAGCCTTTTTGAAGCAGGACAGTCTCTGTGAGCTGCTACATTACTTATCAAATCTGCCAGGAAGTGGCTAAAATTAGACTATTGCAAAGGTGAGTCTTGAACAGTGTGATGGCCCTGAATAGACAATGGCATGCTTTATAATCTCCAGAGATTGCGAACCTCCCAGTGTGATGTCCCCAATCCTTAACACCCCACCCACCCACCCGCCCACACACACACAAAAAACAGTCCTCATTATCTTCCCATCAGTGGCTTTGGTTCTACACCAGACACAACAAAGGTTGGAGGATTTACTGTAGATTAGGAAAATGGCTTTGAACACAAATTTCACTTTCAGTACGGAAAAGGCCTCACTGTGCACTCACAATTTTGTGTGTATGCCTGATTAATTACATCAGCAAGACAGCTGTAATGCAGTTGTGCTTTTACTCACATTACATTTGATCATCTGTAATCCTAAATGAGGTGGAGGCGACGGTGGCTCTCTGCATCGTTGCTGGGAGGCACTGACACAGCACATCAGTCACGTTTCTAATTTTCCTGATGTTTAAGATTAAATTAGTTCTACTATGAACACACACTCATAAACCATTTTCACTCACACAAAATGTAATGATGCCTGATCTCTATTTAAGGAAATAAAGTGACAATTACAATAATACAGCTTGAAACACATTTTGTGGTCATCTCGAGTCTCTTGCCATTGAAGGTGCGGCACGTGTTTGAAGATTTACTCGGAATATCAGAATTCATTAATGAATACTAATCATTTTATCTCCTTATCTAGCATTATCCTCATTATGGGAAAAATAAGGACGGAGGCAAAGGATCCATGGTCTGGAACGCACGACAAAAACACACACAACAGAGATGACACACACACACACAGTCATTGTTTCTCAGGAGATATCATCATTGTGAAAACAGATGAGTAAACGCGGATGGAATTTTAGAGCCGTCTGTCTTCTTACAGCCAACATCATACCGAAGTACCTCCTGACTGCACGCACTTAAGTTTCATTTTTACTTTCCACAAAAGGTTTTGAAAGAATTAAATGGACAAGAAAATGAGATTTATTATAAATACAGCATGACCTTCAACCAATAATATGCAACGGTTACATTGACACAAATGATGGATTTTCATTGTACTGTGACATTTGATAAAGGATAAAGATGCAAAGTAAAGTGCACATGAAGCCAGACAAAAGCCAGTCTTAATACTACTCCTTGCATAATGTTGCTTTGATAGCAGAAGTTGTTTCTGCTTAATGCAAAACACAAAGCCTCAACAAGAGGCATCATTAAAATGTGAAGTCAATACTTCCATAGGCAGATACTCTATTCTGCTAGTTGAAGCCCTGAGAAAATGTCCAAATGTCATCCAGACAACATTTCTGTCAGATTCTTAAATTCCAACATTCCTTTGAAATAATGGAAGCTCCCGTTGTTCATTTAAAATAAGCATCAATAAAGGAAACAGTGAGATCCAAAAGGTTTTCCATTTCCTTGTAGTATTTAGCTGATCCTGGACCAGCCTGTCAGCTTTGCTGAACGACGCCAGCGGTGATTAAAGAGTAGTGTCCTTCCTCTAGTCCTTCCCTTTGTTGAGCTGGTTATTCCTGTGCGCTGTGATGGCTGCCCAAATTCGACACAACATGCCACCTCTGAAAGAGCAACATTGTTCAATTTGTGGTGCGACGTTACAAATGATTCAGAAGTCCATAAGAGATCTATCATCCATAGTTGTGGTAGAGTAGTAGCGCTGATTATTAACCTGTAGTTCAAATACAGACATTTACCAACTAGTTCTGGATATTTGGATGTACAATGGTGACCTATAAAGATTCCAAGACTGGCTTATTATTAGTTTTCTGCATCTAGCCGGACGGTAACATCCAACCAATCCTCTTTGGAGCTTATGTGTTAGTAAGATAACAGATTTTATAAAATGTTCAGGAAATATTGATCAACGGAGGATTACATTTTGGTCATTTCAAGGCGGCCAAAGGACTTTGATCATAAAGCAACTGACGACGTTAGGAAACCTTGTCTATCTACTGCCTGTATATACACACACACACACACACACATATATGAAACTGCGGATGTATGTCAGAGTACTTGGAGAAATGCGCTGTGTGTTCTAACTTGTGTCAAAAGGTGACCTGAGGGTGAGGTGTGCAGATGCCTCACCTTATTCCACAATACATCAAGTCATCCCTGGAGGCCAGACAGAGGAGACAGTCCAAAGTGAACCTGTGAGAGAGCAACTGGAAAACAGGAACACACAGGTGTATGTTATACCAAGCACCACTGGGGGTGAGCAGAGACTAAGGGATGAGCTTCTGTTAATCTTACCTTATTAATTGAGTCTTGATCAACTGGGATAGACTTGAGCCAGCACACCAAAGCCTTGGCTTCAGGATCTGAGTATGTGTGCGATACCAATGAGTCATCTATAATGGACAGATCGAAGCCTTTCAGACAGGCCGGTGCATTACAGCGTGGATGTTACACTCCATAAACAACACTTAGTACTTTTTCTGCCAGAATACTATGGAGTCACTTTCCGAACATGAGTCAGGTGAAAGCGTCTGATCATCTGACGAGCTGAACATCGGCGTCTGACATAAACCAGTCAGGCAGAAATCCACAGCCTGAAGCCGAGGTGTGTTCAGTTAGCCGAGCATTAAGAAATTATAATGAGAATCACCGAGTATACTGAAAATCCAAACAGGGCTTGGCCACTTTTGCAAATTCTTCCCAAGTTGCAGCTTGTGCGTCAACCATCAGACAACAAGTGGGGCGCCAACACATTATATTCCTAGACAAATGTAAAAATATTGGGTTTTTGTTTATCAATATGTACTTGGGAATCTACATTTTAATTGGTCTAATTAGAAAATATGATTAGCGCAGGTTTCTGTAGAAAACAGTCATTAGTTAATGTGGATTCAAGGTGAACATCAGATCCAGCTCAACAAATATTTGTCTTTTTTTTTTAGAGTGCCTGCAGCGCTGGGTGGGTTGGTTTCTGCACGACAGTGTCAAAGCCAAGAGAAGAAAAACCTGCAGAGTCTATGTTTTCTTATGTTTCTAAGCCTCACACATTGATGCCAGGTGTAAATGAATGTGGAATAAAGGGGTGCCTTAATTTGAGATCACCACAAAAGAATATAGAAGTCCAAGCATTTAACCTTCGGTGACAGCGGCTGCAGTCCTCAGTGCATCAATCTGTTCCTGTTTTCTGCAGACGGAGCTCCTCAGTAGCTCCTGGTACTCTCTCTCCTGCTCATTCAACTGACTCAGCAGTCTGGAAACACAAATTAACTCCATGACACAGCAGAAAGCAGTGCTGCTCAAAGTTACAGTTAATCCCTGTTTCTTTGCCAGCTCAACATGTCTAAAAATGTAAAAATATCTGAAAGGTACCCCAAAGTCTCCAGTCGTAGGTTTCTTAAGGTCTCACTGAGGGGGCAATTGCTGTCGAGGTCTATGGGGTAGTTGGGCCTTCCTGTTTGGACATTCTCTTGTGTGGGAGTCAGCTGTGTGTCTGCTGGCGCCACCAGCTGGTCAGGAACAAGAACAACTGGAGTGTCCGGGCTTGTGCGCTGCTCTTCTGGATTACTGTCCTCCACCTCAAATGAGGACTGCAGCTGGAGTTTCAGCTCTGAAACATAGAGGAGAGTGAGGAAATGAAAGGGGTGGAAAAAAAATAAAATGCTCATAAAACTGCAGTTTAAAATGAAGCTCTACGTGGAAGCAGCACAGTGATGGCGTCCTGGACTGCCTGTCTCAGTAGATTGTCCAGGGCGAACATCCAGTGAGGTTTCACCTCCTGTTGCTTCAAAACCTTTTTCACCTATGCAGAGAGAAGACTGTGAGGAGCAACGATCCAGCAAAAAGCTCATTAAAATTGTAACAGCAGTATCTTCCTGAGACTGCAGTTTGAGGCACGTACAGCATCTTGGAAGCTGAATAGCACCCCCTGGAGGCTATTTGCCGGTATTGCGGCATTGAGCAGCTTAGTCCGAAGTTCCAGCAGGCGACTGGTCAGCTGCATCCTGTCCGGGGAGCGGATGTTTTCCCGCAAGCAGCAAATGAGCTCACTGATGTGGTCTGCACTTAGAGATGATCCTTCACTATGCTAAAAAAAGAAAAAAAAACAACAGTTGTCTCCCATAATTTTGATAAAAAATTAAAATAATAAAAAATTAGGCCCCTTCACGTTCATTTATCTGTAATTAAACTGACCAGAGACAAGGACTGATTCCATTTCTATACAATTAAGTATTCACTTATGTTGTTTGTATAACACAAACCTAAAAATTCACTACACTATGGGCTGCAGTTATTTGATGTCGGGGTGTCTTTCTGAAAGCTATTACTCGCTTACCTGAGGCACAGATTCCTGTATATTTGAAATAACAAGATTGTTGTAGTCGGTGAGGACACGGTGAAGCGTGGCCCTCCTTTCACTGTCCTTTCTGAGCATAAACAGACCAACACTCTCCTCAGTTGATACTGGGCTGCACTGCATTTCTGATGGAGAGTCTTCTGGTACTCTGGACAGAGATGTATAATCAAGACATTATACCGAAAGGATGCGGTTTACTTATTCTTTCAAATGGCAGACATTAGGGTGCGGGTGAAAAAAAAGCTTTCAGGGGAAAAAAAAAAAGCTTTCAACACAGGATGAAGTCGGACCAATCTTACTGAAACCTCAGTGTGGTTTGCCACTGATGTCAGATCCTGCCAAATGATGGCGAAAACAGATATTATGTGGGTCCCTTCTTCTGCTGAGTAATGAACTCACGGCAGGAAGCTGCTGCCAGGCGGACTCTCTGATATGTCATTCGTCTTGAGGGCTGACAAGTGCCACCTCAGGTCCAGGGAAGCGGACAGGTCGATCGAATTGGAGGGCGAATCAATGTCCTCCACAAAGATGGAGATCGGGACAGAGAGGCTGCGTTGATATTCAGCTGCAAAACACAGCAAGACCAGGTTAGATGAGACACTGAACAAATCTGCTCAGGTTTCGGATGTCAGGTGCACGTCGGGGCAGGGCAGGTTCTAGCGGGCCGTGAAGGAATTCAGGCAAATTGAACTGATGATTCACCAATACTAAGGAAGTCTTTGGGGTCTGGCTCCTGCACAGCTTTGGGCTTCTTCCTGGGCTGTGACCTGAGGAAGGCATCCATTAGCAGCTTTGAAGCTGTGGCTCGGTCATCTGGGTTCGGCGTGAAACAGTTCATGATGAACGCCTTTGCTTCATCTGACATACATTCTGGAACCTTGGGGTGGATCTTAAACATGCCCACCTTAAAGGGATAAATAATAGAACGTTATTGGTTATTAGACCGTTAAAATGACTTAATTCATATTCATTTTAACAGGCTGAGAAATATTGCCCATACAGCAATATGAATGTGTGACCATTTTTTAAAACCAAAACACACCAATATTCATTTGCTTGATAATCATAAAATACATTAAAATCATTACTATTCAGCCTGAGAAAAATGCGCATGTTTGCACAAAGATTCAAGTGTCAGTCAAACGTCACTTTTACCAACCACAAGGTGATTCAAACGAGACTAACTCAGGTCCTCCAGAGTTCTGCTTGATGGAAAATACCATAAATGGTGCCACCATTTGTCTTTTGCACGCACAGCATTCGCAAAAATACACACAGCTTTCCCTTGTTTACCTTAAACATGGCTGCCTGAGGACTTCCCAGTTCATGGAATGGGGTTTTGCCTGTTGCCATTTCAATAATAGTGCACCCCAGAGACCAGATATCAGCTGGTTTCCCATAACCCCGAGGTCCCTGGTCTATAATCTCTGGGGCCATGTATTGCAGAGTTCCTAGGAAATCAAAATGGGTAAACACATCTTACTATTGCAGAAGAGTTGAAGCTCGAGTTCCTTCGAACGGACCTTACCAGTAAAGGTCTCGGTGCAGGGGTTGATCCCAGCTAATCGTTTGGAGGTCCCAAAGTCGGAGATCTTCAACACTCCGCTGTAGGTGTTGATCAACACGTTGTCGCCCTGATGGCCAAACCAAACACACGGCGGGTAGTTTCACTAGCGTGAGCGTCTTTCATCATAGATCTGAAGAGAAGGAGGGAGGAACGCTCACCTTGATGTCCCGGTGGACAATTTGATTAGCGTGAAGATATCTGAGCCCCTCGAGGATCTGTTTGGTGTAGAAGATGATGGTTGCTTCATTGTCTTTCAGAGGGCCCCACTTGGAGCGCAGCAGAGAGGACAAACTTCCTACAGGCAGGACAGACAACAAATCAGTTTATTTTAAACAACCCCATTCTGGTGCAAAACCAAAAAAAAAAAAACAAGTCGATGTTTCGCAATGTCCAACTAAGCTGAATGGATTGGAACTGGTTCCATTGTCTCAAAGAATTTTTCACTGATGAGCTGAACCAGTTGTCAGAACCACCCACCGCATAAGCAGATGTTACAAAATCACACTTGCGCAATCGCAGCGCGGGGATGACGACTTCCTCCGAGCTTTACAAAAGCTCGATCATTTTAGACACATAACGACTCAAGGACTTTGGGAGGGCGTTACTTAAGCTGAGGCTCACAACCAAGAAAAACAAAATGTTCCGAAGCGGGCTTTTCATGTTTGTTTTTTTTCCATTTCCACGTAATTCAGTACGACTTAAATGCATTTTGTGGTTAGTTAGTCTTTCCTGAACTGTGTTCAAGCTGTCCTAAATGCAGCTGCTGGTTTTTCAACTCAAACTACCCCCACATACAGTATCTCCTGCCTACGCTCCGCTACATTGGCTTCTGTTAACTAAAGAGGCTAGCTCCAAGTGACCCGTTTGACAGTCGCATCTATCATGTTCTCTCAAGGTCTTTGAAGCTTTCTTTGAGAGAGAGAGTTTGTGTTTTGCTTATAGAGGCTTTTTTCTTACTGTGGGCATTACTTAGGTGGGTCTGTCACATGTTCCCCCTGCATATCTTTGTCTATGGATGAAGCTAAATTTGCCTAAATGGCGTTCATATTAGCAGATTACACTAAAACAGAATACAGAGGGCGTTCAGTAACTTTCTAAGCACATATTTGAATTAACCCAAGTTTGAATGAGTGACTCATTTTACCAGTTACTCACAAACTTTGGTGAATGTACCAGCAGCAGTAGAGCTGGGGATAATGTTGCTATATTTATATATCTTTCATTTTTCTGCTGGCATTTGCAGATTTATCTGCGGCCTAATGAAACTGTTATGAAGAAAAAAATTGTTCCTGTTCGCGGACGTGCATTTTTACTGCGGGGCACAGGATGGCTGAAAAGAAATCGAATGACATTTTATTTTGGAGGCGAGTTTAAAGCGCAACGCTGCAGTATTCCTCAATACCTCCAGGTACTTCCTCCATGAAGATCTTGATGAATCCATCCTCACTGACGGAGCCCAGGTACTGCACAATGTTCCTGTGTTTTAGCCTCTTATGCAGAGCTATTTCTTCATGAAGGGGCTGCGAGTACCTGGGAGAAACAGGGATGATACATATATGTAATATCACAGAACAGAACCTTCACACAAGGGAATCTCTTTGATGATAAGAAACTGGTAGAATTGAGTGTTCTCTGTATTTTAGAGACTTCTGGTGCGGATAAAATCAACAAGAGATGAGAAACACTGTTAGAACATTGCTTCAGTGAATGCATGGCTTTTCATATTTCTGCTTCACAATAGAGAAAACTCTGAAGAAGATTACAAAATCAGCAGTGTGAGATATCAACAGAGCATCATCTCTGCCAACTCTCTTCCTTTTTGGGTGTCGGGGAGGAACAAGCTCATGAGAAATGCTGCACTTCAGCCAATTTCGATTCAAAGGAGGGGAAATAAAGCATTTGCTTCTCATACATGCTGTCCTTTTCAGGGATTTCCTTGATGGCGATGCGTACTTGGTTGCTCAGGTCCCTCCCCGCGTACACCACGCCATACGTGCCTTTACCCAGAACCACGTTGTCACCATTCTCATCAGTCTCGTAAACATACTGTTGGAAACAGAGGAGAAATTCTGAGGAGGTTCTCAAAAAAAGGAGAGAATCATACACAGGTGGGAGTACGGTATTCAACAAAGGCAAGTGTTCTTCTCCATTTTTAAACTAACGGCATGCGTGCAAGATGAATGGAGGACTTGCCTCGATCACCCCCTCGGGAAGATGATCCAGTTGTGTGGACGAATCTTCAGCCTGCTGAAGGAGAGAGTTCACCAGCTCACAGAAACTGGTGAAGAGAAGTAGAATCGGCAGTTAAAGTACGGTAGGTGGTTAGCCTGGAGATTTTTACCACAGGAGCAGGAATGTTTTTACATAATTTCCTTTGCAATACACATTTAAAATCACACAAATATCTCCCCCCCACATAATGACAATAGAGCTCTCTGATTCTTCTTCTTTTACTGCACAAACCAAATAAATGGTGTGGTAAAAATCAGCTTCCTGGAGACCAGCGCACACACACACATACACAAACACATACACAAACACACACACAGCTGGTGACTCACCCATTACAGTGAAGCTGAGAGGGGAAACAGAGCTGGAAGTCATCTGAGTTGTAGTGGACATACAGGAAGCAACTCCGCTCATCAATCTTTGAAGCACTTTAGAGAGAAAATGATGGAGTGAACTCTTCAAATGTCTCATTTCTTTGTTAATATGACAAAACCCTAAAAAAATAAAATAAATAAAAACCACAACCTGGTAGCAAAATAAGTCAGACATTCTCTTTTGAACAGTGCTCATCAAGACATGTTTATACATTTTTAATATCTCAACGTCTTAATGGTTTGTTATTTAAATCTGTGGGATATGCTGGCACTGCAGCTGTTTTAGGGACTTGCAGCAGAATCTCCTCACTGTTCTTAGTTTATGCAGTTAAAACTAAAAAGGCAGAAAATGCGTAATTTTTCTTCTATAGAAAAATGATTAGGTAATTATCCTTCCTCTTCTGTCTCAAGTTAAGATGATGCCATTTAAACCGATGATGTCACTGAGGAGAATCTCAGTAGTGTTGCTTATCACCCAAAGTATGGTATAAAGTCAGCCAGTCATCATTTGTAAAGATTCTGGCACCTTTAAAAAGCAGAACAGAGTTTATTTTTCTACATCAATCCAGCATCTGACAAAAAAAAAGAAAAAACAGGACTCCATTTTGCTGAGGAATGAAAAAAAATAACAACAAAGCAGACCGCTGTTGCTTATTAAAACTCCTGATGACCGGCGTTTCCAAGACAACCTGTATATTTTGAGTGTTTGGCTGTGCTGCAGGCTTAGCCACACCCAAAAGTGATATTTAAGAGGTGTTGGCGCAGTCTCGGCTTTACTTTACCTCACTCCCCGAATCGCAGAGGCTGGGAACGTCCACTGGTGTAAGCCTTTCTGCAGGATGAAGAATAAACACCGCCTGAGTTTGCTCATACACAAAGACGCAGTGACAGAGCAGATTAGACTGCGTGAATGCACATAGGCCTGTGAGAGAAAGTAATACCCTGAGCACTCCTGCCGAACTAAAACTTCATGTGACTTCAGGAGACTTTCTGGCTCTTCCTGTTAAGGTGCACTTTTGTTTATTGAGCCTAAACAACCAGCCGTGCAGGTCAGTCAGGGCGGCTGGGGGCCGACGTACCTTCTGGGTTGTGATGTGTTTCAGCTGAACCGTGCGATTTTCATCCTCCTCGCTCACGCACAAAATGGCCGGCTGGAGGACTTTACTGGGCTCCAGAACGAGCACCTGGAAGGGAGACAAAAACTCTGCTTTTTCGTTACTCCGCATTCGTTAATCTGCTGTCACGCAACAGGGTTTCGTTTTTTCAGAGGGAGCTTCAGATGAAAAATGAATAAATTACTGATGAATGGAACCAAAACAATGACAAGACAATAAATTAATCCTTATTGGAATCTCAAGTGCACCTGTGGCGCAGGACAAGAGGCTAACATATTTGAGGAAGATGTAAGTTTGACTTTGATACAGGTTTTTTTACATTTCCATCATGTTCGGAGGCATGTCGTTCCTAGAACTGAGTCACGAGCTTATATCTTAGAAAAACAATCTCAGGCACAAAGCAGAATAAACACAGCATAAAAGTAGTGTTTGAAGCGTCCCGCTTTTGTCTTACTGGGCAACGGCTGGTGGAAACTGTGGGTTTGTACGTCTGCAGAAGCAGCTCCATCCAGAAGTCCATAATCTCCTGTTTGGGCGATTTCACCTCAGGTAGTTTGGCAAACTGTCGAAACAGGATGAAGGTCTCCATGATTGAAGCCACGTACCTGAAGGACACGCACTAAAATCAATGATCCACTTTAAAAGAGGGACATCATTAACTCTGAAGCTTTGCGGAGGAACCCACGAGGTCCTATAAGCTGAACCAGAGCCCAGAAGAGCCTGACCTGCGCCATCAGGCCCCGGTACTCACCACACGGGAGCCTTCAGCCGGTAAAGTTTTTCACAGGCTTCAATGACTTTCCTGTGTTCGTTAGTGAGGATGTTCGCTCCGAGGTAGAAGCCGACATCCCAGTAGTCCTTCATCTTCTCCAAACTGCCCTTCCGCCCCAGCAAAGTGTTCAGAGTCACCCCTAAAACGGCACACGGCAGATATTTCTAGATGTTTGCATGTCTGAGTTGGCACTTTAAAACAACAGGAAATGAATGACTGCTGATGGTCTGACAACATTTTAGGGAGTTTTCTGTCTGTAGCGGCGTAACAAATGTTTTCACTTCAGCAATCTTTGCATCAATCCTTTGGAACAGCGGACAGGAATGCCCGAACGCCTCCGATTTCCCTGATTATAAGGCGACGCTTGAGATTTAAAATGAAATTATTTCAAGCACCGATTTTACGGATCTCGATGGAAGTCTCAAATTCATGGCCGGCTGCCATCAGAAGCACGACGACGTTGATGCCCGAGTGAAGAGTCGGTTCCGTTTCAAAAGCTTTGCCATACCTGATAAAAAAAGGACAGGCTTTAGTCATTGCACACACCCGCGCGCACACACAAAGGCGATCTGTGTCTGTACCAGCAGCAAGCCTGATCTCTGCTGCTCTGATCACTGAAGCCAGAGCTCATGAACATGTCCTTGTAGATCCGTCCACACAGGCAGTAGATGTCCGACGCCACCTTGTCCCTGGATTCCACAAGCGGCAGGATCAACTGCAAAGCCTTGGCACGGTCTCCGGGGTGATTCCTCCTGACAAGGGAAGTCTTTTTTTTTAACATGGGCTCTTACAAAGCTCCGAAGTGCCGAGATTAACAGATAAAAAGAATAAGGATGAAACTGAAAAAGAAATGAGTACGGGCTACCTGTTTAGAGCAAATATGTAGTGAAACTTTATATTCTGATGTTGCGCTATCAGACACATGGGCAGGTTGTTCAGAGTCTCCACCAGATTGATTATGGAATCATAATCCTGTAAAAGCAACAAGAAATTGCCGGATTCTTTACACCTGACTTAAATACCAAAGCACCGGGACCTTCACCGCACCAACTGAGATGCAGTTTGACGTCTTGTCCTCACCTGAATGTCCCTGTAAGACAGCAGCAGGTTGATGACGATATCTGGGGTGAGCAGCTCCACGCTGTCCAGGCGTTTCTGGATGCGTCTCAGTTCCTTGCTCAGGTCCTGCCCGCTGAAACGCTCCCGGGCCATTCGGATCTCCTGCCTGATGGACTCCCTGAAGTACTCGCTACAGCAAAGAACAGCGGAGGTGTAACTCTGAGCTCGCAGGCTCCAATAAATGCGTGTGGAATTGGACGGGAGCAGACGATGATCCTGGCTGACCTGGATTGAATGTGCACACTGCTGAGAAGATGCACCAGTCGCTCCACCAGCGGCGTCAGCAGGGGCTCCAGCTGGAAGCTGGGCTGCATCAACTCTTTCATACACGTCATCATGCGAGCATCGCAGGCAAACACTTTGCCCTGAGGCGACACCACGTACGGGATGAATGTGAAACTCCCACACTGCTCCTGTAAACCAACACAAGGATCTGAGGGCATATCAAGAGGCTCTTTCGTCCATCCTGTTCCTCCTAAACGTCTTTCATTAGCGACAGCCGCGGCCGCATTCATCTCTCAGTGCAGGGATGTCGTTCTTTAATACTTGCTGTAAAGTATTGTAAAGCAGATCTTTACAATACTTTACAAAATGATCGACATCCTCTGATCAGGCTATCGATGGTCTCAGTGTTTAGGTTGAACCTGAGTTGGGGGTAGGGGTGGGTTCTTCTGCTGTGACCAGTCTTTAACTAGGACAGTGGGCCACACCCAATCCTGATTTTGACATTTTGCTTCTCCTAAAGGCTTTTTTGTTGCTGATGGCGTTGCTTAGGTGGACCTTCCACATGCTCACGGTCCACACATATTGGTGTTATCCTGCTGTGTCGTTTGTTTATGTTAAAAGAAGTGATTTTATAAACTAATCTTAACTGGTCCTCACAGCGTGAAGATTACTCTCAAACAGAAAGCAAACTTGTGCACTAGCCACATGCATGAGTTTGTCAGTTTCACACGCACATGTGAATTCACTCCAACATTGGTAGAACAGCACAGCTGTAGGATAAACTCTTGCATTTGTTGCCAAGCACTAAAGGATTTTTGGAGGTGACCCATTTACAAGAAATACAACACAACCAATTCAGCCTGACATTTAAGGAAAAGTTTGCGCGGTGCTTTGGTTGTACCTTGATAGCCTGCAGGTCGCTATCCTGCTTGTAACAGTATAAAATGATGTTGTTGGTCATGCTGAAACTCTCTCTCACTCCGAGGTGATAGAAAAGGGAAGGCTGGCAGAAAGAGTCGCTCATCTCCGCCACCGCTACGTCTGCAGGGAGAATTTTACAGCCTGGTTCAGTTTGCGTAAAGAGCGTGAACACATGCCGCGCTGGAGTCGACATGCCTGCACTTGCCTGCGTTGTAGAAACTATCCAGGACGTCCGTCGTCCCCAAGGATATTCTCTCAAATGCAATAGTATGTAAAGAGGCGTGCGCGTCCGCACATGCGTCCTTCAGACACGTCAGTGAGAGGTTCTCCTCAGTCTGCGGCACCGACGCGTCCTCGTTGACGATGTACGCCACGGATATGGCTCTGGTCCGACTCCTCGGAGACACGACGTGTTTCACCGCGCCGTTGGCACCCGGATCCATGACCAGCGAGTCCTGCCACAAACTTCCAGCTGACACCCGAAGCGGATCCCTCCTCTTCAGATCATGCAGGCTCATTCGCCTGCGCTCCGTCGTGTACATTTCCTGCCTCGTCCCTTGACCCGACAAGCACGCTCCTTAAACCGCACAGCTTTCTTGCTTGTTTTTGTACTTTCCCCAGGTGCGTCGCCGCCTCCTCCCACGCCACATTTCCATGAACATTCCCGGCACCGTCCTCCGCCTGACCCGCCCTCCTCAGCTGCGCCTCTAGTGTGGAAAACCCAGCATTTATCTCCGAAACGGCGCGTTTGTCAACTTCCACTTCGTCTTCATGAAAAAGGACCACCCCATAAACGCACGATTCTATATTTTCATCTTTTTTTCTAGGACTAATTGCAAAATAGTATCATATATGTGCAAAACACAGACGTGAGGTCTCTTAGGAAATGGCAACCCTGAGAATGGAATTTCACAGGACGTTAGAGCAGGTTGATGCAATAGTTCAGTAATTACAGAATCCAGCCAGCTAACAAACACTACAAATAAATAACAATGTGCCTGTTGCTTCATATCTGCAGAAAAGTTTATTTGAAAATGTTTAAGTCCAGGCTGAATGGACAGGGGCAGGGCAGTACAGTCTGTGAAAGGTTTATTGATCAAGACTCTTGTCCCACTTGGCATCCACCTCAATTGTGTTGGATTTTGAAGCCAAACTTGACGACCTCTTTTTCTTTGAGGTCATGAAAGCGCTGAGGTTCTGTGTGCTGTAGCCAGGGCCCATGAGGTGAGGCTTGAGCCTGTGTCCAGTGGTCCTTTGTGCAGGTGTCTTCTTTACAACTCTACACATAAAAATATTGACATTTTTTTCCCTAAAAACAATATAATTTGACTGAAGCAGTAGATTTCTTCTCTCCCATAACATACAACAGCAGATCATGGTCATAACTCCGATATCAGCAGGGCAATGTGGGCTGCAACTCCTTCTGCTCCTTGAAGATCTGGGTCCATATCTACAAAGAACCCTGGGGGCTAAAATGATCTCTTAGTGATGTCATTCTAAGTAAAAAAAAATCTTGGAATTTCCTATCTTGGTAAGATAAAATATTCACAAAGAATTGTAGGCCTTCAAATTGCTCATACGGTGAAACACTGCCAAGAGGAGGTGGGGGAACTTTTAAGAAGTGTCTTAAACAGAGAAAACAGAGGGAAATTATCTGTATATTAAATAACAGTGAGTTACTAAGACGCTAACGGCTCCATCCAGCAGGGATAATGTTTGTGGTTGACCTCATCAGGCATGATCTTACTTTTGCCATCCGGCTTCGTAACATCTGAAATGAATGACCAGGCTCAAGGCACCATTCAAGAATAAGCTCCGAGAGTGGCCTGAGACAGCTGTTTGAGGAACACCAGGCTAGGGCACAGGGGTTATCCATGCAGACCTTGGCTTTTAACACCATATCTCCATCCAGAAGCAGGAACACAACTCAATTAAAAAAGGTGATTGAAATGAATAGTCTTAATGTCTCCCTAAATATATCATCATCTGTGATTATTCACAATTTTCAGCTGCTTTTTAGCATGCACATACACCCCTTTAGGCCACTGGTTAGGCGGGGTTATCGGACAGGCGAAACAGAGACTCCAAGTCACATATGTCAAACTCAGTCCTCAAGGGCCACGGTCCAGCCGGGTTTTCTGTCCTACCAGGTTGAAAATGCATTCAGTGGGATGGAAAACCCGGCTGGATCGTGGCCCTCGAGGATATGAGGCTGTCGCCAGGAAAGATCTGCAAGTGTCGTAGTGGCCATAATGGAGAGAGGCCAAGACAGCAGCGATTGGGGGTGATGTACATCCTCAGCAGGAGGGGAATTTCGCTCTGACAGCGCCAGCCGGAACACCTGCTGTGAAGGCACCAAACTCCTGTGGTGCATACAGCGCACACCTACTGTGTTGGCGTCCTGTGTCCTGTGCATGCAGCAAACACATGCTGTGAAGACGTCTGCGCCTCAGAGGCGGGCCTTCAACTATATACGATCAGAACTGTGTACATTGAGTAGAGATCTCTCCGCATGCTTCCGTGTGTGTATCCTGACTGACTGACTGGATTAAAACCATCTCCTACGCAGTAACTTAGATGAATAGTTTTTCTTCTCCAAACGGCTAAAAATTCCCCGACACCAACATAACCATTCAAAACTAATTATCAGCCAATTTATTTTTGAGATGCTCGATTTTTAGTCTGTAATACTCCTCCCGTAAAGAAAGGACTTTTTTTTGCTGCATGAGGACATCTATCTCAGCCTCCAACTTCTTCTCTAGTAGGGATGGTGTTGGCGAGGGAGCAGGAGGTGGAGCAGGAGCCGTCTCGGGCCGAGCGTGAGCCAATGACGTTGAAGGCTCTGGTTCGTCTTTTGGCCCAGAGCTGCAGAAAAGAGCACATATTATTATTATTTCTTTGTTTTATTTATTTTACGCATTTCACATGGTAAAACATGGCTGCAAAAGAAATTAGAAATAGAAGCTTTGCTCCAGGCTATGGCCTACTTTAATTTCATAATAATTGGTCTATCCCACCTTTTGAAAGTGAATTTCTCCCACCTTTGAGGCAGCTCCACCAGCTGAATCAACGAGCCATCAATTTCCTCCTTCAGCCTGGTGTTGCTGGTTTCGGATTTTTCTAAAACGCCCGAAACAGTCTCCGACACCTGCGACAGCTGTTTTGCTGGTGATCCACCCTCTATTAACAGTCCAGTAAACGGGCACATAAAATGCTATCGCATCATAGCCAAGTAAGCGAGGGCTGCAGCCACAGCCGCTCTGGCAGCCTCCAACTCTTACCTGATTGAGAAGAAGCTCGCTTGTGTGCTGCAACCACCGCTCTGGTTTTGGATTGCAGTACGTACCAGCGCTTCTCGCACTCATTACTTGTGCGTAAAAGGAGAGGGAAGGACGCACTGATCCGTCGGGCAATGCGCTCCCAAGTCTGCCTCTTCGCTTGTGCCGTGATCCTTGAACCAAATTTCCTCCTTAAAACCCCCTTGTTCTCCTCCACTAACTGTGCCAACAACAGGCACTGCTCTTCTGTCCAGTTCGGCTTTCGGGTTCTTTTTTTCCCCTCCATTACTTTGGTTATTTTGGTGTGTGAGGGTGAAGTTTTAGTCACCCGTGCTGTTTGTCGCTCTTATGTGAAGACTCAGACAAACCACGCAAACAACTGGAGTCCTTGCAAGGGAGAGCCGAGCAGCAGCTCAAGCTTCCTCTGTCAACTCTGCTTGTCTGCTGCTCGCTCGCCTCTTTTATTGGTGCAAACAGGATATGTGTTTAACAGGATCTCATGACTCCTTATCTTCTGAGAACTTCTTCCATCTTTACAACTTCTCTTATCTTAGCAACTTCTCTTAACAAACAGAATACATCTGAGTGCTGATTTTGGTTGTAAGCAGCTTCCGCACTTTTGTAAGACATTCTCATGTTCCTCTTGCCTGACAGCATTCCTCAAACACTTAGAATCTGCACATCATAGCATTTAGACAATAATAGATGATAATTCTTCTCACAGGTTATACTGCCTACTGTATACTAAGTCAAACCGTTTTTCCCCCTACAAGGTCAACTGTTGCAGTAATGGCTGACGGCTGAGTCTGCGTTCATTAATACCAAATAGATTAAGTAGTAAAATTACCAACATGGCGAGTATAAGAATAAGCCAATCAATATAGTAACGAGCGCATGAATGGGGTAAGTTCAAACATTTTGGAGCTGTGTCATTGTTTAATTTTGCCGAGATTCATCATCATAACATGATTTTCACAATTCCCCTGTTCATTCATTACCAGGAGCGTGTTTTTTTATTTTTTTATTTTTTGTAACAACCAATCAGCGCTTTTAGAAGACCGCATCACACGTAGCAACGGGGTCAACCACACCTCCTGATTAAGATTAAACTTTCCGTCCCCTCCTTGCTCAAAATGCATACAGTTGCTCCCAAAAACTACTTGCATAAGATAAGATTCCTTGCTAAGAAAGCTTGAGATGACTTTGGGAATCTTTGTGAATAAGTGCCATGCTATCTCGTCGGACGGGAGTTGTCCCTCTCCTACCAAACGATGACAAATAACAGGTTTAATGACCACAGTATTCGTAACACAATGAAACCCGTCGCGATGTTTTGATGAACACTGATCTGTGGTAATCAACACACGTATAATATCGTGCCGCAAATACCTGCTGGTTCTCGACCTGGACAGGCGTTTTTGTGTTTTCCCAACTGGACTCTCTTCCTTAAGACTATCTTAACTTTGGACTGCCGCTATGGATAATCTCTTCTCGTGTCGTTTTTCTTTTGTCATTTCACTATATACACATAAAAAACAATTTGTACCTACAGAAACAATCAGCCGACACAAAACTACATTAAAAACAACAATATAGAAAGTTCGATTAATTACTGGAACATTTTGGTTGTGTGCGCATTTAAACTGTCCACTTCCGTTTCCGCTGCGGGACGCCTCGAAATTAGGAACGAAAACATAGTTCCGGCAGAACGACTTCCTCCGGGTAGACTCTTGTTGAACACTGTTACCAGGACAACGTAAAACATCGCTGACTGCGCTGTCTTAACATAAACTTGTTAGAATTTATATTAATAAAAAATACAATGGCGGCTGCTTCGAAGTCTCTCTTAAAATACAACGACCCAGTTCTGGTAAACAAAAACATAAACAAATCACTAAAGGTAGGTTTAACTTTATCATTTTCGTTTACTCAAAAACCTGCAAAAATAGCATTAAATGATCATCCTCAAGTGTCCAGAATCAAGGTTTTAATCTTCAACTATGTAGTAATATTCTTATTTTCTAGTGAAATTGCATTTTTGTTAAACCAGGACTTAAGACCATGTAACATGTGTTCAGAATGGTTCAATAATATTTTAAGGATTAATAAAAACTTTCCATTTTATAAATGATGGATATGGAAAGGTAGTTTGCATTTTTCCATAGCCAAATAGGTTCTCAATATTCATTAGATACTTAAACCTGGGTCAAGGCCTTTAATTGTTTATAAAAATGGAGAATAAAAAGCTAGTTTATTCATGATGCTCAATTAGAGTGATAGTGATATTAGCAGTCAACACAAAAACTGTTATTTTCATAGAGACCCGCTCGCTACAGGTTCACTTTCTTCCTTCTCCACCACCCGCAAAAGAGAAGTCTGCCCACACAAAAGACAGGCACCAGCACATCCTCAACACCATTTTTCCACTCAGGTATGTCTTACATGTCTCCCCCAAACTAACATGGGCTTCTAACACACCCAAACGACGCTGTTCTAGGCAGTGGACAGAAGGAAATGACTTATGGATGCAACAAGTGTCCAGTGCGGCTTCAACAAGAGAAGATGTCATTAAGCTAGGAGAGTTGCTGGACACAGAGCTACAGCAACGACGCGCAAGAGAGAAGGGGATCTGCCCCATACGCAGGGAGCTCTATTCCCAGTGTTTTGGTAAGGTGGTGGCAGAGGATCAACGCCTCTTTGGTTAGGAAAGTAAATCAAGAACAAAGACAGAAGACACTGGTATTTCATTACTCCTGCTTTTTTCTTTATTTAGACGAGCTGATCAGACAGGAGACCATCAACTGTCCTGAGAGGGGTCTGCTTCTCTTCCTTATCAGAGATGAAATTCAAATGAATATTGCTGCCCACAAGACTCTCTATGAGAGCGGTATAGCTTTTGGCTTGAGAGAGACCCTGCGGGCAGAGCAGGGCAAGGCCGACACAGAGAAAAGAGTTAAGGACCTGAATTATTTAACAACGTGCATTATTGAATCAAATCAGTTGAACTTCTGACATTTCTTGAGACGCCATTTACAAGCTATTCAGCTATATATCCAGCAGAGAGCACTGTTTGCCAAGGACAACTTAATTCCAGAATGTTTGTGCGGTAACAGCTTATTTCTACTCACAACGAACCTAGATTTCTGATCTGGAGGAGGAGAATGAAGAACTAAAGAAGCAACTGGCTGAAAAAAGAGCGAAATATGACACAGCTGAAAAGAGAGCGATCGGAAGGCAACAACTGGAAGAAAAGAGGCACAATGACGAGATTCAGGCCTTGAAGAGAACCATCCAGCAGCTCAAGGTGCAGTTTCCTTTTAGGTCAATGAAGTAGCTGTTTAAAATTTATATCATTGATAACTGGGTTGCCTGTTTGATAACGCTTGTCTTCTCATTCAGGACCAAATAAAAGCAATCCTTGCACTAAAGGAGTAACTTCACCCAGGATACGGCTCAAGTTAAATTACAAAAAGTGTAAAAACAAAACTTTTTACAAATTGGTTTTGAAAATTTTTAATAAAGAATATTTCAATCTATCTTAGTGCTTTGAATGCTTTGTCTTCCGACTGACTGTGGCTGATGTGGGAATCTTTCTGTTCTTGTTTTTATTTTTGACGTTGTGTGTTTCGTAATATCGGACCCCGACTTTCTTTCCCCTCTGAGCACGATCCTTGGCTCTTTTCTGCGGAGCAAAATAAAGAGAAAACGTAAAAACCTCAGGAAAGGAGAAACGCAAACCATTAATCTTTATCCTGTTGATCTAAGGGAATATTAAATCTGCCCAGAGAGATCTGTTTGATGTCAGAAAGAACAAAAAGACACATACCTGTTTAGATGTCATGCGCCTCTGCGTGGACTCCTCATCCTCCTCTTCTTCTTCTTTCCTGTTCTTACTGTTTGCGGCTAGATTTCAACATAGATTAGGACAAAGGATTGTAATACCAGGTTGGCTTTTGGAGTACACGGTCAGTCATACCATGTATCACTAAATACAGCTATGACAAACACAATAACAACCCCTAAAGAAGTTAGCCAGCGAGGTTGCAGCCACAGCTAACAGCAGCGATAGATAAAGATCGATAAAGCACTGTCCACACTACGCGATTTTAGCCCAGTCATAAGGTCACCGACAGGTTTTTGCTCTCCTTCTCCAGTTGTACGCGCGGTGACAACTGGGTCGTTAAGTGTCAACACCTTGAAGACGCCGGTTGGACCGCCGGCGACTGAAACCTGGATATCTAGCGCGCTTAAAATCCAGGCCGCAATGATGTAAAAAACACTATAGCCAAAGAGAGCAGATGTGGGGGTTTACGCAAAAAGTGGAAGTGATCAGAGCAGCAGCAGAGTCAACTAGAACAGGATCGTAGTCTTTTCTTCATTCTTGCTTTGTTTTTAGTACATAGTAATGCTCAAATGACCTGGAAGGCTCTGCCTTCATATTTGCATTGACAGCCGTCAGCTACAAAACGTTGTTTGGAGACCAAGCAGAGCATGAGGTCACGGCTGAGAGGGGTGTTGTGTAAACACTCGTTGCAAACTCTCGTGTGACCACACCAAGGAGCTCAAGACTCCAGGTCAAATGACAGAATCACGTAGTGCGAACAGCACGGTGACCTGACGACTCCCAACGAACGAGGTGTCTGTGAGCATGAGCACTGTGCGCGTGGTAAATACACATGGCAACGGGCATCGTGGAGGACAGCTACGAGGATACCGAGGAGGACACAAAAAATCCTCATGTCGGGTTATGTGTGAACCATAAACGTAAAGTTCTTTCAGATCTATCACCATGGTTCCAGTAAGACTTGGCCATGCTCGGTTGCTATTGGTTGCTGTTTGTAAAACTTCTGCTTCCAGATCAGTGAAATACAAGCGAACGCTAGCGCATGCACAGATAACAAGGTCAGCTCACCGTCTACATGCACGAGTGGACTCATAACTGAGCTCTCTGGGTTACATGTGGCTACATTCGGACTACTCTGGTCTGATTTTAGTAGAGCTACGGCGTCCATGTGCATTTTAACACAGGAATTTGGACTCCTTGTGTGCATGTAAACACACTCAGTACCTTTTTTCTGTGCTTGCTTGGCTTTTGCCACTTCTTTCTTCTTGAGGTCTGTGCACACTTTCTCAGAAAGTGCCTTTGGTATTCTGTCCAAAGAAGAGAAGACAGCGAAAAGATGAAACAGTTTTGAGACATTTTAAAGTGAAGAATATTTCGATGTCTCAGCATCACAGCCAATACAACAATAAAAAGAAAGATGTTTCATTGAAAAAGCCAAACCTGATCGCAGAGAAGCGTTTGGATTTGGCCTGCTCCAGGAACTGCTTGTATTTAAAGATCTTGCCGTCTAGTTCACGGATCACCTCACGTGAACTCTTTGCCTTGTTGGCTTTGGTTCCTCCAGATTTAGACTCCTGGGTTTCTTCCGCAGCTGGTTCAGCAGCGATATCGTCTTTCTCGCCATCGTCGTCTCCTTCGTCGACGGCCTCGCCATCAGAGCCAGAGATGTCAGCCATATCCAGGTCAGGCATCTCGACAGGAACCAAGTCTTCCTCATTAAATTCGGGTGCCACGTAGATTTTGCCAAAATTCTGTCGTACGTTCGCCAGAATTTTCTGGACTTGCTCCTTTTGCCTCATTTTCTGCTCCTCTTGTTCATCCAAGTTGGAATCTGGATGTTCCTCTGGCACATTCACAATTAAATGTGAAGGCTCTTCAGCTGCAAGTGGCTCCTTATCCTGGAATTGATAAGTAGGACTTTAGATACATGTATCTGTTTAAAAAAAACAACAAAAAAAAGCTAACGCAACCTTCACAAACCTCTTGATCCCCTTCAGGTCCAGGCGGTTTGACAAAGAAAGGGATTCTTCCTCTCTGCCAGTCATTCAGCACCATTTTTGACACTGTACTGAGATCTGGTTCACCACCCTGTAAACATATGTTGACCTATATGTTAAATAAAATAAATGGTTCTTCTTCTATATCAAATCCCATATCTCCGGAGATCCTTTCATTTGTGGTGACGTGATGTCCACACACAGTCTGACTATTGTATGAGTATGTAGTAGAGGACATCCAAGTAAGCATCCAAAAGACGAAGAGACATACAAACCTTCAGAAGCTTCCCAGTCCGAAATGCTAGTTTCTCCAGAAAATCTTCAGGGGAGTCCCAGGTGGGGATGCGGTAAGTCTTCTGAATGTATTCTGGCTTTGCGCGCTCCAGTACAGGGCCAATGTGCTCCTCTGGGTTTTTGATCTTCTCAACTTGAACCTTGATGAGGAAAGTAAACAAGGGAGAAAAGTGACACCATGGAAATTACATCGTTGCATTTACACAGTGGAAAAGGACTTCCCTTTCGATATACAGTATAAGATAAACGTTAAATGCTACGCTAATCTGTTCTAGCGTAAGCCGCCACGGACGAATTGCTGGCTGAGGCTGCAGCTTATGAAAAACAACCCGACCAACACTTCTGTCTGTCTCATTTCTGTCTGTCCTTCTATCACACACACCTTCAGTTAAGCATGTTTTTCTGGATGGACAAAACCTCTCAAAGCCAATGATCTTTGTTTAAACAATTGATTCATTGCAGCTGATTCATTTCTGCTCGACGTGGAGTTTCTTTTTTCAGACAGGTGCAGTGTAATAAAGATGTTGGTCTTTCCTGCTGACAAGCTTTGGCCTTTTCAGAACTTGTCAGCGGGTAAGAAATTTGTTATTCTCCACCTGTCTGAAAAAAGAAACTTAAGTTGTACTTGAAATAAAAAAGACAGAATGAAGGTAATCAATCTATTCCTGTGACTCAATCTGCAGGTATTGAAGCCTGGACCCAATGTTGGCGGACACATGTTATTGTTCCACTGCATTGCAGCAGGAAAAACCCCAAAACTTACTTAATACTGTAATTATTAAGCCCCAGACTCCTGCATCGTCAATGAGATATGGTCAAAGTAATGAACAATATAGTAAGCAGTGTCATTTAGGATCTAGGGCCTGTTTTGCTTTGTTTAACACGGATTCATCTTGAAATTTTGGTTTGTGCATGTTTCATTCTTTCAATACAATCCAGCTGAATTTATACTTGTACATGTTAGTTTTATTATTGTTTTTTTTGGCTCAGGTTTCATAGTATTTTTTCTGTCCAACCTTTCATTTCATTTATTCAATTAATCATTAATCGCTTTTAAGAATTTGTAAGTCACTGCCACGAAAAATTAATTGTATTATCAGCAAATAAAAACCATCCTAATACTTTTGAATCCTTACAAACGTCATCAATACACAGTATAAAGTGTAAAGGGGCCAACACTGACCTCTGGGGGCTGCCACTGGTAACGCGTCGGTGTTCACTCCCAGATTTGGACAGAGGTATGATTTGTTTGGAAAAGTACCAATGATAGATTACAGATGTAAGTCAGTGCTTTTAAAACCCCCTCAATCACTCTTTTCGCGGGTCATTATTCTCACCCCAGTCAGCAGATGTTTTATTTGTACATTTAGCAACAGTATTTAAAATCGCTCTCATCCACAGCACTGAATTCACACTTTGGTCCTTTAAACCAGCAGGCTGCTCCTCGTCTATCACTGGATCAGGGATTTGTTCTGCAAGATCTGGTCCAACACTGACCAAGAACTTTCCAAAACAGTTCACTGTGTCATTCAAATCACATCTTTCAGTGTGATTGATAATAAATTACTTAGGTTGACTTAATGATTTAGAGTCCTTTTTTATTACAGTGTTTTATTGCTAATATTTGTTTCTATCTGCCCTAATGTTACTTAACTTGATTTTGTATTTTTTAAATAATTATTTTCTGTCTCCTTTGCTTCCGTCTCCTTAATTCTTTGTGTATTTTTGTTTTTGCATTCATTCTAAAAACCCTTTTATATTTTTTCTATTATATACATTATCCCAGTTTTTTGCCATTAAATCATTCTTGAATGTTGTCATTGATACCTGCCTTCCCATTCATTACTCAGTGTTATTTTCAGCTAGATTATGGTCTTATAGTCACCATGATATTCAGCAAAAACTGGCAGAGGGCCACTGATGATTAGTCAGCTTTTTGTATTGTTCACAATGTCATGTGAAAATATACTGCTTGAAGTGTGTGTGAGGCATCTACCGAAGAGACTTACCACTCCTTTGAGGACAATATCTGATTCGCTGTCCTCTGACGGGTAGACAACACCTGGACAGTCGATGAGGAAGATGCGCCTCATCAACGTGATGTACTGCCACACCTAAAAACGTCCGGTTCATTAAAAGGGTTAGGACACATCCGATCTGCATTTGTGTTTATAGCTTACATACCATAAAACATCTCTGCATTCTCTGGCCTATCAAAAAGGTCAGAACATGCAGAATGTTTTTCTAAATGGATATCTGTGGCAGGGGTAATGAAATTCCATCCTCAGATATTGCGTTCATGCGAAGAGAACAGACGGAGAACCAGACAAACTAATGCCTCCTGCTGCAGCTGTTGACGGCACGGAAGCATAATAAAATACTCTAGCAGAGCAAACTTAAGAATGCTCCGACTGTTGCCAAGACCTCCGATAAGGCGGCTTAATTGCTTTTCTCGTCCCACCACAAACAAAATCCCTTTGTTTTCGATTCATCGGTCGGAGGGACCATGACCATGTGAGGAGAATCAAAGACAAGATCAGAAATAGAGCGGTGCCGGCAGAGGGCCCATCTGATTCACTTGATAGGTGTGCGAAAGTAAAAGAGAAAAAAAAAATCCCTCACGCTTGTATTTCAAGTTCACAGCTTTGGCAAGCACAAAATAGGAAAGATATTTTATTTCCCCCTTGACCCTACTTTGGACAGGTTTTCAGACCCCATGCTGGATTCCAAACCGGATAAATGGCCCCAGAGAGAGGAAATGAAAGTTTCTTTTCTATTTTCACCCTCACAACAATTTGATTCCCAGTCAGATATGAAAGAACACATGGCCGACCCCGTCTGCGGCTGGTCCCAATGACCAACACTTCAACAAGAAGAGGAACAAGTATTTTTAAAACTCAAATCACCTCATCAGTCAGTACGTTTACTTCAACGACCTCCGCCCAGAATTGGAATTTGGCATCTCGCCCAAATTCCTTTTCTCAGTTTACATGTAACGGAGAAAATCGGATAACCGATGGGAGGATGTCCCAACACTAGGTGGTAATGTTTATGTGTAATCTTTATTTATATAGCGTCTGTTACAATCCAAATTGTTTCTAGGCGCTTTCCAGAATCCCAGGGCCTGACCCCCAACAAGAAACAGGGGCAAAGGAAAAACTCCCCTTTAACAGGAAGAAACCTTGAGCAGGACCAGGCTCATGTAGGGGGACCCTCCTGCTGGGTAGAGAGAGGAGAAGGGGGGAGGACAGGTAGAGGATAGGCAGAGAATGCTATCACCAGCCATAAGGGGTTGTAAGCCAGCATGGGGGTTGTGGAGCATGCACACACACGTTGTGTAGTTTAAATCTGCTAGTTTATATGTTCTTCAGCTGTCCAGTTGCGGGCGTATTAAGGTAATAATTTGTTTATCAAAGTGTCATTTAAACTTATTGAGTATTTTATGGTTCTCTGTTTTGCTCAATAGTTGCATTTATATTAATCCTTTTAAAGAAATACGCTGCACACAATTTATTTGGGCTCTGTAAATAGTTTTGGATGCCTTTAAGTTTCAGGATTTATTGTATATGATGTAATAATACCATCAAGGACTTTACCTTTGTTTCTCCAGCAATGGGCGCAACATTGCAGACCTTCTTGGACCGCAGAGTGTTGATGATTGAGCTCTTTCCTACGTTAGGGTAGCCAATGAAACCCACGCTGATCTGTTTCTTGTCCGTGTGGAGCTGTGGTGGACAAAATAATCATCAATATAGTTCTTAAACGGCTTCACCTGGTTGTCTGTACAAGGCATAATTAAACAGGAGACATTACATCACTGAAGTTCTGCACTGCAGAATACCAGAAAGGTCATTTACTTTAAGGAACACCAGCTATAAAAATAACATTAACATAACAGCTATAAAAATAACATAACATTAACATAAAAATAACACCTTAATCAATCACACAATCTTGCATCTGTCGTGACATTTTCGCACTTTTCCTTTGGTGTCTTTCCCATCTGTATTGATAACCCGGCTTGTTTCGTTGCTGGTTTGTTAACCCTAAAGTCAATGTTAATCTTATTGTTAACATCAACCCGGCCAGAATCTCGCATAGTTACATGCACATGGTTACGAATAAATACTTTCCTTTTCCTTTAAGTGAATAAATCTGGTGCTTCGATTAATCTTTTTTATGTAATATCTGTCATTTCAAGATGTGAGGAGGACAGAAAAGTTCATGCTTACCTTGCCAAATTGCCTGAGCAGCTGTATGAGGGAGCCCTTACCAAAGGAGTTGGTCAGGCTGGCATGGAAGGCGAGAGTGGGATACTCTGGGGACAACACCGCTACCCAACGTTTCTGACCCCAAATCAACACAGAAAGAGTGGATTACACACTCCTGTACTAAATTAGATGCGTGAACATGCATGCTGTCAAAATAAGAAGAAAGGAAGGGGAAAAAAATAAATAAATCAGCATATAGATTACTCACAGTAACCCAAGTAGGGATGAGGTCACACTTGTTTAGAACAAAGATCAAATGTTTCCAAGGTTTTTCCTTTTTCAGATAGGTCTCGATGCTCTTGGAGCGTGTTCCCATTGGATCACGGGCATCCAGCACTTGGATGATGACATCAGATGAATCAATTACCTATTGGAAGAAAATCACTTGCAGAATGATCATACAACACTTAAGTCTAACCCGCTACAATTGAGTTAATAGCAACAATACCTTGTAAAGTTCCCCCCAGATCCTCTTGGACTGACCCTTTTTGAAAATTTCCTCACGAACCTCTTCCCTGTTGGGAACATTTTGAATTAAGAGAAGCGATGGCTGCCATGTCAGCCAACAAACAAGCCTTGTGTTGTTGAGAAGGACAGGCTGGAATAACAATAGTATACTTCAGATTATCCAAGTCTCACCTGACTCCACTGTCTTCAGTGACCAGGTCTTTGTCCTTGTCTGCATCGTAGTTCTGCGCTGAGGCCTCAGCCTGCTCTAAAAGGTCCTTCATATCCCCCACTGTGAGACTGGGTCGCTTCCTTTGAGCTTTAGGCCCAAATGTGGTCTCAAAACCTTCTGTGTCAAGAATGTGGACCTTGGAATTCTGTCAATGGGACAAACGGTACAAGGAAAAAAAAAGGATTGCCATCAAAATTGTCTATTACATCATTTTGTTGTCTCCATCTTAGCACAATCACTTAATATGAATCACACACAGGTAATTTTCTCTTTATTTCCATAAATTCACATCACGCGTGTGATTCGGTTCCTCCCTAGAGCTTTAAGACTCTCCAGGAAACTGCAACTGAAACCACTCCCAAAAATTGCACAATAAAATGTAACGTTACATGAAAGCTGTGAACTGGAACACAAATTCAATTCTTAAAAGCTTAACAAGTCAAAGTAAGGATACAAGAGGAAAATAAACCTGGCTACAAATAACAATGAAAACTTACATAACTGAGCGCTCTGAAGCGCTGTTCCTTGTATAACCCTGTTAAACCCACGTCCCAAAGGCAGAAAAAATGAAATAAAAAAACAAAACTTTGCTTTACATCATTATAAAAAATAAACCCTCAAAGAATCACAACTTTGAAAGCAACTTTTTTGAAAAACTTTCAAGATCAGGCACTTTCACAATGTTGACATATTAAGGAGGTACAATAGTGCAACCCTCTTATGCCAAGTCCAACGCCAACACGCAAAGGGCCACGGAGAGCCAACTGAGAATTGATTGGGAAATAGTTCCATGTTCTGCTACACTTCATAAAATCTCAATTGGTTAGAGGCAAAACAGAGGTACAATATTCTGCAAAATAAATTGGTGGAAAATCTCAGTGGTTTTATGTATCTGTATAAGAAATAAAAAACAAACAGCTCATATTATCTACAGGGAGACTTTTCTTTGAGAAACACAGGTAAAAATAACAAGTACCAATACTTTTCACTGCACTTCACCTCAAACTTACATGTGCTCTGACTCTGTCGTGCAACAGGGACATGGGAACTTTAGTTTGCTTCATCACCACACGATATGGATCCTTTTGTACGGCTTCCATTTCCTCTTGGAATTTCTGTAGGGATGACTGCTTGATCACACGGGTATTTGCTACAATGCAAAGGATGTAAAGTCAAAATTTGATTCAAAAGGTTTGGTTTCGTGTAGGTGATAACATTTATTCAAAATGAAAATGTCTGGCACGTGAATGTAATGCTCGATGATGTATTGCCTCTAAATATTTCCATTGCTGAAATCTGTGTTTAATGTATATTATGTAATAAACACCCAGGGAAGGTACAGTCAGAAAGTAAACCCAAATTATATTGATGTTATCCAGTGTCAAATCATATGAATCCCATAAATTATAATGCACACTGCAAAGTTCTTGTAATTTTAGCTAAGTGAGAAAAAGTGTTCTACGCAACCTATAATTTTCTCAACTTGTTTGCAAAGCTAGTATTTTTAGTATCATGTTTACATTCACAATATTCCTCTAGAGAAGGAAGAAGGAACACTTACTAAACCACTTGATATTTGGTTCAACTCTGGCGACAGTCCCCGGAGCCACCGTTGACTGGTATTGTAATGGCTTGATGACTTTTCCATTTTTGTTGCTGACAACAGGAGAACGATGTTATGACAAAATGCTGCTTGCTATTTCCTTGTCAATTAAGAGATTTGATGCATATAAAAAGTTGGTTACCATCTCTGTTTTTGTCTGTACATATTTAGACGTTTGATGGTGGCTCGGTCCCTCATGTTAGTCCCACCAGCACCTTTTACTCGATCTGTGGAATAACAACACATAAACTTAACATAAATAACAAAACATAAACACATACATAAACATAAAACTAATATTGTAATAAATATATGTGGTTTAGTTAGTAAGACCTGATGAAAGATAGGCTTTTCCCTAAAGTGGTAACCTGAATGTCAAGTACAGAATTTATTATGCCACAATATGACCCCTTTAGGTAGTTTCAGTTTATCCCACTCGACATTTGAAGTTTCGCTAGACACATTTTCACGCTAGACACACAATTTCAGCCAAAATAAACAGTCATTGTATACTACTTTAATAGCACAAGCAACATTAGTTGTAAATAAATGCTAAGGCTAATAAGGTTTTAGCTCACCAGGGTTGCTGCTCGAAGACGAGGGGTTTATGGAGCTTTTCCCCTTAAACTGAGGCTTCACCATTTTGACAATGTAGTCGGCGAAGCTTTCAACCGAAACAATAAGAATGTCCCCCAAAAAAGGGTCGGAAAACCAGTGTATTTGTGTGGTTTCCCCGTCGGTGCTACACTGTGTAACGCACACGTGTTGACAAGGCAAAACCGGAAGAACGTCATCAAAAGAGCGACGCTAACGTCGACCAATCGATTGAAGCCTACATCAATCGAAGTGGGCATCAATCGATTCTGTCTGAAAATTCGAAATCTAAACAAACGTAAGGTTTCTTCAGCAAGTATCAGGTCTCATACGATAAATGTAGAACGCTACAGAAAAAATAAAAGATTAAAAGAAATTGAGAAAATAAATATGTGAACATTTTAGCAAAATTCTGAATTAATAATTAAACTCCACATTAATACTGAATGCACATGTATTTTGTTTGAGATAGATATTCGTTTTTTGTTTATTTGTGGGTATAAAAATATGTTTCGAAGCTTATCAGTCACATTTAGTAAAACTTAAGAAGCATATCAACTTTGGTATTTATTGCGTCCAAATATGTTTTCCAATAAGCACGTTTTTAAAACGTTATTGCTGCAATTGGAAGCTACTGCACTTATGAACCGTGCAAGAAAATTTATAGAGCCCAGAGCTTATGAATTTATGATGATTTATCCAGCATGTTTTCAAATAATACAAGTCTTACACTCAGGTTTTGAGGCGCCTATTTAATAAAAAACTAACTACTGGTGCGTGTATCTATTCTATTTATCGTTTTGAAATTTAAAAAAAAAGCCAGTTATGAAAGTCTTTTTCAATAAGGCAATTATTACATTTCAAAATTGGACTTGAGTGAGAACATGTAAAAAAAAAAAAAAAAAAAAAAAAAGAAAACTGGAAATGCTATACTTTCATATTTCAGTAGAGGACGCCATACTGTTTCTAACTAGCAGTTCGTATCCTACCATAACTATAGTACATTAAAAATAAACTAAAGTTTATTTATCAAATTTAAATAGTTTCCCCCATCCATATGTATCAGTTGTATGTAATACAAAAGAATAAAGAATTAAATAAAAGGGGTAAAAGAAGCATATTTTCTTGTGCAAATTGCATCTCTAGTTAAAGGTGAAATAAGACAGAAAAAAATCTGTTTTTCATTCCAAAATAATATAAATTGTTTCATCCCCTCATATTTAAACTGTCTGAAACCAGTTTGTACTGTTCTATGTGGAGTTTGCATGTTCTTCCTGCACCTGCCGTTTCTTTGTTTGTTTTTTTCTTTCCAGGTCTAGATTTAGCTCGACAGCCCAAAGACACACATGTTGACAGAAGATTCATAATAGTTATATGTGTGTGAATGACCTGGTTGTGCCCTGGGATGGACTGGTGGGAGAGCTGATTAAGAGCTGATTTCTTTCATTTAAAAATAAACCCCAATATTATTATCATTTTTAACATCAAAATATATCTAACAGAGCTGATGTTAATTCAAAGTGCATGATGATTAAGCATTAAAATGACTCCCAACAACTCAGTGTTTGCAGGCACAATGCAACAGGACACAGAGAGACCATCCATCTTTCTTGACAAAATGACTGTGATTTGGGACCGGTGCCCTCAGACCTGGGACAAATAATAGGCACAGGATTACAGGCAATTTTTAGTCAAAACAAAAAGCTCACGTCATGGAGAAAATTACAAAAACAAAAAAAACTGACTAACCTGCTTTCCAGGAAGTAAAACTGTTGTTATTTTAGAACGATTATATTAGATGCTTGAGTTTATTCATTGGACATAAACAGCCAGCTGCTCTGTCTTTTGTCACAATAAATAAAAGCTGACTTAAATGAAAGCACCACAGCACATTAACAGATCTAGTTAATGCTCTTCTTTTAGAGCCTGCAGTATTTACATTAATGCTCTTCTTTTAGAGCCTGCAGTATTTGCATTAAAGCACATTTATATGCCTATATAAAAAAGAAAACCTTGGAAATCGATGGTCTTGTGTGTGGAAGTGCTGGAGTTTGAGCAGGTGATATGAAAAATTGACATTATTGTCTCTGCCTTTTTGCTCTCTTCACATTTGAGCAACAAACAGTGTTTCTTTATTTCTTTTATGCCAACCTTAGTAAATGCTCCTGAGTTTAACTGACATTTTTCTTTTTGGTTTTGTTTGTTTTAATGTGTCATGTATGATCTGGGCTATGACCTGGTAAAATGAAAAACAGGGGCTAGATTTTACAGAGGCTTGCACATAAATTGTTTCTTAAAATTTAACATTATTATTGAAATGCAATTTTGAGTTCATCAGAGAATCATTTATTCACATGCCACATAAACCAAGTCTTAAAAAATATTTTAATAACGAGGCAATAACTAATTTACGATGCATTACAAAAATGCAGCCTATACTATTCCATCACAAACAATACAACAAAGCAATTATTTCCTCACTGAAAAGAATGAGACATAATAGGGCAGGTGTAACATTTGCATTTGCACCTGACCGAATCCCTCCTTCAAACCCCTGCACCTGGCACTTTAGTTTGTCATCCTTATAAAACAAAAAAGCATCAGTGCTGAAGCAGAATGGGGTTGGAGTGAGCAACGCTGCCTCGCTGGTCAGAGTCAGTGCATTCACGTGAATGTGTGCATTCGTGGGTAATATTTCAGACAGGCTCACACGTGAGGTGTCTGCTTTGAGTCAAACGAGACAATGGGGTACAGCTTCCTGCTGGTCTGGCTAAACAAAAAGAGAAGAACTGACGCAGGCCTGAAAGTTTCTACTCCTCGTAGCCTCAGCATTGCAGTGTTTGCAGTGGATTGCCAGTATTTCTGCCGAGAACGTCATGGCATATCTGAAAGCCTGCTGCGTTAGCTTGCGTTTGCTAGATGAACATTAGGTGTGAATAAATCAACAACAAGTGCTGGGATTAAAGTGTCTGAGACATAATACTGAAGATATATCATGTGGTAAAGTCTTTTCAAGCACATGCGCAGACAGAAATTGTATCTGCTGCACTGATGGGTGCATTTGGTTATCAGTAATAAGAGCATTTGCAACAGACAGCATCACACATGCACACATATCTCTACGTGGTAATTGGTGAAAAGTAATTGCTGAATCACCTTGTTGTCAATGTTTGCCGTCAATCTCATATTCAGTAAAGTGATGAGTGGTGATTTATACAAAAAAAAACAACAAAAAACCTGCTAAATCCACTTCTAAATTTTGGGCTCAGAATGAAGGATTTGTTCAAATAAAAATCCATCTGGTTACTGACTGAAGTATTCAAAGATCTTTGAGAGATATGTGAAACAGATTTATGTCTACTTAGGAATGACGTGAGCTTCTTTCCAGACTTTTGGAATTAAATCATGAGTAATGCAGTCAGCGATCAAAGAAGCACAATAGAGAAAAACAAAAATGGATATGAAACATTGCTCCAGTCGCTCTTCTGGCATTGAATGATCGAAGAGCTTCAGTAGCCGAGGAGAGCAAATAGCAAACAGAACAAACTGATGAAAAAGAGTAGGGTCTAAAGATCTTGTCTTGTCTCTCCCTGTCTTATTTGGCAACATTTTAGTAGAACCTTTAATTGAATTCAAAGAGTCAGTTAAAGTAAGTAAATTATACTTAATGTCAGGTTTGATTTCTTCATTTTTTGAAAACAAGCCAGTAGAAAACTAATGGACCCCAGGACTTGATACCTAGGGGCAGTGAGTTCATAAAATAAGATATGAACCAAGGAGACATCCACTCATACTCTTAGTCCTGCGTCTTTTCTCACCTGGATTCATCATCACAACAACACAATCTGTCTCTAACCTTGTGTCTTTGTTTTCATCTAAACTCAAATTCCCAGTAATTGAGTTTGAGCTCGACGTGACGATAATTCTCATTCATCTTTATTAGTTAGTAACAGCAACCAGTCATTGTTGGCAATCTCACGGCCATCCCTGCAGCTGGTGGTAACAGCAGGAGGCAGTTTTTGGAACTTTGATGTTTTCCAAGAAGTCATCAACGTGAACCAAAATGTTTCAGTTTTGGTGAGTTGTTTTGTTTGGGTTTTTTGGTTTTTTTCTGATATGATGGATATCTCCTGAGAAACATGTGGAAACCATTGCAGGAAAATAGACCTAAACGGCGTAAATAACCACTATTTGAAACAATTAAGAAAGAAAAATGTTAACGGTAAACTGTGGCACATGATTGAACTTACAGGTGTGTTGTAACACTTCTCCTGCTTCTGCTACTCCTATTACTACTACTTTTACTACTAAAAATAGGAATACTAAAAGCTAATTCAAAAAGTAATATGTGTAGATGCGATACTCCAATAGCTCCTGTTATGTCCAAGGTGAGATTGATCCAAAGGTTAACAATTCTTTACTTTCATTAAGGATGTAAGTTATCATACAGAACCTCCAAAATAATTAGACCCTAATCAAAACCTCATGCCTGTCAAGCATTTTCCAAGTATTGGGAAACCAATCTTAAGCGAAATTCAAGAATGCTCCTGCACCCGCATTCTGGATGCACCAAACATGTTTGGTTGCCGCTCAAGAACCTGGTCAAAGAAACTGGCAGCAGGTCTGTCTTTTGTTCATCCAAGACAAACACACTCCTCTCACTCCAAAGTCCAAAAAAGATCTGCCATGCAGTTCGGGCTTTGCACCAAGTCTGCTTTTAGTCCACAGCAAAAGCTCGAGAATCCTTAGACAAGATGTACGTGCAAACATGAATCAATTTGTCTAAGAGTGCCAGTAGCTGGACCATAAATCATCCTTGATGTAAACGTGATGGGTTGGCTGAAATTAAGATCTGAGGGCTTGTGTGTCATGGTGCTGCTTGGGAGCCATTTTCTCCACTTGAATCACAATACTGTTCACCGGAGGTGGGCACCAATACCCCACTCTCCTCTCTTATTTTTCTGTACCTCATCAAGGCAGCTTGTCTCTAACATTTATCTGCTGCCCTTTCAATTAGATAAGGACAACATGGAAGACTAGATGCACAGAGTTCTGTGTCAACTCAAAGCTATGGTTGCCACTACTGAGGTCATGCCATGAAAGGGAAATGGGGCACTACTGTTTCCCCTGAGCACTTTGAAACACAAGTGATTACATTGAACAATCTGTCCGAGAAAGCCTGGTTCGTGACGATCAAAGGCAGTGTGGAGACCACCTGGAATTTCTCTTGGCACTAGACACGTCCTGTGGAGCGATGAGAGGCTCTGAGAAAAGGCGCAGAAGGACCGTTCCTCTCATTCCCACCCTGAGCTTCGTGAGAACACAAGCTCTTTAATTGAGGACCTGCTTTTACTTTCATTGTGATGTTTTCTCAGCATTCAGTGCCACACTTGGATATATTGTATAGTTGGATTCACTCCAACGAAGTGGTAGGTATCCATAGAGCCCCATGAAATTCGGGTATTGCTGTTTTTTTTCCTGTTTGTTTTTTGTTAATCACAATTTTTTTCTACTTTTACAGTAACCACATTTAGTAATGAACATTTTTGGTCAACTGTAATGGCAATTTTGCTCCAAATCATCATCAAAGAAGCATGAAAAATTCTTCTGCTGACAAGAATATGCATAATGTTGGCCGATTTAGTGACAAAATTCCTATCTAAGGGCCAGTTCTGTGGTTTGGCGGACATATTACTCCTCTTTCTACTCTGACAAACACACCCTAATGCATGATGGGTGAAAAGGAAAAAGAATGGGGTGCTTTTGGGGCTGAATTTTATGCTGGGATTACTTAAAAGAGCGAGTTCAACAACTTAATACAAAGGCTGCACATTGGGAGAACCAAGGAAGAAATGGAATAGGGAACATAAAAGCCTTCCTTATGTTCTGAAAATATGTCTGCACAGATTGATATTCCCCGCCTGCAGACTGTAGGTTGTACATATGGCAGTGCTCTATATGGCTCTATACATGATCATGAAAAATCACTTTGCTCCGCTTTACTGAAAACATGTAAAACTGTTCAGCAACATACATAGCTTATTGTTATTCCTCTGCTCTATTTTTATTTTCATTGTCTGAGCAAGGCCAAATAAGTGAATCAAAACATTTCACTATTATGGGCCTACTGTCAAAATGTGCTCGTGTTTGGGTTTGGCGACAAACAATAAAATAATGCAGCAACACTGATTCAAAAAATGAAATTGTGAAGATGTAGCGATTTGGTTTGGTGTGATACTAAGCCATTCCTCATTTGCTTAATACCAAGGCAAGGCTTGTTAACATTAAGAGTTACCGATGGAGGCACATACGCACATGCACACAGACACACACATCCACTGGTTTGTTTCCACCATAGCTCAGGTTTTAATGATCTGTGTCCCATATCATTCAGAGATGTGATTATCTTCCAACAAAGTGTCCTTGGCAAACAATACAATGTCACTTCAAAATGTTTCCTTTTAAGGAGAGAGCCACTTAGAATGAGACAAGACATGAAAAAGCAGTATGGCTCCGTTGGCGCTATCTTACATAGCTTTAAGACATGTTTACCAAAGTGCTGTCACAGCTCTGCAAGTCATGGTGCTATTGTTGTGGCTTCAAAATATGATCACAAAAACAAACGTCTAACCTTCCGATGACACGCACTACATTTCTGTTCCCGCTGCAGTGACCCTTTCTCTGGTGAGTCTTCGTTGAATGGATCAAATTACAAAAATTGTCCCTCTGCAGCTTCAACAGTAATGCTTTAACCTTTGCCCCCATGTGTCCGTGGAAAACAATCATCCTCCAAATGTGTTCAGTGCTCAAAATGAAGAAAAAAAGCCATAAACGATTGCAATAGTTAACATACTGTATTTGTACTTGATGGAAAATTCCCATATGGATCTTTGGTAAACATTTGTACTGAATAAACCTAAAATAAACTATGCATTTCCTCTTTTGGAACAGATGTGGTCTAACCTACGCAGATCTTCACCTCGTTGTTGGCGAAAATGTGGCCAACCGGTGTTTTAATGCACCTTGCCACTGATAAAGCTTGCTGTTTTGTAATAGTACATTTTATTATTTTAATCTATGTTCTGACAGTAGAGTCTGACCAGAAAATGGGTCCAGCAGACATCTGCGCTGATGCGTACCTGCTTCAGTATCTGCTAGCCTCTGACTGTGTCTTACTCCAGAGTCAATTAGTTCCAGCTGTGACCGTGATCTTCAGAGATTGCTGCTGATGGCTCCCCCTCACTGACGTGGCCGACTCCTGCTCCTGTATGTGCCATGTAACCTTTACCCTCTCCACTTTATTGTGTCCAGAAGGCTAATACAAAGGGCAAGACAGTTGTGATTTTTTTTCAGAGTTAGCTATTAACAAAGGTTCAGCTATTGTGGAATTTACAGTAGTAGGTCTGACAGCCGCTGGACCTGAGTTTGAAACCACTTGTAGATGCCGCAACTCCTCTTTTCTTCAAAGTATAAATCAAGAATTAAATGTTGTCTCAAACATCATAAAGTAATTTTGATGTGCTTGGCTGGAGTGTAGAGCATGGTCTGCAAACATGCAAAACCAAATATTTATATGGCCAAGGTTGCTGTACCTGAGGCAAGAAAACCATTATTGGCAATAGGACAGTTCTGAAAGTAATTGAAGTTCCTTTGGGGGAATGGGGGGATGAGTAAAGATTGCCTTACATATGGTGAGAACATTTGAAATACTGTATATTGCTTGGTCATCAGGTTGAACCTTTTACTGCACAGATCTTATTCTGAAAACAATTATTAGCTGGCAGACTTCTGGGCCCCTGCCATAAACTATATGAGATCTGAAATATTGGTTTTGACAAGAGAGTTTGAATAAAGGGCCAACCAGTGTTTGTCTCCAGGAGGAACTAAACCTGAGTCTGAAGGAATGTTCCAGACTGAGTTTCTGTGGTGCGGATCGGAACCCAGACATGCGGTCTATTGTGTAGGGATTATCGGTTCCCATGTTGTCCTTGCGGTCTTCACTCACTCCACTTTTCTGTTTTTAACACTTGTGTGTTTTTCGATCCCCTTAATTTGGCTTGTCTCTAAAACTTCTTGTGCTCCTACGGGGGACATCAAACTGACTCCTCTGTCAACCTCGCACGTTTCTCTAAATGATCTCGCCTTTTCTCTTTTCTCCTCAATGCTCTCAATTTGACTTGATCTTGAGAGAAAGATGTATCTTGCCACTGTCTGCAGTTTTGACATCCAGGCATTCCCCAGCCAACCGCAACACGTTCCTCATGGTGGGCCTCAGGACCTGTAAATTAGACAACTTCCTCCTAATCCCCATCTTTTCAATGAACTGAATGAAATAAGCTAATGGGAAAAAAGTTATACTTGGCACACGCCGGCCTTTTCGCTGTTCGGGGTCCTATAAATTTTGCACAGAGTTTTGGTGTTACTGAGGTCAAACTGCCCTTTTCCTCTCACTCTGTGTATCTGCAGGAGGAGAACAAACAAAGACACTCAGATCACTCCTGTTTTGTTTTACACTGGGGTAAAGCTGTGTTGAACTGCTCCCAAAACCTTGGCCTGGTAGTCTATGTATGTGCTCTTTCATGCCTCACCTGCTTTCAAAAACATTCCATCATTTGTGCACCATTAACTTTGGTGTAGTGGATGTGAGATCATTCTTTCCAGTCTCGGCAAACTTGGATGCCATTTTGACACATTTGTTAACGCAATTCCTTCTTGTGGTCATACGATATATAAGCAGTAGAATCAATAAAAGCTTTGGGGGAGTCTTTTATTGGGTTGATCAGGTCAATATAACTGTCCGTCTCATGCATTTACAACATACTGGGGGTAAATAAGGACAAAGATGATTACATTCTCAGGCAGGGATGATGTGCTGTAGTCCAAATATCTCATCAGATATTAAATCTTGCAGCAGATTAAACTCATTTGAGCATTAAATATTGACGTTGACAGGGTTTGGTTCAGTTCCTGTGCAATGGGAAAACCTGTATGGGCATCTTAATAAATCAAACTTTCGTTAAACATGAATAAATTCAGTGATTCAATTCATAAAGTAAAACTCATACTGTATGTTATATAGATTCATTACACACTGATACATTAACTATTGATTCCTTTGGATTTTGTGAAATTAAAACCCAAAATTCACTTTCTCAGAAAATTTAAATATTAACAAAGTTGGAGACTCCTGGCATCTCATGGCATCACACTCTAATTATTTAATTAATTAACACCTGGGAAGACTGGTCTCAGTCAGGCTTAGCAGGTCATGCAATCAACACTTGTCCAGAAGACGATCGCAGGGTAGAACACATAACTCAGTGTTAACCCAGAAAACCTGATACAATTTCCTGACCTGGGCTGAGAACAAAAAGGTCTGGACTGTTTTCAGATGAAAAGTAGATTTTGCATTTCATTTGGAAATCAGGGTTCTCAGATGAAAAGTGGGGATGGACAGAATCCAAGCTGCTGGAGCTCCAGCGTAAAGGTTCTACAGTCAGTGATGGTTGGAGGAGCCACGTCACCTGCTGGTGTTGGTGCACTGTGGACCAAGGGCGCAACAGTAAACTAGAAGATTTTAGAGCTCTTCATGCTTTCTTCTGTTGACCAGCTTTATGGGGATGCTATGGAGATACCTGGTTCAAAGCAAAGTTTTGTCTATCTCAAGTTAGATTCTAATTTTCTCAGATGCTAAAGTTTGGGTTTTTGTTATCTATATACCATCGAAGTCTACAGAAAACCTACACATACTGACCAGTACCTCCAGTTTGACTCTCACCATCCACTGGAACACAAGTTGGGAGTGATCAGAACCCTCCAACACCGGGCCAGAGAAATACCCACCACATCCCAAGGCAGAAAGAAGGAACAGGACCACATTAAGACAGCTCTCAAAACATGTGGCTACCCAGACTGGGCCTTCACCAGGACCTCAAGAAAGCGAGACCTCAGCAAAGGAGAGGAGGAGAGAAACAAACGTCGCAGCGTTTCCATCCCCTACCTGTCTGGAGTCTCGGAGAAGTTTAGGAGGATCCTCCAGAAACACGACATACCGGTTCATTTCAAACCCAGCAACACTCTCAGACAGAGGTTAGTACACCCAAAGGACAAGACACCAAGACCCAAACAAAGTAATGTTGTCTATGCTGTACAGTGCCAGGAGGAATGCAAGGAACTGTACATTGGGGAAACCAAACAACCTCTCCACAGAAGAATGGCACAACACAGACGTGCCACCTCTTCGGGTCAGGATTCAGCAGTCCACTTACACTTAAAGGAGAGTGGGCACTCCTTCGAGGACAGCCAAGTAAGGATACTGGCCAGAGAAGACCGCTGGTTTGAAAGGGGGTTAAGGAAGCTATCCATGTTAAATTGGAGAAACCATCCTTGAACAGAGGTGGTGGCCTGAGGCACTTCCTATCACCCACATACAATGCAGTCCTCCACTCCTTCCAACAGCAAAACAACATTCACCCCATTCCAGGAGACCCAGTGACTCATCACCATGTGACCCAGCAGACAAAGGGGAGACACCTCAACAGAAACTAGGTGAACGACCCGACCAACGACCCTGCTAACGACTCTCAGGTGACCACCCGGATCATTAGCATGCAAATGGTCCACAGGGCTATATATTTTCAAGCTCTCTCCCAAGCGATTCAGAACTGAAGAAGCCTTCTGGATAGAAGGCGAAACATCTTCAAGAGAAGAAACCCAGTCCAGTTGACAGAAAAACTACCTTGGTTATCTATATACAGTTTTTGTTATCTATCTACAGGTTGCTGTGAGACATGAAGGTTGGTCCTGCTCAAGGTTTCTTCCTCTTGGTATTGCGTCACTTCCTGTCTTCTCAATCAGTCGTTGGTTGCACTGTGCACGGTGTGTTGTATTCGCTTTACTTAAAATTTGAAGTTAAAGTTCTAGCTATCAGAGAAAAAGCTAACCAGGCCATCCCAACAACTGGACCATCACCAGACGTGCTGACTGTGGGAACTTAAACTCCTTCAGCCCTATATATTTTTCTGAGGTGTCATCGCTAATTCAGAAATCCAAGACCACCACGTGTCTTTTAGATCCCATCCCAACACACCTGTTGAACGATGTTTTACCATTGATAGGCAGTTCTATCCTGGACCAGATCAATGGTTCTTTAGTGACAGGTTATGTACCCCGGTCCTACAAGGTGGCAGTGATTAAGCTGTTGCTCTAAAGTTCTTGAGAAGGTGGTGGTGACTCAGTTACTGGAGCACCTGCAGAGAAACAGCCTGTTTGAGATGTTTCAGTCAGGCTTTAGAGATCACCACAGCACAGAAACAGCACTTCTTAAAGTTACTAATGATCTTCTTATAGCTTCAGATCATGGACTGGTCTCTATGCTGGTTCTGCTGGACCTCAGTGCTGCTTTTGATACAGTTGATCACAGCATCCTGTTACAGAGACTGGAACATGTGATTGGGATTAAAGGGACAGCACTAGACTGGTTTAGATCATATTTATCTGATAGATACCAGTTTGCTCATGTCCATGGTGTTCCCTCCTCATACAGTAGGGTTAGCCATGGAGTTCCTCAAGGTTCTGTACTTGGACCAATCCTCTTCACCTTGTACAATGCTTCCCTTAGGGAACATTATTCGGCAGCATGGGATAAATTTTCATTGTTATGCTGATGACACTCAGCTTTATTTATCCATGAAACCAGAGGAGACAGAGAAGTTGGTGAAGCTTCAGGCCTGTCTTAAAGACATAAAGTCCTGGATGTCTTCAAATTTCCTCCTCCTTAACTCAGGAAAAACTGAGGTCATGGTGTTTGGTCCTGAACCTCTCAGGGATAGATTAGATCACATGATCACTCTAGATGGTATCTCATTAACATCTAGTCTCTCTGTGAGGAATCTGGGAGTAACTTTTGACCAAAATCTCTCCTTCAACTCACACATTAAATTAGTCTCTAGAAGTGCCTTTTTTCACCTGAGGAACATCACAAAGATCAGGAAGCTACTGACACGGCATGGTGCTGAAAAGTTAGTCCATGCATTTGTTACTTCCAGGCTGGACTATTGTAATTCTTTATTATCAGGGTGTTCAAACAACTCTTTAAGAAGCCTCCAGCTGATCCAAAATGCTGCAGCCAGAGTTCTGATAGGTATTGACAAAAGAGATCACATTACTCCTGTAATGGCGTCGCTCCATTGGCTGCCCGTTAAATTTAGAATAATTTTTAAAACCCTTCTTCTGACCTACAAGGTCCTCAGAGGCCTAGCCCCATCCTACCTGGAGGACCTAGTGACACCTTACCAGCCCAATAGACCGCTCCGCTCTCAGAATGCTGGTCTACTTGTGGTTCCCAGAGTCTCTAGGAGTAGAATGGGGGGCCGAGCATTTAGCTACCAGGCCCCCCTGCTATGGAACCAGCTCCCTGTCCAGGTACGGGAGGCTGACTCAATCTCTACTTTTAAGATTAGGCTCAAAACCTACCTCTTCGAAAAAGCTTATTGTTACTAATTCTGTAGTTCCAGTTACTATTACAGACAGACAAACTATCATATTTAGGGGGTCGTCTAATCATTAGGTTAACATCTTAGCTATGCTGTTATAGGCCAAGGCTGCCGGGGTCCAGAAACATGATCACCTGACAGGCCTCTGTCACCCCACTGGGTCTTTCTTCATGAAACTCCAGAATTGTTACTCAAAACACATTTGCCTGGTTTTGAAAACAGATGGAAGCTTCTCTTACATTCCAAAATGTATCCCAGTATCATAAGTTCGTTGCTGGAAAACACATCTGCCCAGCAAAACAGAACCATCCCAAAAAGAAAAGAAGTGACGAAAAGACATCTCTTAGACCATGATATGATATAAGAAAATATAAGCTGTATCTAAGTGGAGCTGTTAAAATAAATATGTGTGCATATGGTTTAGTCGTACATGCTTCTGTTTCCTCATTCGCTTCCACTTCTCCAACATCTGGAAAGGATCAGCTGGAAGGCTTGGAAAGCAGGAAAAATTAAGAAGCACTTAAAAAACAGCAAAAACATTTAAATTGAGCGAATAGATAGGATGTGTGAACTACACCACTTTGCACTGCAGGAATGTGGAACAACAGATGCTGTGGGATAACGTCCGCCGTTTCCTAAATCTTAATTTCTTGTTGCCTTCTTTTGGTTTGATATACAGCTGTAATGATCCGTTATGTGTAACAGTGCCATAAAATGAAAAATGGATCTCTCTCTATTCTTGTTTTTTTTTTCCCAAATATTGTTTTAAGCACTTAAGATCAAACCTACACCCACGTCTTTTCTTTGGATTGTCATCTTTAACAATAAATTTCATCCTGTAAATTGTAAAAACAGATGTTATTTGAACAAACAAGAGTAAGCTTTTTCTACCTGCAAAGCCTGCACATTAAAAATCATCAGTCATAGGAAAGAACAAATAAATAAATCCTCAAATTCACGATTAAAGGCATCGCGAACTATTTTTTTAAAAATGGATAAACCAGGAAAAAATGAAATAAAAACTGATATATGGATTTTAATGTTTTTCTATTGGAGGAATATTTAAATCAATCAATCAATCAATCTTTATTTATATAACATCTGTTACAATCAGAATTGTTTCTAGGCACTTTCCAGAATCCCAGGGCCTGACCCCCAACAAGCAACAGTGGCAAGGAAAAACTCACCTTTAACAGGAAGAAACCTTGAGCAGGACCAGGCTCATGTAGGGGGACCCTCCTGCTGATGGGGGGCTGGGTAGAGAGAGAGGAGAAGGGGGAGGACAGGTAGAGGAGAGAATAGATAGAACATAGAAATACATTGTATTAATTAAAATAAACTGCCGGTAGAGTCGACTTGAGTGGGTCAGCGGGGTTGGAGGTCAGTAGGTTAGCATACAACTATGAAGGCGGCGATACGTGTAGATGAATACAGGGGAAGGGGGGAGCAGAGAAACTACACAATGAATCTTTTGTACAATTTTCTATATAAATATAAATCAAAGGTTGATTAAAGAAATACAGTGATAGTTTTTAGTTTATTGGAGAATGATGAAGTCAAAGGAAAATAACATTTATGTTTAGGTTGCCTTTAGCAATGAAATGAAGGTTCTCAGCTTGAATGCAAATTTGACATACTCATCAGGGATTTGATTTGAATTGCTGCCCTCATGTTCATCTTTTTCTGTACCGCTTTTTTCTGCAAAACAACACCTTTGTTAAATAACAATTCCTTAATAAAAATTTTGCCACGTCATAAGAAGGCATTTCATTTTATTTCCTTTCATTATTGTCATAAAAAAACCATTTCATTTGCATTTTGCTGAACTTGGTTTTGACCCAGTAATTTCAACCTGGTAGTGGCTCAAAATATCTGTTGGCACACTATTTTACTATGTTGTGTATAATGATAATAGGGCAACCCGAGCAGAGTGACGCTTACTACAGAGGGAGTCCATTATCAAGCATCTAATTAAGACTAAACAAACTAACCTTCTAACCAACAAATGTGAAATTCATAATAGTCATTGGCTGTAGACATGAAAGTGAGGTAATTGTCGAAGGAAGTGTGGAATCAGCGGTCAGAGAGGCATAACCAATGTCAGAGATTTTCCTTCTGATTACATTTGATGTCACATATACCGGTAACTGGAATCAGTGCCTCAGGCATGTATTTTATTTAATACAAAAATTGTAATACTAAAATGTGTTCCTACTAAAGCAAAACTCATTCAGATTAGCTGCACAGATTCACAGTCTTGTATTATGTGGACCATCTGTCTTATGAAGACAACTTTATTTCATTAAAAAGAAAAAGAAACAATCACTTCACACCCCAAACCTAAACTGCAGTAACTTTTCTCTGACTCTGAAAGCAAGGCTGAGGTCTCCATCAAAATAGCGTTAATTGAAAGGCATAAATTATTCCCTGTAAACCTAAATGTCGGTTTTACATGTCTGACACCTGCTCGGAAGAGAAAGTGCTGAAGCCAAAACCTCAGAAACGGGAGAAACTTGTCAAATAAAAACAACTCTCCTCTTTTCCCATTGCCTGAGGAGACACTACCACTGAACAAAGCTCTGTTCATGTTTAACTGTTGGCGAGCGAATCCTGTAAACTGCCTCTTACAAACATGTTTTCTGTAATAGTGTCATTAGAGAGCTTCAGAATTGTCTTTAACTATTAGGAACAGACACTAATCAGGCACAATAATATAACCAATGACAGATGAAATGAATGATGTCGATCTTCTCATTTCATTGCAATGTTCTGCTGGGAATTATTATGGACATCAGGCCCTGAATTCCACAGATGCCTTGGGGTGGACATATTTCAGTATCATAATCTTTTTATTTGAGAAGCATTTGCTGTTAGAAATATGGAAGTTGGTAATGACACAAACTCAGTGCAATGTAGAGCATCTATAATGAACCATGACTAACGAGGTGATTTTAAATGGTTCACATACATCGGAAAGGTTAGTTATCTATTTCCTGCTCAATTTATTTCGTTGGATGATTTTAACCGCTTTGAGTCAGTGGAAAAAGTACATGTGGGATTGTGCTCCATTCAGATCAGTTTAAGGTGATTACTGTTTCAAAGATGTTTTTACTGGCAGATCAGCTCAGCTATGTTTTTATACTCAATTCTTTAAAAAGAGGAGCTGTTTCATGCTAGTAGTTGCAAACTTAGTGACCTTGACATCAAATCAATGTGTTGTGTAAAAGGGATGGATTTGGTCCAAACACTACTGCTGAAGAATTCATAAGTAGCTTTATTACATGCTCTTATTTTTTAAGTTTCTCAAATGAATGAACTCAACACAGAGGGCACCGTCACAGTGCTATAACATGGCATGGCAAAACTTGAATAAAATTTGAATAAAATCTTCTAAAACTAATAAAAAAACATGAGTCCTTTGTAAAAAAAAAAAAAAAAATAAAAAAAAACAAGGATTTGTAAATGTCCTGTTCAGTGTTATGAAAGCGGACTTGATGCTACATCCATGTGTTCTAGGTTCTAAATGCGTTCATTTCCATTTCCATGTTCTTTCAACCGGCTCTGTTGAATGTTTCTCAGCACCAGATCGATACTAACAACATGTGAAAATGTTAAAGCCCCAGGTGGAATAGTTTGAGTTTGGGAATGCAAATCATTTGTAGAAATTGACAATATTTGAAATGATTGAAGACAGTTTCAGCTCACAGCAAAAAAGGAAAGTTTGCAAATATCTTCTTCCCCCCCCAACATGTAACTTTCCTTATAAAAGAAGGCCCTATGTAGAGCTGCCTCAAGTGGCCCTGAACCACCTGGTTGTGTTTCATGCTGCAATGCACATCTCCTCTCTCTCTCTCTTCTTTTGATGCATTTGTGCGCTGCTACTCGACAGGTTGTCATGACCTCTCTGTCTCCAAGTATCATGGTCAACAGTGTACACTAGCTTCATTACTGTGACTGCTGGTTTTTAATCAAGACTTTCATACAGCGTTAATCTCACGTATCATGTGATAGTATTTAATGGTGTTTTATGTACCTTTGTTTGGATCCTGCTTGTCTGTTACATGTTACGTTAAAAGTTATAGCAGCAAATCTGATTAAAAACAAAACAGCACCCTCTAGCCCCTCCCCTTCACCAGGTTGAAATGTAATTGGTGCAGAATCCCGATTCTGCCATCTGATTGGTTGGAACATATTATTGTGAGTTGGGGAGCGGGTAGAGTCATAACAATGACTGCTTTAACAGCAGCATCTACATATAAGAATAAAAATAAAAATAAAAAAATAAATGGGGGAGGGGGGTCTCACGTGCATAAATCAAAACACATTCTACAGCAGTTAAATGAAGAAGTTCAGATTCTGAAGAAGGTAGAGCTGGATGTCATCTGCATAGCAATGAAACCGAACATTATGGAATATTTACAGAATAAGTGGCTGAGGAGGAGGAGATCGATGATGAAGAGGATCGGATGTGAACAGAACCCCAGAGGACAAAAAAGGAGATGGGAGACGACTGGAGGGATATGATTTTACTAACTGTTTTTTCCAGAATTTTAGAAAGGAATGGCAAATTGAACAGAGGTTGTTAAAATTGTTGGGGCCTGAATCGGTGTTACTGCAGCAGATTTGAGAGGCGATGGGCTTTGATGAGAGGTGTCGGAAGGGGGCTGAGTTGACAGGTGGATTATTTTCTTATGAGTTCAGTTATGGCAGCAACTGAGGGAAGGTGGAAACTTGAGAGCAGCTGTGAGGATGTAATTTGAAGAATGGCAGGAAAAGAATTGTTGGCAGTGTAAAAGCCAGTGGACACTATTGATATTGACAATTTTTGCATTGAAGAAGTTCACGAGTGCATTACAGTGGTCACCAGAGTAGAAGTGTGGGGGACAGTAGTCTGATGAGTGCAGGGAGTTGTTGATTGAGCCCCTATAGTGGAGGATGTGCTGATCACATATGTCCTCATGCACAGTTGGACCAGTTTTGATGTAGTTGCTCCACTTGTCGTCCTTGAGCTTTGAGAAGGTGGAGTTGGGGTGTAAACCAAGGTGCAGAGTGACACAGTCCAGGGTTTGGGGGGGTGGGTCAGATCAGCAGAGTGTGGAGATGATTGTTGTAATGGGAAACCAGTTCTCCTGTCCTAGGCTGGAAGATGATACTGGGGAGTGACTCCATGGCAGTGGTGAGAGTTGTCAGATCAATGCCTCTGATGTTAGGAAATTAAATCACACGTGATGGCTTAGTTTTCGAAATGGTCAGATTCAAATAAAATATTATGAAAATGTGGTCAGAGATGGGGACAGTAGTTGAACAGATGGACAGGTCCAATGCACTCACTGGATCAACAGGTCTGAGTCTTCAGACAGCTGATTGGGCAAACTGTGCATGATTGATGGGTTGGAACAAACACCTGCAGCCACCCGGCCGTTTGTGGTATAGTTCAAACATCCCTGCTCTAGAGACAGTCTCTGTGTTCTGCCAAAGTCCTTATTAACTCTGTATTAAAATGACTGTTCAGATAGACAAAATAAACTGGGAAAATACAAGTTTCTGGGTAAAGAAAGCAGCACTGTAAATTTGGATTTTTATGCAAATTACACATCTGCTCATGTCAGGATTGAAACATATTGTGCTGTTGTTAATTTGTAACAGAAATACCAAAGCACAGAAGAACATCTGATTCTGATTCATCAAGCTATCCTGATAAGTTCACTGCACATTATAATTAGTGTTCCAAGTACCGCTCCGTCTTGCAACACCATTATTCATCAGAACTCTATAAACAAAAAGCAAATATTATAAAGTTGAGTTAACATTTACAACTAAGCCCACTTTTGCCACCACGGCGCTTTACATGCATTGGCGCAATGTGTACCTGTGCAAATACTGAAAAATAAACGATAGAACGTCAAGCCATGTATGAAAAATCATTCACTGTATGAGAGAAAAGCTTTGACACTAGACTAGACAGTGTTAAATATAAGCATTGGTAATAAATGCATTATCCTTGAGATGGGAAAAGTTCATCAGCCTATAGAAATGCTTGGAAAAAGCTGAGATAACACATGGCTCCTTTACACCGTAGAGAACTTTACTTGTGATTAACACGCTGAACAGTTCCAGAACAGCTGTGGAAGGCAAATGACGGTCAAGGGAAAGATAAACAAGACTGGTCAGAGAAAGTAAGCACGACCGGAGCTGTGTAATCTACACAACAGGCAGCAAAGGACAATGAGGAAGAACAGCATGGCATCCGACTTAAGCCCTGTAAATTAATGACAATCTGAGCAGCTTGCTCAGACACACACGCGTGCACACACAAACACACATTTCTACGGTCTCAAGCAAACTGATTGTTGATCAGAAAAGTGTCTCCTGACCAATAAAAAGATAGAAAAGCCTGACGTGTGGATACATGTGGGACAGATACAAACACAATTCATCTGAGGTTAAGATGGAAGCTGTGCTCCGAAATAAAGTTATAAAATCAGCACTTGAATCACCAGATGGAGCTTTAGTGTTTTTCGATAGTTGCACTAACTCAACATTATATCAGTAATTTGTTGCTGGTGTCAGACAGGGTGTGTGTAAATAACTGTATTCCTGTTGTTGCTTGATTTAATCACACACGTGTCTGTTCAAAAAGAAGGTGACGGCTTCATGCGATTGGTTTTAATGTTGGTAAATCTGCTTCAGGCACCAGTCTCCAGAGGTGTACAACACCTGCTTTGATTTCAGCTCTGTCTCTGTCTCAGTCAGATCTTTTTTACTTTCCAGAGCTGTATGGGTTCAAAGAGCAATGTGTGATAGTTGGAAGGAGAACAACAACAAAAAAAAATTCACTGAAATGGCTCCACGTAGACGTGTCCAGGAACACCTCATGTACTTTCCAGGTCAGGACAGCATTTCACTTCAGTGAGGAGAGGCATAAACAACAAAAAATGTTTGGATTTCAGCATTTCTGAGCCACAGGTCAAACACCTACGGGGTGTTTTTACTATAACGCAGGATCAGAGTTCATCTGATTGGCAAGCATCACTTTAAGAAGCCTAAGCCTTTAGTAATAGTCATACCTGCTAGAATAGATGTTTCTTGTAGGTGGCAGTGTTCCCAAATACTGATTTCAAACAAATGTACCACATTACACAAGTCCCAAAAAGCAAAGTTGCCCCTGAGACAGTCCAGCACATTACAGCTGTGTGCAAGATACTGGCAGTTATGATGTAGATAGAATACTCTATAAATGGATGACATCATGTACAGGAATATCTGTGCAGAGTGTAGACTGGAAGTGTCGGCACAAAATTGGACATATCATCCAAATGTGATAGAGAATAAGGAGATGGGCTAAGGAGACCTCCAGATCCAGACTTATCAAATGGTGGGAGCGTATCAGCCGACGGAAAAAGTTGGTGGGGATAGACAGCAACATCAGGGACAAATCATATACAAATCATCTTCCCCAACAACTGCCAGACAACAAGCAGTTTATGACATTGACCTCCAAAAACACGCTTTGTTCAAACACTTTGGATGTTGTTTTCTCTTATAAAGATGCTAGTGATTAACACAGTGAACTAATAGTCTGAGGTCAAAATTTTTAATGACATAGGAATTAACTGAAGTCACTGAGAATATCACCCGCTCAAATTGATGCGCAGCACGTTTTTGCTATTACTGTTTGTATTTGGTTACAGGCGTTTGGTGAATACCTGTCATAAAATATAGATCTGGCAACCTCCAGCCGTTGATGATGAAGGCCCATGCTGTTGGCTACAGCGAGAGCCTTTAGGAGTTCCTGCAGTAAGCCAGGAAAATCCTGCTCTGCTTCCAGTGGGTAAATATCTTATCATGGTCTAATGATAAAGTGTTGAGGGTGCGGTTTATACGCTGTGACATCACTATTGACGTCATCTGTCAGTCAGACTGAAAAACAGTGGGTAAATTACAGAAAGCAAATATGATATTTGATTAGTAGCACAAATGTGCTTAGAGATCTTGTGATAAACAAGTTTATTTAAGTTTATTCTAAAATGTCCAAGTTTAAATTCTGGATCATTTTGACATGTTGCAGACCTGCAGAATGCCTCATCTCCTCTCTGGCTCCTCAACTCTTTAGGTGGAGAATGTCTTCCACCTGGTCACAGCAAAAAACCTTCCAATCAACCTAAAAATAAAACCCGTCTTTACCATCAAATTACACAAACAGAGATTTCCAGGTAGCACATTAAAGCAGTAAATTAATACCATTTGTTAACTCTGGAAGATTTATCTCATTTGTAACCTTTGGGTATGCTGCTCACCTGTTTCACATTGTCATAGAATAAAGGAGTGAAAAATGAAGATGATGAAAAGAGTTGTCAAAAAAGCATCCAGTTCTATTTGTGGAGTGGGTTTATCATAACTTTAATCTCACAATATCTGCATTCTACATCAGCACTGAGATAAGAAGCGCTTAATATATATTTACTTATCTAAAGCACATGGCCTAGCTTGTTAGACTTGCGCAGTGATTTTTTTTTATGCATGTGCATGTCCTTTCGGCGCTCTTGCGCACAGAAATCTGGTGATAACCTCGTTCAACACCAATATGGCAAACATCTGTTGGCAGCACCAAACTCTCACTGCATGTTGTTTCAATTGAGATCAATCTTCATTTTCAAGTAGTGGGAAGGATTTCAAAGCTTCCCATAACATTTTCTACATGTCTCTTCTTTCCACTTGACAGGATGCCTCTTATTTAAGTTACCTTAATCATGATGTTTATGAGCAATCAGATGGGAACAAACGTATTGCAGCTCTGTCTTTAGTAATCAGCTTCCATGGGGGCCCTAGGAACAGCGCAATTACAGGAACCAAAGCCCTAACCGCACAAAGAATGTTGTTGTTTGTAAATATGATATTTATACATTTTAAAATAGGACTGTGGCAGTCATCAGTTTAGAGAAACAGTAAGTAACCTTTTGTCTCTAAACAAATGAGTCAGCCCCTTTAGCCAATCACACTCAAACATTTACACAAGCACACCACTGGGGTAAGCTTTTCAGGGCTGGAGATGCTTTTATTTTTAGATGGAACCTTGTATATTTATTCTCATAAAAAAACATCTCTCTAGCGAATAAAAAGAAGCACTGGTACATTCTCTGATGCTGAGCCATGAAAAGAATTATAAACGTAGAAATACATGGACATGATGAGATAAATTTCCTAACAGAAGAACCATTAAATATATTAGTATTTCAACCGTCTGGCAATTTTTACAAGTCAAATAATTAGGCAGTAAGAACGAGGGGAGGCAGTGAAGTAGACAAGATGCTAATTTTGTGCCTAACATCCACCTTAACGACTTCTGAACGGCTGAAAATGGCCTGATCCATCTGTAAAAGTCGTTCAAATAAAATGCTGAAGTAGAAATGATGAAATCATTTGTAGCTAGAATGTATTAAAATGTTTAAATGATTTGCATATAGCAGCAATCAACTCTGTCAACTGCAGCAGGTGGTTGTATTGTCATATAAGTATCAGTTAAAGAGCTATTAACCAAGGATTTGCTATTAACCAAGGATTTGCTGTCACAGAGACCTGTGCGTTCAAAGAATAATAAGGAGGAAATCACCTTTGTTCTTTTATTATTGGTCATCTGAGCACGAAACAGTAAAACCAAAACAAAACCTTTAACTGGAAGAAACCACGAGCAGGTCCAGGCTCCACTTTCACAAACCAAAAGCCATTTTTATTCTTTTAAATATGTGAACTCTCAATTTTTCAAAAAACAAAAACAAAACTATCCTATTTTCCATAAAAACAGGATCTGTTTTAACATATACTCTCCTCGGGTGACGGAAAACTGACATCCACAAATCATCGTGGAGAATTTCCTCTGAAGTTGGGGTCCAGAATCATCTCGAGTTACACCATCTACCTATCAACACGCTGGTAAAAATTATTTGTTTTCCCCGAGGGCTTTAAGTCTGCACCTCAACGAGACAGTGCCGACTAGATCGCCGGTGACTCAGTAAACAAGGAGAACCAATGGGGCAGTTCAGGGTCTCTGATTTAGAAACAGCCGAAATTATCTGCTCAAAGTCTCAGAGAATTCTGAACTCTCCAAGATTTCCAGACAGTCCCATAAAGTGCTCCTACTTGGTAGGGGAACAGAATCAGAGGCAGGCCGTCCTACGTGGTCCTTCTTTGGAATCTTTTGAATTGCTGTAACTGCTCTGTTTTGAATCTGTGCTAGTTTTTCACCTAACTCATTAAATGACTTCACAGAGCTTAACTGAGTTAGCCCCAGTGTTTGTGAATATGCGCGGCTTTAAAATTAGTCTTATGATTACTAAACAAATCTTTGAAATACTTTAAATTTGGGAAATAGTACTATCTGCAATCTGTTTTGTCTTTAAAAAACAGAAAATAAAGTCTAAAAATAATGATGAAGCCTTTGGCACTTCCTTCCAATTTGTTACTCTTTCATATTATTTATAGTAATTTATATTTTATGTTACATAAACCCATACATACATTTATCTTGCATCATTTTTTCTTCACTTTTGAATTCACATTTTCTCAGTGGGCACAGATACGTATCATGTGTTACGGGTTGAGAACAGGTTGTCCAAGTTGGAGAGACTAATATGTTTATTATGTTGGCTTACCTAGAGAGACAGAACTTGCAGAATAACTAAAGTTTGGATGAAAAGTGGATGTTGGAATGTAGCGAAGGAGAAATGGAGGAAATACAGAGTTGGGCTACTGCATAGTAGCACCCTCTTTTCAATGTAGTGCCCATTATTATTATTGTTATCATCGATAATAACCCCAATGATAATAAGTGATCTAAGACTGGGCCACTTTCTTAAGAAATACAAGTTTTGAAATTATTTGGGGGTGTACATTTAATAGGCCCTTTTTTCTCTTTAAGGCAGTCAGCTATTACAGTGCATGGAGATGCTCATCTTGTATTATCTTATGTTATTATCATCCACAAAATGATACAGTTTCATAAACCACGGACATAAGCAACTCTGCGTAGATGATTGAGGAGGCAATTGACTTTGGATCATGGCCCTGCTGCGGTTTTGTGAGGCATTCAGAGGGAACAATGAGCAATAATGTGGGGATAATGTGGTAAAAAGCTGTTGGACAATGCAGAATATTACAGCAACGTTTGGCTCCTTCACAAAAATATGCAAAAGCTCTTTTGAACTAAACCGTTTTCATCTGATATATCTTTGCTAGATTAACGTCATTTTTGACAGTGTACTAAAACATATCACAGTAACAAAAAACAAACAAACATGGATGATAACTTGTGGACAGTTTAATCCCTATATAAATATGGCATTATCATATCATGTGTTGTTTGTATTGCTCTTACATTTAATTATGTCCTTAACCACAAATGACCTATACTGCATAAGGTAATCATAAATTTTCATGACTGGGCTTGTTGATATGTTTGGAAATAAGGAAATTTCATACGGAAGCTTTTGCCTGGAGCTGAGAGTCATAAGAGTCATAATAAGGGAAAAGGAGAATAAGATAATAATATACAGATCACAAGAACAACTCAAAATGATTGGCACAGTTCAGAGTCAAATTAATTGCACATTACATGGAATTCAAATATCAGAAGAGTAAATACTTTCGAGCAAGGTCAGTGTTCTGTTTCTTTCCTCATCAAAAGGATATATGATAAACATCTGTGTGTCTTTTTACCAATTGTGTCACTGGTGAACACAGTCACACGGCTCGAACCATCATAAATCATCCTTAATTCCCATGTTTTTTCTTGAAACAGGCTGCGCTATTGTCTATGCTCCAGGTATTAGCTCATCACTACCCTTGGCTGAAATGGTTCAAGAGCAAAACCTCATTGCTCTGTTCTGCCACTTCTTGTTACAGTTTGTGTGGTTTTTTTTTTTTTTAAAAGTATATCCAGCTACTTTTGCTGCTCCAGTGGGAGTGGTTGCATCCACCATTTATAACTTAACTGAAATACAGGTCGTTGAACTTGTCAGTGAAAAATGTACCACTTAATGGGAAGAATAATGTGTGCAGGTATGCCAGCAGCGTGTCTGTATGTTAGCAGCAGATGCATCGCAGGCTACCATAAAAACTACAGATGATGTGTGACTTTCCGGGTACTCACTGTTTATTTCTTGGCGACTAGACATAAAAACACACTCCTCTGTAACTTTCTTCTCATAATAAATCTTTCAGCAGAATAAGTATAACTTAATGTGATTGGTGTTTTTCCAGTACTCCCTCTCATTGTAACCATGCAAATAAAAGACAGTGCAAGTGAACGTTGGCGCATGGATCCTCGCCTGTGAATTGTAGGTCTATTTCTTTTTCTTTTAAAAACTTTTCATCCTTACTTTCGATGTAAGAAAAAAAAGGTGCAACAAAATGATTCCTTTTTTCAACCTGCTTACTTTATCTAAATGAACAATTACATGTAATACTAGCGTCACGTTTTTCGTTGTTTGCCTTAAGGGTGGAGGGTGACTTGAAATGAGCATGTGCATTATACTTTTACTATTTAAGCAACATTTAGTCGACTTAACTCCACCGCAGGTTTTTCATCTCGCAGTGAGGATTTCAGGGGTGGGGCCTGTAAAGCCCGCCGGCTGCGGTGGGTTTGGATGCAAATATCACGGCTTTGTAACTTTACTTGTCGGGGTCGGATGCAGTCCGCCGCCTCTGAGTGGATTTAAAGAGCGCAGCTCGCTGGATTTTCTGCAGAAACGCGCGTCCTGACTTTAAAAGACGAAATAGAAGCAGCCTGCATGACCACACCGGGAGATATTTAGTCTTATTATTACTTAAAGAAAAAAACAAACATAAAAAAAAATATCATATTGTCCTTGGAGAAATTTAGGTTATTCTTAAACAAACGTTCTTTCAATTGCGTCCTCTACAGAAGTCCAGAATTTGCCTCGCAATTGTGACAAAGTGTGAAAATGAAATCGTATCTTTTTAAATGATGACAGCGAAAGGTTCCACGGGGGTGTCCTGGAGGAGGAGTCCTTTGTGACCTAACAAGTAACGGATTGTCCCTTATAAAAAAGGAAATTTGGTCGGGACCTTTCAATCAAACGCCGTGGACGCTAAAATACAGGTGGGTGCATTCTGCTTTGGAAGATTAACTATGTAAAATTTTCTGACAGAATCTGGCATAAAACAATAATACTAGTAATAATATAGGCAAAATTTAATATTTAAGAATTTAGCTTCATAAAAACTAATAACATGACTAAATACTTTACTATTCTATTATTATAGCATATATGAGTGTATATGCTGACAGACAGAGAGAGAGAGAGAGAGAGAGCTCAAGTTACTTTTTTGTCAATCACAGATAATCCACCGGTTATATAAATATCAGCCTCTGTAGCTCCACAGTGACAGTGACGTGACAGCGGAGGTGTGCTGGCAGGTGTGGGGCTGCATGTGATTTTCCTCTCCCTTGAAGGGCAGCGCAGTGCAAACAGTTGTAATCCAGCATGGTGTGCGAGTTCGCCAGACAAAGCTGAACCGTGCTCAACTGAGCTGGACGGGATCAATCCCCAGACTCTGGGAGCTGTAGGGGCTTTAGACCCAGATGAAAGAGCTTAACAAGAATGGTGCTGTTTTGATTGAAGGAAGAGGTCTGTGCTGCTCGAGTGTGTTTAAAGTGCTGCACATTTGACCTCTCACTGCCCAAACTCCTCGTGCTGCAAGGCAGAGGAAGTGATTATTGAAACGGTGGAGGCTCCTGTGCGTGCTGGCTCTGCAGTCAGGTGGTGTCTTCATGTACAGCTCACAGAAAGCCATGCAGAGCTGACTACTTATCATCTGCAGATGTGGATTTGAATGTGTTGACAGCGAGGGTGTGTACATTAGGGTGATGAGCACTCAGCAACACATCATTGCTGATGAATCATCTTATTCATTTTTATTGCGGGTTTGGTTTTGTCACACAAGTGCTTTTGACTACTATAAATACGCTCATTACTTTGTTTCGCAACCCGCCACTTCCAGCGGGACGACATGTGCTTCGTTGAATAATAAAAAAATAGAGAACTTCTACTGATGGAGTCTTGAAATTTCCCTTTGAAGTGCCACATGCAGCAGCAACAACTTGGAAATGTAAGCTTTTGGTTAATGACATTGCGGGAAGAAGAGACCGTTTGCACAAAGCTGAGTTGTAGCACCTTCTCAAGTTCATCAAATTCCCCTGTGTGGGAGCTCCCTTTCAGCACTTGAATAATTGATAGATCAAACTTAATTCACAAAGGAGGCAATTTTATCTGCTGACTCTTTCACGAGCCGGACTGAGTTTCAATAGGCTCAGCTGAATGTGACTGATGGAGAGGAAAGACGCTTAAATGGGGGCAGAGACGGACAACCCTCTAAACACGCCACGAAGGCACCGCTGCTGCCTATTTGGGAGGCAGCATGTTAGAATAAAGGCAGATTGCTAATCGGTTTTCACAGTAAGTTCACAGCCTACAGAGACTTTCTCTTATCTCTGTGCTGTGCGAGAGCAAATATGGATGGGCCGAGGTGGGCTCTTGGCAGGTTGCGCAGAGTCGTGGGAGTGCTATATTATGAAAGAGTCTCTGGCACATGTCTTGAGTTACTCAGTGCTGGAAAGGTTGTCTTCTGTGCGTTCCAGAGACTTAGCAATGTCCCAATGTCTAATCATCACTCTCGTAAGTAACCAACAGGTGCTGCAGATGACTGGCTGCGCCACTCTTTTGGCTCTTTTCTGTAAATATGACCGTAGCCAAGAGATGTTACTGACATTGTGAGTCATTGAGTGTTAGAAGTAAATAAACTGCTGGAGAAGAGGGGTTGAAGCCGTCCAAGGAGGGGGTGCAAACATTCTGGTAGGTGTAAATTTGTGGAATTGTACAAGAAACTTTCTTTTTTTCCACTGAAAAGCTGAGACTTCAGGAAAGCTCGTCATCCTTTGTTCGAATGATGTTTGACATTATTTTTGCACTTAAAGGGGCAAACAAAGCTTTTAAAGTTTACCATGCAGGGAAAAAATGGATCTGCTTATTAGTTTATATCACAAGGTGTGAATCTTGAATTTCACTGTCTTCATTTATATACGTGGGAGAACGTGTGTGGTTGTTTTACAATGTCAGCGTGAGTTTAGGCAATCAACAGAACTCACAAATGTTCTCACAAATAATTCGATGCATCGGGAAGGAACATGACAACAGCTGAAATGATCTGACTCTTTTGAAGAGTGCAATGCTGTAATCTTTAGATGCACCAAATTGTCCTTTATGTGATTCTGAGCCACAATCAACAAAAGCCAAATATGGCCCTATTTTTCTTTATTTGAGCTGCGAGGGAGGACCTCCCATTGCTCAGATCTCAACATATTCTGTGTGTCCTCTTCACACACGAGCTGTAAATACTGGCAGGGTATGACACTATCTAAATAGAGATCTCTGCACAAAATATGGCTAAGGCTCTCTGTCTCGGTTCGTGCTGCTTTTTCCCCCTCGGAGAGTCGACTTGATTGTATTTTTAAAGATAAACATGTACCATTTATCGTTTGTGCAAATAATGAAGGAAATGCCATAACCTTGGCTACACAACTCATCGTTTTGATGGTGACATACCGAGTTCCTCAATTTGCCAGGTTTTAGGAGTCTCTATACTTAAGCTAATGTGTTTGAGGAAACTTTATTGCTCTGATATAAATTCTGCTCCTTATAACATGTTAACACAATAAATATCACATTTCAAGTTTCCTAGAATTAGAACTATTGGTTATTAACACAATGTATCCTCCAAGCAGCTATTCACACCAAATTAGCATGGTGACAGGGGAAAAGAACCTTTAAAACTTAGCAGCAACTTCATCCATCCAGTTTATTATTTTAGCTTTAAAGTGTCAGTAGAGTGTGAACAGTTGCAGCCAGATAACAGCCAATAAAAGCTCATAAGGCTAGTGTATCTTGACAAAGGATGTGCTTTTGAAATGCTGCTTTAATAAAAATCCTGCTTTTCATGTAGTGACACATGGTATTGGCAAGAACAGACACTGATCCCATTTCTACTATCCATAATCCCAGAACGTTAAACAGCCATGGAGCATAATGACGAAGCATAATGGAAACCAATCTTGGTCATCATAGGTACAAAGATGAACAGATTGCACTCCATGTCGTTGCGTAGCATAATATGTTGGGCCATTTCAGGACTACATTTGAACCCCAACAAAGGTTCTGATTAAAGGAAAAGGGCAAAAAGTTGTAATAAATACTATAAAAGATGCAAACAAAGGAACTAAAATATATTAGGGATGTTTAAACAGGACAAGGTAAACTGGAAGGTGAACTGCCCCCTTTTGAGTCAAGTTTACATCACTGGAAAAAAATTGGTCATAAAACCACCCTTTTTGGGACTATTTTAGCCTCTTCTTCATGGAATGGTCTTCAACAGACATTAGCAGTTGCATAATATCGAGTAAATTTTCAGCCAAAAGTATAAAAAGCACCAGCTCCCCCAACAATTTTAAAAGACTCTGAAAACTCACAGTCTATTCTCACCCACAAATGTGGTAATGGAGTGGAAAAGCAACAAATAAAACCGACATAGAAATCTGGGCAATTATTGATTTATAGGCTATGGAGGAAGGCACGGTTCACCGCAGATGAAGGTTAATGCGTTCTGTGTACTTAACAATTAGCGAAAAACTATTAGGTTGTCAAGAATAAAGATGTCGCTATCTACTTGGGCTAACTATGTTAATTACAGGCATTTTATGAAGAAAACCTGGTATATTTAATATCTAATAAATGGTTGGAGAAGCAGGATCGCATTCAAAACATGCCCAGTAAGGTTGGTCATTGTTGGTTTTTCTCTATGGCTTCTGCTCTTCATCTGTTTTAGGTGGCTGCTCAAACATATTCGAGAAGCTCTAACTGTCATGTAGTATCTCCACTGAGCATCTTTATTAAGATTAATGAATGTCGACTCAGGTACTAACTGATCAAAATTGCTTCAGCGGGTGCGTCAATTGCCTGCCAGCCCAGCCCAGATTTCATGGGTTGAACCACCAGGATTGTATTGTTTGGTGTTCCTCCTCCTTCTCATCCTCAACAAAACCCTCAACCTTCCCTTCCACTCTTCTGTCTACCCCCCTTTTGCCAGAACTACCACCAGTGTGATGGCGTGCTGTGCCTCGGGCTTGTTTGGATGTGCGACCGCAGCATCACCCTTCACAGACTTGCGGATGCAGCGAGTCCTAGAGTGAAAGAGACAAGCGCAAAAAAAAAGAAAGAAAAGAAAAGAGGGGTGGGCAAGGGAGAGGCAGGCGGAGTGAGCAGTACCACCGGAAAAAAGAAGGATCATCCTTCCACGCCGCAAAGGTCTTCACCTGTCGTATAGAGGAAGCCTTCCACGTACCTGCTCCATCTGGTCGCAGGGGGGGACCCTGTGTGGCCAGAAAGGCAACGAGGACTATGCAGCTGGGACTGGTGGTGCTGGCGATGATCTTCCTCAGCTCCATGGGTCACAGCGATGCTCTCAAGCTCTCTAAGGCAAGAAGGCAGAGACGGGGTGAGTTCTCACTTTCTCAGCTTGTTTTTGTCTCTCCATTCTTCCTTTTCGGCACTGCTGGCTTTCATTTCTGTGGCCGGAGTCACAGTGGTGCATGTCTTATAAACATTTAACAAGCAAAGTAAAGATAACATTTTGTTTATTTCCACATGAGGCTTATTTGTTTTTCCTATGGGGGTTAAGTTAGGTTCAGCCTTTCCCATGAATGGCTTCTTCTCTCTTTGTTCTTTTAAGATTCGGCTCCTCTGACTTTATTTTACACTTTTATGGGTATTAAGATTATTTATGGAGGGTTTTTTGATGGATTCCCCCTTAAAGCCATCACTTTCTGTGTCTGGCTCTGTGGGCACGTTATGGAATGAGTACCTGACAGTCCTAAGCTCTCTATTGGATCGTGCTACTGATATTTTTGCAAGCATTTTTCTAACCTCACGCAACTACAAAGTTGATGCTCAGGCTGACATGCAGTATATCTTTAACCTCTGATCCTTGGTGCTGGTGTTACTGTCAGCATGAATGTCAGCTTTGGAATAATTCCCCCTTTACACACAAGGACCTTTCAGTCAATGCCAGCCTCAACCCCACCCTCTTTGAACCATAACTCATATAATACCAGAACTGGCCATGGTAACAGATGTGTTTTTGTTGGAATCACACATGCTGAAAAGGAGGCAATGTCAGTGAATGTTGTTTCTGTCATCAAACTATTCTCTTCCCCCCTCCAGAAAACACACACATACACTCACTGTGGCCTTAGGTGCTGCTACAGATTTTCATGTTCCATTGTGATGAGCACAGAGAGATTTAGGTCAGCCACCATACCATGACTGCCCTCTATACACTCTAGCTGAAGCCTCTGCCCTCCAGGTATGGAAGTGGGTTTGCAGTGTGCACCTCTGATTTTTGTCTTTCTTAATTTTCCTTGAGATTCTGCATGTGCACTGTGGGCGCTTTCAGATTTCCTTCGGTGTCAAGGATGGAAATGAGAGCAGAGATGTTCATCATGCTTCCGGCAGTGCAAATATTCTCGTGCAAATTTCTCCCCCCTTCCCAGCACGTCACTAACAGTTTACAATTACCGCATTCTCAGAATCTCTCCAACCTCTCTGCTACTCCCCAGCGCCATTAAGAGTTCAATCAATATTGGTTAAGATGGAGCAAAGACCCGAACACAACTGTTGCATTTGAGCCTGACCGTGAGTCACGTGCAGTGATTTGTTTCAGGGTGAACACTTTTACCAGTCACCTTGTCTCTTGGAGTCAGTGGGACAGATGGATTCTGTTGTACAAGTGTGTATATTTAGATGTGATGGTGTGTAAATCAGCTCCAACAGCGCTCAGAGCTTTCACACTTATCCTGTGCAGTATTTTATTTTATTTGACTCTGCCTATGGGCTTTTGTCTGAATCTGGGATTATAAGGCAGTTTAGTGCAGGTCCATTAGACCTTGGACAGCAGTTGCACGCTGCGGCATACTAAAACTGACAGTGGTATTTAGTATTGGCACATTTTTCCGGTGCTCTGAACTCTGACAGCTGAATTATGGGTAGCTTTATCTGATGTTTGTCAACTCATTTTGACTAGTTCTTGGTCTGCCGTCAGTTCTGATTACGCAGGTTTCTCTAAAGGAAAATCTGCCAAGGATCTGCAGAAAGCAGTTTGAAATAAACAGTGAGGAAATGTTCCAACAAAGATGTTTGTTGGAATGCTGCAAGTATTAGCCCCTCCCTCTTGGAGTGATAACAAGCAGGGAGGTTTATGGCTTGAGCTCGGGAGATGTGAGCAAAATATTAAAGCTCCCTGTTGTTCTCGTAGGCATAAAGTTGTTAAGTGCCCTTTCTGCATTGCCTCATTAAAATTTATATCTGACTGGAACATTTTTTTGTGGTGATGCAGCCTGCTACCATTCTTTTCTAATGCATACCTCAACCTGAGTGGTCCTGTCTCTCTGCCTGTTTTAACAGTAAGTCCTGAGATGCCGCTATCGTGCCCCAAAGGCTGTGACCGATGCTCTGAGTATAACGGCTGCATTAAATGTAAACCCAAGCTCTTCATCTTCCTGGAGCGCAATGACATCCGTCAGATAGGTGTGTGCCTCGCCTCCTGCCCCATTGGATACTTTGGCATGAGGAATCCAGAAGGCAACAACAGATGCACCCGTGAGTTTTGCTTTCAGTTGTGGCCATGCTGAGCCTATTAGATTTGTAGATACACATCTGGAAACTTCCAGACACGTGCAGACTTGAACTTGTTGGCCAACATCACACAGCTGATGTCAAGCCTGCAGTGTAAACGATCTGTTTATCTCTGGCGTTCTCTCCTGTTTATGTATAATATGGGGGTATTTGGAGGAGCAAAGGGATATCCTGCTAGTTTCATTGCATTTTGGATCATATCTGTGTATTTCCTATTTTTATTCTTTAATGTCACTTTGTGAGGTAAAGAACAGCAAAAAAGAAAGAAAGTACTTATTTTTGTCAATATTTAGTCAATATTTTTTTGCAAATATTTTTTAGTGCACTCTAATAATAAAAAAAAAGGAAATGAGGGTTAAGCAACTTTAAAGGTTTAAAACTGGTCCCACAAGATCACAGAATAGTTTTTCTGTTTATCTGCCTTATTTTCCCAAGTCTCCAATAGCCTAGTAGGATAAACAACATTCTTTTGAAAGCTATTTAATTTACTCATTAGATGATGATTGTTAATCCTCCCATAAGTGTTAGCATATGATTGAGGGCATTCCCATACTCATCAGTTGCATATATAGCTGCACCAGCCTCTGCAAACTCAAATATGGAAACGACTAAATGCATGCAAAACACCTTCAAAGCTGTCTTTTGCTGATACTTGTGTGGAAAAGTGCACAAAAATAACCGCCAAATCCAGTAAAGTATTTGCTGAATTGGAGGAAAATGAGCTGAAGTTCTAATTGGGCTGGTCTCCATTATGGAAGTTTTGGCTTTGTTGGGAGGCAGGGAAAAAAGGGAGGCCACACTCACCGCACTACCCAAACTTAACAAAAGTGGTGGCACAGATCCCACCTTTTTAGCCAGCAACCTTGTCTGTTGTCTGTTACCCTTTACGTGTGTGCACAAAACAGGACTGGAACAAAACCCTAACAAAAACATTTCTAATGCATTATTGTTTGGCTGGTTTCGTAAAAGTATGTCTGGGTTTTTTTAGTTGCCTGGATTCTTGTCAGCCCACAATACTTGTTTATTATGCTTTTGCCATGACACATTGTTTCAATACACCTTTACTTACTGTATTAAATACAGTCTGTAGATAGTCTTTGAAGTAACCACCGAATTAAAAAGGTTTATTTGAATGGCAGTCGAGGGTAAACAAACGTTTTTTTTTAAAAATTATTTTTCTTTGGAGGTACTTTAATTACAGGAAAAAGGAATCTTTTGATGAAGTGTTTCCGACTCCATGTAAATAGAGCTCACATGCTTTGAAAGATGCCCTTGTTAATTATTTTATCAATTCAAATATGACAAAATCGATCCCACGCTGCACTTTTTGCAGCGGTTGCAGTTAAAGGTGTGTCTCAGTCCCAGCGTGTCCGATTCAAAATATTTCCCTTGCAACATTATTACATGTAGTGTAATAAAAATAAGCTTGATTCCTGAAGCATGTGTGAACCTTTTTGTTTTCCCTTCCTTTATATTAGCCAGACACGATATAATCTGTGTTTTATTACTTTGGTTCATGGCATAAATTATATTGAGCCATTTGTCTTGATTTGCCATGTTTCAAACAGTGCTTTTTTTTTTTTTTTAAATTTTGATCAAAATAATCCATAATTTGCAACAAGTGTTATCCCATTTCCTCACTGCACTTTGCTCATTGCGCTTAGTGCCAACCTTTTAGTCGTGAGCTGTGTCCAAATTCACCGCCCATTCCTTATCTAGAGCACTAACAAAGGAGGCTGTCCATTTTTAGTTCCGTCCAAATGTTAAGTGAGAATCATCGCACCCTATGAAGTGCAGTCATTGTATCCCATAATGCATTGCGGAAAATAGTGTGTAACCGATACTTCCTAACCGAACAACATATCCTATATCCTAGGCATGATGTTAATTATAAATTTAAACTAAAGTTAGCTATAAAGAGCATCATAGTACATCAACAAACAAATGACCATTGAGTGCATAATATTCATTAATAAGTTCATTATTATGCAACACTGTTGAGTTTTCACTCCCCTCTATAATGAGTAAGGAGTAAGGAACAGTATTGTCAGATTTGCCTGTTGTGGTCTTTTATAGATAGACTTTGAAGGCCTAAATGAGGATTCACCAGTGTCCTTCCGATTAGACCAGTTACAGAGCATACATAGTCAGTATATGAATACTAAATCCAAACAGATTTTGAACAGAAAAGTTGGCAAAAAATGGCAGATTCTTTACTGTTTGGAAGGAAGTGCCTGTAGAGATGAAATCAAAGCCCTTTAGATTTTTTGCTCAAATATCTGGTTTTTATCCTTCTGCATTTGTAAACATCCAAAAGTCAAGAAGTTGTTTATTTGACTGGAAAGTTAAAGATTTTAATGAGTCAGAGGTGTGGAGAAACCCATGTTTTGGAAACCCTTTGAACCAATACAGACCAGCTGTCCTCATTCAAGCTTCCTTGAAAAAGAAAAGGCTGGCGTGCATGTGGTTCATGAGATTTAAGAGAAGCTGGAGTACCCGCAAATGTACAGAAGGCACAAACAGAACATGCAGCCTGCACACACAACGGCCAGAGCTGGAATTGAACCCCCAACTCTCTGTATTTCCTTAACGTGATTGTGCCAATTCTGAAAATTTGCATAAAGGAAAAAAACATTATGGAATAGTTTATGCTGTCGAGAAAATAAGGGAAACTACCTGACAAAAAGGTGCTTCATATTTCATTGTAATTATTAATAACAAATTGAATAAACTATAACATATAATGAATTTAATATTTAGAAACTACAAGTGTTAGATAAGATCAACTACATAGCTCTCCTATAATCATGAGGATGCTTTGCAACTCTCAGTGGGAGGTATTAACTATTTATACTATTAACTATAAATACTCACTTCTAGTCAAAGCTTCAAATTCTTCAGAAGCAAATTTACAACTAGAACTTGCATCTCATAAGCAAAATAAAATGATAAAATTCAACATAGTCATATGACCTATTATTAGGTAAAACCATATAATCCTGCCTCTCATCCAGCACCAACTACCAACCTAACTACAAACAAGAGCTACTTAAGAAAAAGAAAAGAAAATAAATGGATGGAAGGAACATGGAGAACCTGAGAACCGGTTCTACGATGGGAACATTCCTCCGTGAATTATGTCAGAACAATCTGCTCTCAGGCAATCTGATGTAACATTTCCATATGTGAGTTTGCACAAGGTGGATGCTTTTCTGATGGTATTCCAACATTCTGTAAATGCAAGATCTTTTAATATTAAGAAAGAAATGCTCAGTTATTGCTTTGACATCAGTATTCAGAACCTTTACTCAGCTGAGTTTGGCCTCCATTCTTCTGGGGTATGATGCTAAAAGTTTTGCACAACTGGATTTGAGGAGCTACTGCCATTTGTCTCTGCAGAACCTCTTAAGCTTCACCTCTGTTGGGTGTGAACGAGACTGTCTGTGGACACTGGACAGCCATTTTAAGGTTTCCCCAGTCGTCTGATCTTTTGCTTGAATCAGATTTCTCTTATCCTTGACCAATGATGATTGACCTTCTAGAATGTTCTCCCATCTGCAGTCAGGGCTCAGCCATTGGATTCTTGGTCACATTTCTTATCAAGATTCTTTTCCCCAGTTTGCTCAGTTTGGTTGGATGACCAGTTGTAGGAAGGGTTCTGGTTGTTCCAAAAAAACCTCCATTTTCATAAGGATGGAGGCCACTGTGCTCTTTTCCTGCCTCTGAGCTCTGGAGGCAGATGGTTAAATCTCTGATATGATTGTCACTTGTTTGAGCTTATACAGTCCAGGCAGCTGTGTGTCCTCCCAACTCCTGTCCCCACAGTTGAGCTTAGCACATGTGGACCACGAGCAAGGTGTAAAAACATCCCAAAGAGAAATGGAAGGTCCCCTGAACTTGAGTTAAAGGGTCTGAATATTCATGTCACTGCAATATTTCAGCTTTTCATTTTTAAATAATTGGGAAAACACTTATAAAAGGGCCTTTATGTGACCATGTGTAATAGTACAGTTGTATATTTTACACAAAATACAATATTTTGTAACATAGGGGTTTGTATTTTGAAATTAAAATGTATGTGTGTTTGTGTCATATCTGTTTTGATAACTGTGACTTTTCAACTGAAACTGATCTGATATTTAATTTTAATTCTCTCTTTTTGTTTCTCCTGTGTCTTTCAGAATGTAAAATTGAAAATTGTGAAGCATGTTTTAATCGCAATTTTTGCACAAAATGTAAGGAGGGCTTGTATTCACACAGCGGACGATGTTATGTCAGCTGTCCTCAAGACCAGAGCGCCGTAAATGAAACCATGGAGTGTGTTGGTGAGTGTTGGTTAGTTCTGTTTGTTTAGCCACTCTTTTATCATATGCATTTTTCTCCATCTTAACAATAGAAATGCAAACATCTTGTCTTACTGTGGTAGATTCCTGATGTTTGGACCTTTGTAGCCGACTGGGATTAATGTCCTTTCTGTGAATTCAACAGCAGGAAGCCTGTTTTCAGCCTTCTTGTTTTGTTCTCTCTAGCTAAAAAAATGATCAAATTGCTCTCAGATTTGAAGAAGACTAAAACTCATTATTCTGAGATAAATCTTGCCAAACAATTTTGAGATGTCATATCTGTGGACCAGTTCCTCACTACCTCAGTCTCTGTCATGTGTTGTTTACTCAGGTCAGCGCACTTCAGATTGCGAACTTGGTGAGTGGAGCCAGTGGAGTTCCTGTATGAAGAAGAACAAAACATGTGGGTTTAGGAAAGGATCGCAGTCGCGGTCCCGTGTGCCCCTTCCACAGGTCCATAGCCCAGACACCTCGTTGGCCCTTGTACCCTCACAGACCTGCGCCCCAGAAACAGAGAGAAAGAAGTGCACTCTGAGCAAAAAAGCACCATGTGGGAGAGGTAAATGCTCCGCTCAAACACAGGAAACACACCTCACTGAAAAAGACATGCGGTAGGAACTTTTGAATGAACTTTTGAGGTTAAAAATGAAATTCGATGACAGTATTCAGATTGCTGAGAAATAGTAAAGAGCATGTGGTTCATGAAATGTCTCAGACGGTTAATGTGATGACTGATTGCACCATTATTCAACATCCCGAAAGGCTGCGTTTCTGCCAGTGCGTCTGTGACCCACAGTGTGTTGATTGGGTTTGGTTTGGCTGAGCTCACAGGAGGATACAGAATATCTTGACTTTTTAGCATGTAAACAATAAACTCAGGCTACAAGCCAAGCAGATGAAGGGCAGGCACTGCAAAGCTGGACAAGGATCAGAGCTAGAAAGAGCTATTTGTTCAAAAGACCAGTGTAGCGTGAGGTTTACACATCTACGGTATGACATGTTTGCGCGGGCTCTTATAATCCACATAGCAGCTTTATCTCTGGCAGGTTGTTGGTCATTCTCTCCAGTCAATGGCTTTTGTCAACTTTCAAAAATTTCAAGTTGTTCTTGGCCGCCGTTGCAGCTAAGGCAAGTCTTGGCGATTAATTCCACCTTAAATAGGTACATGTTGTTACTGAGCGCCAAGGAATTAGTGGTCCTATTTCTTCGAGTGTTACACTTTTTACCACTCTTTCGACATAAATCACAGAAAATGAGCGTCCGAATATTGGCACCCCCTGCAGATTGCAGCACGTTACAGATGACATGACTGAATATATGTGAGTAAAACATGGAGGAGGCTTGCTTGACGGTCTGCCCTCTATGCTGGAATGGGGCTGTGAGTCAAAAGAAGAGAACGCTGTCCCACATAGATCTGCGGTCATGTCTTGAGGGAAGGATGTTGGTGGGGCTTGAAATTGCTCAGCGAGTAGTGGACTGTTGATTGACAGGCTGTGACAGCATAATTTGAGCGTTATGGTTTTAAGTCCCCAGTCTGTTATTTCCTGTGTTATGGTTTTAGGTTTAGGTTTGTTCATTCCTGTTTTATTTTGTAGTTCTTTCCCCATGTGTCATGTCTTACATTACATTTGCTGTTTTTATTCTTGTCCAACCATTTCTGTGTTTCTTCCACTGTTTGATTATTTCCATCTGTATCTTATTACTATCATTCATTAATGTTGAAGTATATAGTCCTGTTTTATCATTGACCTTTATGTTCTTTGGGTTTTCCTCATTTGCCATTTTAAAAAAAAATATTCCCTTTTAAATTTGTCTGTTCTCCTTTAAAAAAGTCATAATTTAGATGTCGTCATGACTTAGATCACTCTTGTGTTTTTATGTTGAACAATCTGTAGTGTAAAATTCGCCATTTCAAAACACACGTGGGCAGTGTCCAGTACATTGTTTGGATAATACGTCTTAACCTAAAAGGACTCAGCCCAGTTTAATGAAGTGTGATGAAATGGCAGAACTGCTTTTCTGGTTTTAGAATGCAAAATACAATTGCCCACCCTTTAGAAGCCTCTTTATCTAGGCTTCAGCCTGGCTTCCAGTCCCCTTGTACTCCACCTAGTCATTTAACATCCAATTTAATGTATCTGGCCACATATGTCAATGCAACGAAGGCTGAACCTAAGTTTGAACTGCTTGTATCTCTGTCTGTCCCCCATGTTGACAGTCTATCCAAATATATTGAGGGAATCTTGTTTCTTCTTTCATCTGTTTACCAGAACCTTGTGGTTCCCAGCTGGTGAATATTAATATTCTAGTTCTCCTTCAAGAACTGGATCAACTTTTCAACCTTTCTTTTATTCACCCAGATGCCAAACTCTGGTTTGCATGTTTTGGTCAGTTCACGTGTTTTAGACAGTCTATGTTTTGGTAGTCATGCAGTTCCAGTTCTACAGCTAGTCCCACACCAGCAGACCCGAGGTTCAGCTGTCACCAGTCTCAGACCTAAAGGAACACACTGCTGCAGTTGTCCCGTTGAACCGGACCAATTAACTGAACAGCAGCCGTCATGGTTGTGTGAACTGCCGCTTTTAAATGTCCTTAATCACCCCCAATCTCCAGAGCTCCTGCTAAACAGATGTGTCGTAACAATACCATGGTGCTTGTAAACTATGCTCCCTTTTCTTTGAGCTACACAAGTTCTCTGTGGGGTTGCAGCAGTTGTTAGTTTGACATTTTCTACATTCCCACCCTCTTGTCTCGATACCTGGATTTCCAAAATGCCCTTCAGGGGCTCTGCTTTATTTCTAGTCTTCACCACTCTTCTCAAAGTAGCTTCAAACCAATTCTCCTAAGTAAAAATAAGGAACATTTATTAATTCATATGTTGTGTCAGCATGGCTCTGGACTTCACGTAGCATTCATGATCTCAGGGTTTGGACTGAAAGTGCTTGAAAAATAGGTTGGATGACTCTGTCATAAACTGCTGGGGTCCCCCACATTTGGCTACAATAGTGATTTGTTAAAGTAGTCATTAAGTCCTTTCAGTTTGCACACCTCATCTAGGCTTTAGTGTAGTTTACTGTACCTTATTAATCATTTATTGTTTTGTATTAAGTGCTTGTACAAACAATAAAGCTTGTACGGAACTGTAAAGTTCATTCATGCTGCTATGGATTGTGGAAGTGAATTCACTAAAGGATTCCTGCACTATTTTCATAAATTTGGCACCATTAGCTCTCTCCCGTAGGTTTTAGCTGACAACAAAGCAAATGTGGCTCTGCCCACCCAATGGTTATTGAGCAAATAAACGCTTGTTTTCCCCCACATACAACTACAGCAGAGCTACTTTATTACCAGCTAATGAAAGTCATTAGTCTTGATAATGATTTTCATTAGCTATTTGGTGAAATCTTAAACCTGTGCTGCTGGCAGACAGCTTTCAAAGCTTCAAAACAGTTTGCACAACAAGTTTGAATCACTGGTTTGGAAAAAGTAAACACACACTTGCAGCTATTGAATCGCTCTCGAAGCTCCATGGTGCTATGTTAAGCTGTGCCCTGTCAGCGGAGCAGTGTCCAGCTCTTGGCCTGTGGTCCCTCATTTTCCAGGATGTGCAGAGATGCTCAACATGCAATTTCTTAACAAATGTTCTCCGCTGCAGCCACACTGCCTCAAGACCAAATACTTTGAGCTCCTCTTAACAATGGCCATCTGACATCGAGACCATTGTCTGTTTCCATTTTTCATGTCTTTGTGTAATATTATTTAGCCCTCAAAAAGAATGTTTGAGTATCATAACGTGATTGATTTGTGTTGGGACACTTGGTGACAGTCACTATCAGTACCACATAAGCTCTTGTTGGCCTCCAGGCTGTATTTTCTTTGGACGCTCCAAAAAAATTCAAATTCTGCAGCAACATGGGCAGAGTCGCAGCACCAAATACATGTATAGTATTTCCTTCCATTGCATCGGTGTTTGCAGAGCTGCCAGCCATCATGAGTGGATGCGTTTCACATTCCCGATTCAACAAAACATCACTCATCACCACTTCATTTGAAAACTATTATCTCAAGAGGATTGCGTAATAAGAGTTTGTTTTTTATTTCTAATTTCAGAGCGGAATGGGAAGGGCGATCGGCAGGGCGACACAAACAGGAGAGAGAGGGAGAATGGCCGCGGACATGGACGAAATAAAGGTGGCGGTAGGGGAGGAGGCGGAGGAGGCGGAGGAGGCGGCGGAGGCGGAGGAGGCAGGAGAAGAAAAGGGCAGAGCAGGACCACCTCGGCACCCAGCATCACCACCAGCTCTGTCTCTTAAACCGCTTCAGCTGAAGGAGGCTAAATAACAGACAGATGACGCTTCAGTCTGCACCAAACAGGCATAAATGAAGATGGAGTGGTGAAGGATTGGATTACTGCTGCTATGCATTGTAGTAAATGCACAAAGAACATGATGATTGCTGCAAAAAAAAAGAATCTCTGAGCTTTTGAAACTGATGTTCACATCTGATAGACAGGGGTGCGTTAACCTAAAAAGGACTTGTTGATCCCTCTGAGATCTCTGATGAACAAAGCAGAATTAACAGTTTGCTTTATGGACTGATGTTCCGCTAAAAGCAGATTCTGGGGTTTAAAGTGCAGTTCTCGTGTCGGTTGGCCTGACAGTGAAAGAACACTCTTGTAGTCGTCTGCCTATTTTGCAGAAATTCTAATCTGTTCTTCATCGTTTTCAGGCTTTTCCGAAGTGGCAGGTGGATTTTGTTTTTTACAAAAGTCGCTCTTGGACTGTGTGATGTAAAGATAGTTAAAAGCGGATGTCGATATTATGTGGATTTCCTGTGACATGAATCAAAAAAAAGAAGGCACTGGAAATTAGCACAGCTCTAACTTTGAGGGAGAAGTTTATTACAGAACAAGAAGTGTGTTGGAGAAGGATTATAGAAGCTTCGCTCATATCCTCCTGTGTCTTGACAAAAACGTGTATCATCTGTTTGCATAGTTTGTTTCAGTTTATAAAAAAAATTCTGCAGAGAAAACAAAGAAAACGTGTAAAAATAGGAGCGTCTGCATGTGTACAGTAGTGCATGTACATGCCTTTGTTTGTGTGTGTGTGTGTGTGTGCGTGCGTTCGTGTTCGTGTGGACTTCTCTGGCCTAAAACTGAACCCTTACCTGACCACAGACTGCTGAAGATGGACAGCATGAGCGCACTCCAAAGGCGAAGCCAAAGCATTTTCACCGCCATCTAGTGGTTGATGACAGTAACAGAATAAGCTCCTCCTCCTTCATCTCCCACCTTTCCCAAAGAGTCAGGTGATGGTTCTAATCCTTCAGCTCAGTGGTTCTCCCCCCAGGTAGCATCTCAAACACACATGTGCGCTTGTCATTCTTTAACGACCACATCCTGCCCAAGCGCCACATCTTCACGTGAAGTGCAACCTTTTCATGGGTCACCGGGTTTTGTGGGCCAACCCCTTTATGAGGGGGATCCATTCTCCCCACAGGTTTCTGAACGGTGACATCCAACCATTGGAATGTTTTTGATGTCCTGACTCTCAATATTGCTCAACTGTCTGCAGTGAGAGGGAATCCTCTGAAAGCCCCGAGCATCTGAAGGGGACTCTGAGGGAGACCCTGTGCAACAGAAACTCACCCCAAAAGGGCCATGACCAAAGCTTTGGTTGCTAAAGAGAAGGGAGTGAGAATATATTGTATTGCCACCTGCGCAACTGTGAGCAGGCGGCAATATGAAAAAGTCTTGCTGAGTGCGAGAAGGCCAAACCCAAATTAATATTTTTCTGTATGTTTTGTGTGCATCAGGAGGATGTGGAGCCATTACCACAACGTCATCCATCTTTATTTTATGTCTATAGGGGCTGGAGCAACGGCCGGTCATTTCTGAAAAACTGACAGCAGTTTGGTCTGTAGCATGATTTATATCATTATTATTATTATACAATTATATTATAATATTATTATTAGTGTGTTTTGGCTTCTACACAAGTTTCTGCAATGTCCTAACAAGGATAGCTGTGCAAACCTCATGTTTCTGTGCCTCAAATGATGATGTTTGTACAAGTTTAATGCATTTCTGCACAGAACCAATTGAAGTTAGGAGTTTTGTACAGCTGTGTTTACGTTTTGCACATATGTGCTGATGTGGTTGTCATAGACTGAAATAGAGCGTATGTAGATAAATATAGGTGAAGGAGCAGGAACAAACAATGAAGTAGATGTAAATGCACAGTGATATATCATGCAGTATATGAACAAAGTGCAAGCCACTGATTTTTGTATAAGCCATCAAATCATCAGCTGCTCAATAACCATGGCTGTTTGTTACAGGGTCTGAAGATTTTGCACAACTATAAAGTTTCTTCATCCTGCTCAAGATTTAGAACGTTCACTGCTTTTTTTTTGACACACATATTCATATATATATCTATACTCCTTGAGCTGGCTTTGTCACTGTCCTTTCTTCCCCCCTAACTCAGTTTGTTTTATTCCAGATACAAGTTTAAGGAGCTATGCACTGCATTATTCATTCATTCTATGGATTGTGATATGAATTATGTCCAACCGTCTTAAAGATACATCAGCATCATCATGTATGGCTTATTCTGTGAAAGCATAAATAAAGTTCAGATGCTCAGTATTATTATTTTACTGATCTTAGCTTTACCGATATGTAGTTTATATGGAATTGTACGATTAAGACTCAGGAGTCATGAGGATGTATCAGTATTTTTGGGAGGGTCAATTCTTCAGGCCTTTTCAGTAGTTTACGCGTTCAGGACAAGGCTGCGGACTGAGGGTTCGCTCCTCTGGTCCATTTTTATTGCAGCTCGTGTCCACAGAGAGAAACAGAGCTTCATCAGTCATAAAATCACATAGTCAATAGAAGTTACATCTGGCTTGATTGATTAAAAAGTATTCTGACAGTTGTTTGACAGCAGAACGTGTGATGTTTTCCAGACTTTTGGTAGGACTTTCCTGGGACTGCAGGAGGCCATATTAGAAGGTGGAAGAGATTAGATGGTGCGATGGTCCCCATCACCGGCCAAATGTTGGCGCCTGGGCAGGGGTTGAGACAGAAATAAAAACTAATGGTGTGTCATAGCCAGAAGGGAGGGGGTGTACCATGCCTGGGCCCTGCAACAAAACAGCCGTTTCTCATTACCAAAAGGGAGGGTAGGGGGAATGGTAGAGTTTGCACCGTAAATTACACATTCATCGCTCTTCCTGGCCGTAAATTCTTACCCCAGCTCCTTTGGACAGAGCGCTCCCTCACCTCCCACTCTCTCGCTCACTCATCATTCTAACTCCCTTGTTTTCCAAAAGAAATGAATGACAAATCTGTGGAGTATATAAGTGCCCTTAAGTCGCCAAGATCCATTACACTGAATGATTTCATTACTTTAGTTTGGCTGTTATATCGCAACCCGGGGAGTCCATCCCATCAATGGAGAATAAGTCCACGTCTCCTGGTGGCTGGGCTGACCCTCCGCTATCCCATGACCCAACATCGGAGCCTGCACTATTTTAACAAAGCAAATGACAGGTTTTTACCATTAAATGTATAAAAATCTCTTTGAAGGATGATTATCCTCACTCGCCAACTTACGCCTGCGTAGTCAGTCGAACTAAGGTGAAATTTAAGTACAGAAATTCAATTTAGTTGAAGTTAGCAGCTGACAGTGACCCTCGGCCTGTCCCTCCTGTTAAACAGCAATGTCACCAGATAGGTCCTGAACCTCATAATTCAAAAATGATGGACTTAATTTTTCAGAATCAGCCAGGTGAGATTGTTACTTTCTTTTAACTGCGCTTTACACTGTAGGACCGGTGATGGTCTACACTCTAACCCTACAGTTTCTATAGGAAGAATAGCCTATCCTATGCACAGTGGTTGTCACAGTTATGAAAAGGTTTACTTGTCACAAACAGACCTAGAAAAAGGTTCTACATTAAAAATCATTAATATCACTTCTAATTTTAATGATAATCAGACTGAACCCTTTAGCATTTAGCAATAAAATACTCATAGGAAAAAATAAATTTAGAAAGTAACTTCATTTAAGATTGGCGGTGTATTTATCCAGTGGTGACCCTTTCCCCTCTTTTTTTTTTTTTTTTCATAAGGCTGCACCTCAAACAGGATGAATTTGAAGGAAATAAACAAGAAATTTAAAGCCTGTCTGGGAAAAAGTCTTGTAAATGTCTTTGATGAAATTCTGTACAAAAATTCTAAATGATGTTTAAACATTAGGGACAAAATAAATTGTTAAATGGAAATGTCATGAGGGCTGACCTAATTGCATTCCCTGGCACTAACCTCCACTGGGTAACCAGTAAATATGTAAACACCCCGTAATGAAAACCGGTTCAGGGAGGGGCAGACGCGCAAATCTCCTTATAGTGATTATATTCACTATTTCACTGCATCTCATTTGAAATACCAGTATTACATTTGGGATGATTTCCAGTTCCATTATAATGCACAACATCAGTGGCATAATTGTTTGCAGAATCCTCCCTTAAAATTTCTGTCATCAGTCAGATGATAAAACGACACAATTGTCTGTCACATGCGTGTCCAACTGTCTCATCACCAATGCCTGCCAGCAGTATCTACTGGACCCCTCTCTGCCTGCTGTAGCCGTTTCCAGCTTTTGTAGTTCAGCTGCTGGAGATGTCCTGTCATGAAATCCCATTGATCCATAATTATTTGGTAGGCTCCACAGCAATTCTCTTTCTATGGCTCAAGATCTGAGAGGCCGATTCTGGAAAACTACAAAGAAAAAAAAGTGCTCATCAACAGTCAGTTCATCATCAGCAGTTTGGCATTTTCTGAGCACAAACAGATAAGGTTGCTAAATCATTAGAGTAGAGAACTCTTCCAAATTTGGATGGCGCCAACACCTTGACAGTATCGATCAACACAAAGGGAAAATAAAGACTTAAGTCTGTTTAGTGACTCATGTCACTATTAGCAACCCCATCATCACCACTAGCACGCTGATGAGAATCAGCCTGTGGCTTTCACTATAGAAAAAGATGTTTCTTTGAAAGAAATAGTATACAAAGCATGTTTTAAAGATATGTAGGTGGATGTTATGCATGGGACATACAATACAGATATAAAATAAGATCTTGCTACTATTTAAAAAACTTAATGTCACCCTATTGTGTCGGAGCAAAAGGTCAAACTCTCCTGACGGGGAGGCAAGAGCAAAGTTTATATGTCCTGTCTATACTGCCACCATTCGGCCTTAATCGGTACTGCATAAGAACGACTAACCGTGTAATTCGGGATTGACTCTTCCAAAGTGTCTTTATTTAAAAAATAAATTAATAAACACTTTCGGGTACTCTTCGACGAAATTTGACACCATCTTTGTTTATTATGATCCAATCTCAGCAAACTGAAAGTACTTCTACTTAAGGTAATTCTCCAGTGACTTTAAGATTTATTTTATTAAATGGAATTTATGAAATAAACACAACAAAACCTTTACATTCTATAGGATGACGAATTTAGGTGAAAGGTGCTGAGCCAATTTTCCTAGTTGATACTAAAAAACACGTCTTTAGAGCTCATATTTTACTGAAATGACTCCTCTCGGCAGTGGTACGGTCCAACCAGGTTCCTCAGGTGCTATTAAGAAAAGTGCCACTAGGGGGAGTCAAGACCAAGTAAAGCGCGTTGTACTTTATTCGCTGCTGGTCATTAATATGCTGCGATCATGTTGAGTTAGTGCCACGATTCGGTAAACTTTACTCTGGAAAGGATCATTTGTTAAAGCTGGTAACATGAATCCTTTTGGTTTCTCGTGATTGTTTTCAAAAATTTGGGATTTAGAAGAAATCCCATTCTATTCAGAAAAAGAATAAACAAATAAAATCCAAGCCTTTTTTGTATATCAATATAAAAAAGCTTCTTTTGGGGGGCAACTTTGTTGTCTACAAAGTTTCATTGTTTCCCAAGTACCAAAAAAGCTTTTAGAGATTTTTTTCCCCCTTGTAATTGTTTATGACAGCTGACGTGCTAGTTTTCATGACATACGGCCCTTCTTCCGTGACCATTTTCTTCTCCCTGAATTTCTGTGGGAATGTTTTACTCAGAAATGAACATTCAAGTTAAACTGTTGGCCAGGATTTTACAATTTTACAAATAGAGAGAAATCTGAAAACAAAGCTGTATTTTATCACCGTGCCATTTGTTACCAACATTTATAGTTATGATACTATTAGACTAAATTCTTCTGGCTTATATAGAATGTATAATCACTAGATACAGAGTTCTTTGTAGTTCTTTTTTTGTCCCACCAGCGGAGGTCTTACAGCTATTGTTCACGTGGCTTGTCCCAGCAAAGACTGCTCGTTTGTTTCAAAAATGGATGCCAACATTTAGGAGTATTGAAAGGGTTTGTATATGTCTTGCATAGCCAATGTGTGGGTGTTTTACAGCATTAATAAAGTTATTAAAGCAGAAATCCTAGGGAAAGCAGTCCAAACCTTTCATCATTATTGTACTGATATTGCATATAGTTTACAGATTGTAATATTTCAGTGTTCTGTGCGTAAATCGGCATCTAATCTTTTTAATAATGATACTAATAGAATGTCTGACTAAACGTTTGTGACCTGCGTTGAGATATTTAAATGGAGCTGAAGACATATTTGTTTTCTGGTTATCTTAATTTGTAGCCAAATTCTATTGTATTGTATTCATTTATTTACTTCTTTATGTTAGGGATTGATGTCTTTAGTCTGACTTTATCTGACATATTCCACAGTGGACTGCTGCTCTTAGACTAACCCCCGCTTTACATCTTCTGGGAGATGTAAAGCTGAAAGGCAATCAAGAGAATTCTTATTTTGCCCACAGCTTTGGCCCATTTGATCTGATTTCCTAATGCAGTTTACTGTTGGCCTGATTGTGCCTGCTGCATGACATCCACACTGGGAATCACTAAACTACATTTTTGACTCCTGACAGCTGATTTCCATCCATCCCTCTCTTGCACCTCTCAAACTAACAAAAGAAATATTTTTTCCATCGGTTTGTTGTAATCGCAGCCAAAACCTTTAGCCTCCAAAAATGCCTCAATGGCTTCACCTAAGACCAGCTCGACACCACTGCAAATATGGGAAAAAAGGCAAGTTGTGTAATTTATGACAATAAATTGTCTTATTCTTCAGGGACAGGAAGAGGATTTGGTGCTTACACTTTATTTCAGGCATTTGGGGTTTTCATTGTGGTGTTTACCAGAGCAATTACCACGAGAGCTTAAAGAGCAACGACAACAGATGTAGCAAATATTCTTGTGTTCCAAACATGTCAAGGCAAAAAATAATTACCTCGCGTTCCTGCACTCCCACATCAGGGAACCATTTTAGCCAAAGTGTTTTAAAAGGGCTAAATCTCAAGAATTCAGGACAGTTTGTCATATATTACGCATACATTGGAGTCTGAAAGAGCACCTAATCAACAAAGGAAAGACCAGTGAGACCACGTTTTCCAGACTATTTCCCTCAGAAGGCAGCTCACCCAAAAATATCCAATTCCTCCATCCTTTTTCATTTTTTGGATTTAAAATTTAGCTTTCAGAAGGAGAAGAAGCAACACATGACTCAAAGCTCCTCACAACTAGACCTCATCATCTTTAAAACAACACAACTATTAACTTGTTATTAACACGCAGCACCATATTTGATAAAATGCACTGGAATTGATGTTGAAAGTAGATGAAAATACGACAGGCATTAGAATAACAGTTTTGGTACTGGTCCACAAAATTGTACCAAAATTGTATTAACTCCATTCGAAAGTTGTTACATATGTTAGATCATATTGAATCTTTTGTAAAGCAGCCTTTCTAATGGAGTTTGGGTGTGTGTGTGTGTGACCCTGGACACTGGAAAAACAAGGACTTGTTTTCCTGCTGAGAGCGCTCATTACAAGACAGAATGAGAGAGCTTCCCACAAGCAAGCACAACCCTTTGACCTCAGATGGGAGCAAATGGAGAAGATGAATGCTTGGGCCAAACCACAGAGGCAGACTCCAAACTTTGCCAATAGCACCAGACCCGTGGATGTCGGGCCAGGACGCAGATGGGTGTCTGTTTTCTTTTTGCTTTTTTCTTGTCCGTCCAGAGCAGATGCAGATCTTTCGGCATCAGAGAGTCACTTCAGCTGCTCTGTGGTGGAGTCACACTATGCTGCGGTATGTTATGGTACAGTATGTACTTCATCTCCAGGAATACAAACAACTTCTGAGGAGGCAGCAAGTAGATGATAAGTCATCGAAATCATCTCAGTTTTGGGAAACTCCCAGGTAGTTTGCAAAGAAAGCTGATGGGATGAACACCATGTTCAGAGATAGTTGTTGATGTCTAGTAGAAGGAGGAGGTCAGATAGGTTAAGGTAAGATGCAACATGTATTCCTACTCCCAACTTTTCCACCAACCCTGCTTTTCTTTCTTTTTTTGACGCTGTTAAAATGATATATATATAATTACCATTGTTGGCTGGGGAATGTATGCATACTTATACAATGGTTCCAGAGAGGGCTTCAAAATGAAGGCACCGAAATTCATCATCAGGCATCAAACATAGGCCACATGCAACATACTGGCACTCAAGAAAAGGTCTGGTGATTTTTAGTTAATGTAGGTAGAGTCCCAATCACAGAAACACTCCATCAAACCATCAAGAATCCAGGATTTAGAATCCAGGTACTGAAGAGGCTCACCTAACTTCATTAACAACGTCCACCTAGCAAGGAAAATGGAAGATAAATAAATAAAACACCCTTAAACACAAAAGATCAAGAAACATTTTACAATTGGTGAGAATGGAGACCAGAAGAACGGTCAGGCCAGGAGCTTCAACAGGGGCAAATTGTTTTTTTAAGGATGCTTCACTGACTGACTCTTTCATACTTTGCTTGTCTAGACAACAGTATGACCTCAGATTCCTGCAAGGCTCACCACTCCCCATTTGCTGTATTTATCTATAAATATCGAAATATTTGACAGATACTAGTATGACGAGCAATTTATTGACATTTACTTTCAGATAATACGGATCTGTGCTATCAAAAAGACGAAGTAAGGTCTGGTCAGAAACAACGAGGGTTTTATCCATCCATCCATCCATCCATCCATCCATCCATCCATCATCCATCCATCCATCCATCCATCCACCATCCATCCATCCATCCATCCATCCATCCATCCATCCATCCATCCATTTTGATACCCTGTGTTGTTACGCCATAACCTGGGTCAGGAGAAACTTAAGAAAGCTTTTTAGAGAAAAAGTAGAAACCTGAAGGATCCCTATTCCTATGATCTGACCGTGGAAGAAGGCATATAGATAGAAAATAAGTCCATGGGCTCAGATGCATCTTCACATGTCCTCATACAGAGCTTTGGGCTGCCTGACTCAGATCTTGCTATAACTGGATTCAGCAACGCAAGGCAAAAAGACAAGACTCTGCAGTGTTCTGTGCATTTATGCAATGTGTATAGATACATTATGTGTATAGATACAAATGTATAGACACATTACAACTAGAGGAATCACAGATAGAGAGAGCGGTCCCTGTGCATTATTGGAGCCACCAGCAGCCTGAGCCTGTAGCAGCATAACTGAGAGTAAGGGCGGTGGTAACTTAGTCTGTTGGGAACTAGGTGGAAACCTGAAAGGTTCTTGGTTTGAGCCCCAGGGCAGACAAATCATGGAAGGTGCTTTGGTAGTCGAAGAAGGTGCTAGAACACCTTCAGAGCACTACTGAAGTACCCTTGAGTACAAATGCTTATACGTGTATGGCAGGGCGATGAACTGGCGACTCATTCAGTGGTGGACCTGCCTGTGCCCATGGTGTACCCTCCCTGTGAGCCCAAAAGGGATAAAGCAGTTAAGAAGACGAGACCATAATTATAAGCCTTATTAAAAAGGAGGTTATAACAATGAACCAGGGCCTGATAGCTTAAGGCTCTGCCTCCTACACTACTTTGGGAAACTAAAGTTGGATCTACAGGATAAGTAGCCATGCAATTTTGAGTCTCTACAAGACTCAGTTGGATGATAATGTAATTTAAGTTAGAGGGAGCAAGACCATGATCAGCCTTATATGTGGTGAGGAGGAGAAGGAGTTATTGAAAATTGGACTAATGTGGTCTCTTTCCGTGGTTCTTGACAGCACCTGGGAAGTGGCATTCCAGGCCAGCTATTCAGATGTGACTTATAGTAATCCCCTGTGGAAGAAGTAAATGCATGGACTAATCTTTATGCATCACTTTAGGAATGTTGCACAGGTGATAAAAAGCGGACCTTAAAACTTGTTACTGTGACTGTACAGTAACTGTACTGGAAAGTGCTACGAGTGGCCAGGTTGGAGTTTCAGGAGCTGATTAGTTTGGTTTGGCCTCATTGACAAATATAATTGAATGTCATCAGAATAACAAAGGAAAATTATTTAATGATTTGTGATTATACCACCTAGACTACAATACAAGAGGGAGAATCTGTAAAATAAACAGAATTGTACCGAACACTGAACCTTGTGGAGCGCCATGATAGTTTAGTAGCTGAGGAGGACTTGTTAACATGGACAAATGAAACAGATCTGATAGGTAAGATGTAAACCAGAATTAAGGTTTAATGGGATAAGAACAGACACATAAATCCTTTATCTGATGCTGTAAAAATGTCTTTCGTGACTTTCATGAGTGCTGTTTCTGCACCCCGATGTGCTTTGAAACTATGACCAAAACTGTGTGAAGTGTGAAGTTTATTCCATCTGGGGTAGTCGTAGTCGAGTTTGACCTATAGTTAGCAAACACTTCTGCATCAAGTGTAGGTTTTTTGACTCAGGCTTGAAATAAAGCTACCTTAAAAGACTGTGGTACAAACCTGACACTGGGGACAGATGCTTATTCCTACTACGGAGGTCCTGGTACCATTTAATTGTACAATTTATTGTCTCCAATTAATATTTTGGATATTTCTGTGTAAAAACAGCTCCATATTAATGTCATGAAACAGTATTGTGTTATATGATTTCCAACAAATGTTTGGATTTTGGACATGATTATAATATATGTTATATTATAATATAATATATAAATAGGTTAAATTCAAAACACTGTTTGTTAAATGAGGAAAGATACCAGCAGCACCAATTGTACAACACCAGTGATGGCAGAATAATACTTTAAAGTACAGAAATAGAGTAAAAAGGAAACATGCAGACTTAATCACTCTTTCATTTACTCAGACTTCCAGTAATGTTGTAAAATTGAACTTTTCACTTGAAAAATAAAAAGAAGCTGAAGAGGAAGTACGCCACACTTAGCATAAATCCCATTCTAATCTCACTTGTGGGACTTTTTTCACTGTTCCTGCTTTGATTTCCTCCAGGTGTTCCAATTTCCCCAACAATCAGAAACATGCATGTGAGGTTAATATCCAGGGCACTGACTCAAGGACTCGATCTGGTGCCCAGCACTGGCACAACCGCTGCCCATGGGCCCTTAGACACTGGCTAAATGCAGGAGAAATGTAAGTATATGAGAAAGAAAATCTCCTGAGCTGTAAAATAATCCCCAAACCTTCTATACATTAAAGTAATTATATTGTGTGATTATAACCCAGTATGGATTTGCAGTGTTAAAGGATAACCTTTGATCTGTGTGGTGTTTCTCCTTTATTATTAAGTCTTCTTCACAAAACACACACAACACTGTTGTCATTTTTACAGATAAACACAAGATTAATGATGACTGCACAACCCTACTGATCCGAACTAGCTCTCTCTGTTTGTGTCATGTGACACTATTAACGACTCCTTTTTGAACCTTTCTGCTTGCTGTCACCTCCCTGTCCTACTCCTCCTGCCAATAAATCCAAACGGGTCCCCTCCCCATTTTTTCTCCAGTGAAAGTGCCCATAGAGCAAATCCAGATGTGAACGTCCCCACCCCCCCACCCCCACCCTCTCTCTCTCTCTCTCCCATTTCCACCAGCAGTCTCCCCGGCCCCTCCCTCCCCCGTGAAAGCAAAGAGTGTTTCCATTTCCTTTTTTGGTGAAAAAATCTCAAACGGGGGCAGGGAGACATTTCACCACTGCTGACAGGAGCGCACATTTGGCAGGCTGTGCACGAGTGCTTCATCAGGGTGATGAAACAGTCAACTCAGCATAAACAACTGCATATATACTGTATATACATTTTCCACATACACACTTAACAACAACTATCTTCAAATTGCACACTCTTGTTTCGACGCACACATGGCTTATTTCTCAAACACTTTCTCACACACTTCCACGACTCTTCCCCTTTTTTTCCGCGGCGATCTGGGTTTTAAATCACCAACAGGATTCTCCCCTTAGCAGCAAACACAAGTCAACATATACTTAGAAATACAGTCAAGGATATTTCACGAGAAGTAAACATACACACAGAACGGTCAGTGTAAATTTATTTCCTTTATAACTTCACAAAAAAAACCAAAACTGAAACATGAAGAATTTGGCCGTATTATATTTTTACAGTAACCTCATACTGTTGTTGCCTCGGTGACACATTCAAATTTGCCAACTCTGACTAACCAGCATCAAAGCTGAGAGCATGAAATATAAGTATTAGTTTAATCAATTCTCTCGTGAAGCTTAACAACGCAAAAAGGACACACAGAGAGTGTTAACAGCGAAACAACTCCTAATTATGGCAGAACACTGGAGACATGCATTCTCCTGCAATACACAACGGTACCACATTTACTTTACAGCTTCTTTTGGTTATAAACGCTGGCTCTTTGAGCAACAGTGAATACAAAAATCCAACATGACAGACAAAAAAAGATAGGAAATGAAGGAAGTTTTGTAAAAAATGAGTGTCACTGCAAGGCCGAACACAAGTAAAGTTACAAAAAGTGTTCCTTTTTATAAAATGGGTCGTTATGTGCACAGATATCTCATTCAAAGTGCAAATAACTTATTGCCTTGTTTATGTTGCTTTTTGACATTGCAATTGAAATTGCAGCTATAAGATCATCACGACAGCACCTATAGTGTACTTGTAAATAAGCACTGTAAAGTTTACAAATGTGTTCTATCACTGTTCTGAATCAGGGTTTAAAATATGAATGCTTTTCACTTTCAGTTTGGTTCAATGGCACATGCAACATAACGGTATACTACTGTTTTTAAGGCACTCTGTAACTTTGTTTGACAAGACAAAACCTTTTGGTCATTATCTTAAACACTGAGTATTAAATGAAGGACATTTCATCTTTGCACATGACAGTAGTTCCTGTGTGGCAACAAACCGAGCTGTCATAATAAGATCTTTGAGCGGTGGCATTTGTTAAGCGGCGTTTTCTTCCTCAGTAATGATCTGGGCTTCTTCACTCTCGTGATGAATAGCAAACGTTTAGTCAAGGCAAGGGTGAGTACATGGGAAGCAACTTCTCTATAGCGTGCAAAGGTTGCTGTTGCATTCACGGCACAAGATCTTGTCACCGGTAGGGAAAAAGCCGGCGCCCACCAGCGAGACGGAGCACTGGGAGCAGGTGAAGCACGGCTGATGCCACTGGCGGTCCTCAAACGAGATGTACTTTCCTCCCCCAAAACCTGGGACAACGGCAAAAAAATTGAGACAGTTCAGCTCCTGTGTTCACATTCAGGAGGCTGATTTGAATTGTGCAACTGAAGTTGGAACAATTTCATCAAAAAGCCTAAAACTAATTTCTTTGTGAGTCATTCACAAAGAAACATTACAAAACAATAAAAGTTAACGTGATTACTCAGAACAGCTTCGCTGTAGCCGTGGCCCGCAAACATCAGCGAGACTGTCGTTAGAGCCCGCTCAATCCTGATTGGCTGATTATAGCCGGTTACAACATCTTATTCCAAATAACCACAACGGATTTGACTGATGGACAAAACAGCCCATTCCCGTAAGACTGAATTTTCATAAACTTTTTAGTGAGAATTTCTCCATTTCCTTTGGGGTGAGCTGAATAGAGGAAATGTTATTGCATGAAACATGGTGATGACGTCTTACCTGTGATGGGTTTAGTGCAGGCCTCACACTTCTTAGCATAAAGGTTACCAAAACACTTGAGGCAGTACGGGCTGTCGTCCCGGGAGGTGAAGTGTTGACCTGCGAGCTGTGTCGTACAGTTGGTGCACACGAAACACTCCTTATGCCACGGCTCATCGCGATAGGTCACGCCACCTTTGGACAGGGTCTGAAAACGCAGGTCACGAGTTATCAAACTTGGGTGATATTTAGGATAATCCAGGTCCCCTGCCTTCCGATTTCATCTGAATGTTTTTATTATTGTCTTCAATATCTGCTGACCTTTTTACAGCGGGTGCACCGTGGGGCAAATTTGTCCTCATAGCAGGCCACGCAGTAATGTTCATCCTTGTCAGGGATGAAAGACTTGGAGCCAATGGGCTGTTCACAGCTGTGACAGATGAAGCAGCCTTCGTGCCACGTCGAACCCGCATACTCCAACTTCCTCGTACCTAACGGAGGGAAACGCAGATGAAAGGAAAGGGAAAAAAAATGGTGGAAAGAATGACTGAGCAGATGGAGAATTGTCTAATTCTATTGGAGATTAATATGCTTCTTTCAAAGGGTTACCACAGTATAGCCTACATTAAACTACCGAGTAAGTTGTGCAGGGATATACAAACAGACCTGTTACCTTGGGCTTCAGGAGCCGAAACAATATAATAAAAATAATATATAATATAATAAAGAAAAGCCCATCCCTCATGTAACTATAGATTTAAAAAAAAACAATTTAAAACCACAAACATTTAGTGGTATAATAACACTCTATTACTAACAAGTCATATCACCAATGTAGCAGCCTCAGCTAACGTCGGCTTGCTTACCGTACAGTGGTAATGCTAGCTTACTATTGCTACGCTGCTAATTTGGTGAAGCTAGAAATGCGTTCTCTGTGAAGCGAACTATAATAATTTTTCCCGAGTACACACTCATAATCACATGCCATAACCCCATATGCACGAGATAAAAAATAATGGATGCATGGCATCTTTTGAACTGGTAAGATCATATTTCGTCTTGTTTTGAAGGATCAATAATTTTCCAGATTTAACTTTGTTTATAGTAAATAGTGCTCATGCACATTAGGGGCGTGGCTTTGGTCAGATACCCACGAGGAGGCGAGATTAGTGAATTGAGGCTACATTCAAATCTTGCTAGCAGTTTTAATACTGTGAACTCTACCTTTAATACCTAATATTAAGAGCAATTTACAAAACTAACCCTTAACTTTCTACCATAAATACAATAAATGAGAATAAAGCTGATCCTGAAGATTTTATTCGCTGTCGAAAAGTGAGCTCAATGGCGGTACTGAAACCATTTGGTTTTCATGAGAGCTGCGGCTGTTGAGAGATGAAATTGAAATAAATGATCTCATCTTATTATATCACCAGTATCATGGGAGCACCAGTATTGTTTCCAAGTTATTGGCTTATCTTTGTTTAATTTTAAGGCCTTTTCTGAAATAAAATCAGATGCAACAGTCCAGATGGAACTGTTGATGGCAATTTTAAGACATTGACAAGCATGTTCCTCTTCAATCCTAATCCCCCCCGCCCCCTGTCTTTGGGATATCTGTACCCACAGTGGAAGGGATCTTTAAATAGCCAAATGTATGGGGGCCAAATGTGCAAACCTTCACCTGGCATGACGATCTTGTCGCAGGCGACGCATTTGGAGGAGAACTCATTACAGTAGCAGTCGTTGCAGAGCAGCGCCTCATCCTGGCTGGTGAAGGGCTCATCCGCCAGCGAGCGATCACAGCGGAAACAGCGGAAGCAGTGCTCATGATAATGCCGGTCCTCGTAGAAGAGTTCCTGGCAGCGACCCAACAACAGCAGCATTTTAAAGGAGACCATCACATTATTGAAATCAGGCTTACGTAAAGATTTCAGTTTTAATAATGCGCAAACCCAGAGTCTGGTGTACGTGGTAGCTATGCATGCTTAGAGACATCCGTGTACATAACGCAGTGTTTAAAAAGGTTTAAACAGAAGTTGAATAGAGTGCACAAAAGGCACGGCGCCAAGAAAATACTGCCTTTATTTACCATTTACTGCCCACATGGGTGTGGATAACTCATTGGCCCACTCAGCTAAGCAAGCTGCAGAGCACTGCACTGTGTTTCATTCTGTAAACTCCATTAATCTGCGGATGCCAGTCTTAAATCCTCATGGTAGTGGTTTCCAGGATAATAATCAAACTCGATCGTAGAGCAGATGGAGACGTTCCCTCCAGCTGACTGTTTAAAACTTTAACCGAATTGAGGCCAATGGGCTTAATTGGGCTGCCTTAAGCATGTGGTATCATCTATTTCTAGTTAAATGTCATTACAGCAGACATTTATTGGTCAGATAAAACTTTGCCTGACAGAAAAGACGTGCTTGTACTCAACAGGAACACATTTAATAATGTTTCAGCTCCGCTGGCTGCATGTCTGGTCATGTTGAAATGCCTCTCACCCTTGCGTCATGGCCAATCAGCTCTTTACACTCATCACAAGTGTTTGAGAACAGGCTGTCGTAACATGGGATGCAGTATGGGCTGTCGTCCGATTGGATGTACTTGCGGCCGTACAAGGACTCCTTGCAGTTGTCGCAGTCAAAACGGTCAGCCATGGCAGTATTCTGGAAAAGCACAAACACTCACGTTGGCAATGTAAGGCAGAATAACACACACAAAGAAGACTGGGATTTCCACAGCCTATATTTATTCAGCAAATACTCGGCTCAGGTACGTGATGGATGATAAACCACGCATGCGGGAACAGGTGGAAAGGCAGAGAGTGACAAAGGTGAAGAAAGAGAAAGAGAAATAAATCCTTGATTTTGAATGCCGCGTAATCAAAGTAAGCCGGAAGCAGGAGGAGGAGGAGAAGGTCAGGGCACCCCCACTGCGCCTTTTTTCAGTAACTCCAAATTCCTCCTGCCGCTGACAACTGCTTCTCATCTTGCAACATTGGGATTACCAAGAAGCTCGCACATCACCCATCTCCAAATATTTATTTTATCCATGTTTTCCCAAGTCGATCATGGACCACCAACATGTATGCACACACACACTTGGTGCTGTTTAAATAAGAAAAAAAATAGCTTCCCCTAAGCATGAAATACAACAGTAATAACATGTATTTACAGGAACAGGAGGCTTCAACTGTGCTGCACGTTATTCTTTCTTGACTGAGCACACAAGGTGACTTTTTGTTCAGCGTGACAGTGTGATATAATAATAATAATCAGGCTTTAAACTGCCCGTCCTGCAGCAACGTGCACATGCCAAGCGTATGCATAAACTGCACGCACACAAGACACACATAAAAAATAAGACAGAATCTATCGTCAAAGAAAACATCTGTCCCGGCGTCTCACATTTCCTCTGTGTCAGCCCTTTGCCAGACAAAAGCTGTTAATGAGCCGGGGGGGAGAATGTCAAGATCTGACAGCTCTCACCTGCTCGCAGTCCTCATGCTTAACCTGCAGGCTTTTTTGGTAAACACATCACTGTTTCCAACCATACACACTCACTTGCCATCGGGTGGAAATCAGAAGAGAAAAAAACATTGTTAAATGAATGTTATGCGATGTCATGATCAGGACTACTGAGGTGATGTCATCGCATATGAACTTTTTTGACATTTGGTGCTGATTTCCATGCCCTGTGTTGAAGTGGAAGCGCTGTTAATTTATGTTTCCATATGCTGCTCCAGCCTGCCAGGTAAAAGAATGAGCTGAGGCCCGATTCATAAAGCTGAGAAGGCAGAACTCTGACGTCTGGTGTCGGCTTCAGTATTCAAAAGAATATCAAGCAGTTGCTCATTTTTCTCCTCGACATCATTAAGGATCATCGCTCCTAAAAAGCTCTGGAGACAGACTTTTCTGTCTTTCTAATTTTCCCCTACCTAAAATGGCATTCCCATCTCTCTGGATCAGCGTTGGCCTGCTCCCTCTTTATCTACAAGTGTTTTTGTGGTCTCTAAAGAGGACCACCTTAAGGCAAAGTTAGTCGTGTGCCAGCAGGTTAAGAGTGTGTAACAATATCCTGTCCACCAGTACACACAGACAATCTTCATGACTTCAAAATCAGACTGCGGTCTCTTTTTGACCTCTAGGTTTTAGCGTTTAATGCTATCGGTGTTTGAAAGGCTGATGGCATGGGTTCTCACAGAGAGGGGCCTGACGTCAGTGCACTGACCTCTCAGTGATAAACTGAAGACGTGACTGCATGCGGCCATTTCTGAGCCAAAACCTACATTCCAAAATTAAAGACAAGAGATCTGGGTCACAATGGGCTAGTCTAGAGAGCAGTTCTCACAGGGCTTTGTGTTTACTACCGTGTACAAAGAAGATAATTTCCTAGCAAAGGTCCGTTTTCGTCACATCCAGGACCTACTGGCTAAGTACCACAGTCTCGGTTAATAACAAATACCAAAGCTGTGACTGAATTCAACCCCCTGGGAATTGAATGGGCTTCAAAGAACTCTCCACCACAGCCTCAACCCAGAATAATGGTCCAAAGATTTAATTATCCTTCTTTGGCAAAAAGGTAAGAATGCCTGCTTGATGTTAAAAATCTTAAATTTGATTACCCGTAGTAATCCAAGAAGAATTTGTCCTAAAGTCAAAAGTAAAGCTGTATGGGACAGGTTAAATTCACAAGTCCATATCTTGATCTGAAGTTCTTAACGGTCACGTAATCGGCAGAGGCAACTGGAAAACAGGAAACGCAGCTTTTCAAACAGTGCCAAACAGAATTATTCCAAATGTGTTCAACATGAGTTTTCAAAAAGTACACCCAAACTCACACTTAGATGTGGAAAAGTTGTAGCATAAATGATGGAAGAAGCAGAAATTTAAAAATCCAAGGAAGTCCCCCTCTAAAAATGTGTCGCACGCAGTTGTCCAGTTTTAGTTACTTACCTTTTGCTTTTACACAAGCATAACAGGTTTAACCCCTCTTGAAAACCTTTTTGGAGATGCAAATATTGACCCAGCGCTAATAAATTATACAACGGCACAGGAATGCCGAGGACTATGCTCTCTTAGTCATGACAACGCTGCCTGATTGGAATTAAGGATGAAGTTCAGGGCCAGTTGTGAGACGCCACAGAGCCATCCACCGGGTCGAGCATCAGGCTGTATGTTGTTGCCAGGAGAAAAAAAGTCATGGTTGGATACTGAAGGGCTAGCAGACGCCCTGATCACTTCAGTCCCACAGGCATGCTTTTAATCCCCAGCCCAAACTTTGCTCACGCTCTGTTTGACTCCAAACGAACACTCCGCAAAGCCCACTGGGAACAAGCCCACCAGTTCTTCCCGCTGTGCATTACAAGAACCTGCATGTAACCTATCTGTTTTTTTAAGCAAAGGCAGAGAACTTGACATTTTGATACATCCTCGGAGCAGATAGAGGATCTTAACTGAAGTGTTTGTACAAGTCCAAAATGTCTACTGCAACCTTCATTTTACCTCCAAGAAAGGAGAAAAATATTTTTTTTAAAAAGTGTGTTCAGGCCAATATAAGAAAATGTAATTTACGGGCTGTCAGAGTATGTCTTGGAAAGCAGACGCTGAATTGCCAGTTGTGGATTAGTGTGATTCAACGGCTAAATGAAGACTAACAATGGAGACAGTCTGGAGACAAAAGCTTCTGGCAAATGACATTAGTCACTACATGCTTTGTGCACATTTACACATTCTGTTCTGCTTTACACACAGACTCATGATTAAAGCCTCTAAATGTAGTATGAGCTCTAAAATGAACTATTGATCTCCTTTGAGTTTTACTTTTAAAGTGACACAGTCTATACACAACAGCGGATGTATAGGAAGCTTATAGTTACGTCTCTAAGGTCAGCCCGCCATGTTTGCAACCGGCATAAAAGCCAGGTTCCATAACATGAGCAGGAAATTTTCCTCTCATTTTTCAAATGAAGAAATTCTGAGGAAAAACACAGAACACAAAATCAAAGATCAATTTTACTCCAACTTCATTGATTTAATGTCAGAAAATAAACTGTTAAGAATACGTATAATGAATTCCAAAGAAGTATTCAATAGAAAATGGCTAATAATGCTGTTCAGATGGAGCAGCCTAGGTGCGAGTGGAATTAAATCAACAGATGTAGAAAAAACAAATGAGTACCACCCACACATCCATTTAAACATGTATATGACATGTCAACATTATAAAAACAGCAGAGATCCTGCCACTGTAGCTGATTTGACCATTGGATCCTGAAGGGGGCTGAAACAGCATCACTCTGCAAATGTTGCCTTGGAAATCAAATTTAGTTTACTAAGGATTGTGCAATTGTAGTGGACATGATTTAAAGTGATCGTCAATGAACATAGTTTAAATAATAGCAAATAGCTGGAATTCCAGGACAACGGCTCCTCTATTTCTTTGGTCTGTTTATAGTTCCATTGAGTGTTCGTTTGCTATTCAGTGAGCACAGTCTGATTTTTTTTTTTTATCAATGAAGTGGCAAAAATAACTGAAGAAATGTGTTGAGCAGATCTCCCAGGACTCTGTTTCCTCTTAAGAGCTCTGGGACAAAGGATGCACAACCACAGGCCAAAAGGGAAATTTTGGAACAAAAGTCAGGGGATTTGACTAAATCATAAACTTAAGGCAAAATAAACCTGATGGGTTAAGATACATCGATGCCATCACATCGTCCTTTGAATAACTGGACGCCTGCCAGGCAGTAAAGCTCCAAGTTGCCTTGGAGATGAAGAAAAACTACAAAAATTCACATTTAAGTCTATGATTTGAGGGCCTTGCTGAGCTTTAATAAATATAGTAGTACGAAATCAAAGGCTGGGGTTGGAAAAGACCATCAGGGAACCTGATTATGGTGGCTTTGGTTATTGATTCCTCTGGCTCCAGACAGCAGAGGGCTTTTCATAAGGGAAACAACATGAAAACATATGAGACATATGTTAATTTAAGTATTTGGTTTTAAGCTTCTGGCAGTAATTCAACTGAGCTCAAGCTCATTCTGGAGCCATCCGTTCTAAACGCTAGTCCACGGCGGCGTGCACACATCGTCTACTTGCAACTTCTACTGATTATGAAATAAAAACTTAAGGGCACTTTTGTGAAATTTACTTTTAGCAATTACCTTAGTAGACGGGACAGAGTTCCCATGGTGGTCTAAGAGCACCTGAGACCAATCTCCTGTGGGAGCACTGGGTCAGGCCTGACGAGAGAGCGCACGGTGCAGGAACAGACGCTGGAACACCAACCTGTTATTGTCTCTGAGCACTTAAACATTGCCTAGTGTGGTGAAGGAGGGGACAGAGGACAGAAATGAAAGCTAACATTGTAAACACAAAGGGAGAAATGACTACCTCCAAGAGAAAATGTCACAGTGGCCTTTATAATTTGTCTCTTCTTGGTGACTTTTAATGACCATGAAAGTGCAGGGACATGCCTTAAAGCTTTTGTTCTGGTGTGCACTGCACCGTGAACTATTACAGAAAAGCTGTGAGTGAACAGCAGTTGGTTGGGGAAAAAAAAGACACCTAACCTTCTGGACTCCATCATTTAATTGATTTGACAAGGCGGTTTGAGTGCAATGAAAACATAATAAAAACACAACATAAGCCTGCTTTTCCTTCTGTTTAGTTACACTTAAAACAGATATTTGTCATAATGTGACAGCCACAAGGCACACTGGCATGGGGACATGGCAGCACGGAGGCCCCCATCTCCATGCACACCAAACTTCTGAAGGAAAACAGCTAAATATGTAATTTTCACTTCGCGTCTGCACCGTCTCTACGAGCCTACCGACACCAAACAACACCATCATAATTATAATAATTCTAGAACATCGTCCCAGCTACCGCAAGAGAAGGAAGGAACTCTGAATTTATATTTACTGCTGTGAGGATGGATGAAGGAACACATTTTTGGCCTACATTCGTCTTCCTTTGGCAAAAACGCTACCATACATTAGGTCTTAACATCTGGTTTGCATTGAGGAAACTATGCAGTCGACTTTTGTGTGCCAGTGGAAGTTTTGGAGCGTCCCAGCCTGGAGAATGCAGGGAAGGCTGTCTTTATTCTCTGTCACTGTGCCAGTGTTTGCTGGTAAAAGTTGAAATGGCGTGAAAAGAGAGTGAGAGAAGAGAAAAGCAAATCAAATGTGGAGAGTAGAAAAATGTTTAGAATTGTCAACAGGGTCTTTGGAGATGGTAAAGAATGCAGCGTTAAAAGAGCAAAGGTGTGCTAAGGAGAGGTTCTCAGAAATCATTATTCAACAATAGGATGGAAGGTTATACCTGCTGAACAAAACCATACGGTGACATGTAAACATGCTGTAAATAAGAGAGAAATCTGGGAAAGGTGCTGAAAGATCTCAGGGTAACGGTTAGATTTTCTGGGACCCTCAGTCTGTTGCAGGCTCTACAAAAAATAGGTGGAGTAGGGTTGTTTAATCAGAACTGGCAAAACCTATTATGACTTAATAAACACATTTAATCATAAATACCCAGGAACTCCTGTTTCTTCTCACAGCATATTTGTGGTCACAGAGGGCTCTCTGAAACCACGGCTTCCTCGATAGCTGATCAAAGAGATCGGGAATCTCTTTGAAACCTAAAGCCACCCGGCTCTTATTTGACGCGTCCAATGCTTTTGAACTGGCATTGCAGCGTGTTAAAATAAACATTTCAATACGAGTCTTTTGAAAAAAATTATCTTTTTCTGGTCTGCCGCTTAAGATTAATACTCCTCGAACTACTACTAATAATGATAAAAGTTCCTTTGGGCATTTTATGCTTCTATTTATACATGCCCCCCACCCCCATTTCCATTTATCCCCCGTTTTTTCTCCCTATTTCATGTACATTACAACTAAATTTATTAAAACAGCCCTGAATTGCTGAAATTGCACAATAGAAACAGTTAATTAGTCACAACAGTTCGACTAGACTAGCCTCTTTCCTCGACAGCTCCCGCCCAGGTGTGTTTTGCATGGGAGGGAACTTGATGAGTGTTCTTGTCCTCCACCATACACACTTTTGTAATAATCTGTCAACATCTTCATCAGCGACTTCAGATCCGAGTTTTCATATTCGCAGTACGGAAGTGCGTTAAGAATTCGACCTGTTTGATTCACGACTGTTGCAACTGACAACATGAAGCTACGTTCACTTAAATGCTACATGATTCACTTTCTGGTTGGGTATTTCCTCCCCCAAAATATCACCACCATAAGGAAGAACTGAAAGAACCCTTTTTCAGAGGCAGTAGCAGAACAGAGATAAACCCGTGTCTGTGTCTTTCTTCTACTGGCTCCAAGATGTCACTGCAATGGAAAATTACCTCTGGACAGCTCTTATAAATAAACCCAAGTTCTGCAAACTGCCGGATACAAGAGATCTGTGGTCCAACTTTGCCTGCCTCGATTTACACTTTACCATATATGGATTTGAGGCACGTGCAGTTGAGTTGTTGCCATGGACTTGACCATGAAATTTCGCTTCCCAAGAGGATATTTCAACTTTCCAGTTGTTGGGATGATATCAGTCATGCACGTTTATCTTCCTGCCATGGCTACATGCCCTTATTGTTTGCTTTGTTTTTCTTAAAAAGCTGTATAACCGTGATATAAGAGCTACTTATACTACTCTCAAGTGACTTTATGATTTCTTTGTGTTGAGAAAAAAAACATTTGTTGCAGTAAAGAATGAAAGTGATTTATAGATTATTATTTATGGATGAATCAGTCAGGATGAATATGCTTTTTCAAAATCTATTCTATAACTGATTAATAAAATGCCATTTGAAGGTGATTATATACATTCCAAACACAAACAGATTTGCCTGTCCTTAATTTCAACATCCAACCGTTAAATATAACGAAATAGTTGAGCCAAGCAAACAGCATTTCAATGAGTGTGTCATCATGTTTCCTTAAACACTTTCTGACCACAGCTGTGTATCCATTTGGTCTAAGGTTATTAGTAACACACAAGCACTGAACATGAGGCTAAAGTGTGAACCAAAACACACAAAATGGCTCCTACAGACATGGTCAATCCCAGGTGGTCCTCTAATGTTGCTGAGTCGGCAGAACTAGCCCTGACATCAAGGAGCTGGTCTAAGGTTTCACAGGCCGCATGCTCAGCAATCCAAGCCACACACAACTACACAGTACACACCCACAACTGCAAGCAATTATTTATAACCCATTCAGACTTGTGGCTCGTGGCTGCCCTGATGGCACCTGACCCTGAGGTGAATGCCCAAACAAGAAGGGGATTTTTCTAAGAACGCTTTTCCAACATCTCCTGACGTGAATACTTTGCGTGTGTTTGTTAGCAGGTGAATGTTTCTGATCACATGAAGAAACATTTGCCCTTAGCTGCAGGAATCATCTTTCAGACTCAATAAACTCGCTCCCATCCCGACAAGATGGGTCATTTGAAGTACTGGGTTGGCTCAAAGATTTGAGGTTCCCTGGGCCAGTTTGAAATGACTGGGATGAATATCTAAGAAGTAATTTCCAGTATACGTAGCCATTTTTTCCCCCCTCACAGACATATCTCCATGGAAACACAACAGTATTCCCATTCCCCAGAGCCGTAAACCTCTTGGCAGTCACGATTAGCTCTTGTTTCATTCAATGCACTGTTGACTGAGGACATGACCCGGCATTTTATGGGGTTGTGACGATGTGAAAGTTGATGTGTTGCAACACAAGAAAACAATGACCCCATCGTGGACCTCAAACGTTGTATGTCTGAAGTTTGTTAACTCATTCTAGAATATTTTAAGGGTCTTATGAGATAAACAGACTGTAATTTGCATTTAAATTAACATCTTAAAGACCCCCAAACATATAAATAACCAATATCCGAAACACTCAGGACCTTTTCCTGTCATAAAAACATAATTGTCATCCCTTTTTCTCTGACTTGGAGAACCAATTGTTAATTAATTTTGTCTAACAGGCAACAACATCTGCACCAAATAATAACGAGGAGTCTGAGCCAATATGAAAATACACACCCACTCCGCTTTTTCCTTTTACCCCAAACAAAGACATTTCTGGGAGTTCTCACTCAGAGAGTCATGCACATTTGCAAAACACGGAGTAACAAAGGGAAATGTGAAGGCCAAAGTCCCAGAGATGCACCTGTGGTCACGTATCCGGACAAACAGTCCCATGTCTACAGTGTTTCACGACGTGCAGCCTGAAGGCAGGGGAGGTCGCACAAAAATAAACACGAGCAGCAACTGGCAACAGTGTGCAGCACATGCAGGAAGAGCCGATACTGCTCGCAGTTTGTTTTAGTCTCCTTTTGGAGACTTCCCCTCGGGTGTAATTGCGGCTCGTATTTCCAATCCCCGGCATTTCTGCTCATAGAAGCGTAGCTGATAAGATCAAACAATGTGATGTACTTAGGAAATGAGTTTCTGAATTGGAAGTTATCAGCGTAGTGATCCAGCTACGCCAAAAAAAAGAAAAAAATTCAATTCAACCCTGGCCCATTGACTATTAGTCAATCCTCACCCAAGAATGTCATCATCATTTATGAAACCAATGAAGACAAAAGTGGAAAGGAAAGATAACCATTAGTTTCCATAGAGACGCTGCTGCTGATCCTGCCCATTGTACCTATCTCCAGGTTTCAGTTTGCACACTGCAGCTAAAAAGAGCACATTTTATTTGGAAGATTTTTTCGGGACATACTTGACCCAATTTTTATCACCTCAAAGTGGGACCATTTCTATTTCTTGTCATACTCTCCATTTATTTTGCTTTTCTCATTTCTAAGTAGGTTAACAGAGAGCTAGCACGGCGCCTGTCGGATGCCCCTCTTTTTCACGCCGATGAAGTTTAGCAATGTGCACAGGTAACTGCTACACTCGTGAAGATGACAGAACTCAGGGTCAGTCACCCCCCCCCCCCCCCCACCCCCCCCGCGCCTTACTACCAGGAGAATGTCGATGAGCTGAAATGGAGGCCTTGTGGCTGAAACAAGCTCACTTCAAAGGTGTCCATAAATCACGCTGCCATGCATCCCATGACTGGCTCCACCATCTGTGTCCTCCAGTGACAAACCCCTCCACTCTTCTCTTTTTCTATGTTGTCATCTTGTTACAAAGGAAATGTGCATATGTGATTTCCCATCGTTATCCCATTTTGACGTGGTATTACTGGGTATTTTGAGTGGCTATAATGATTCAATAGCATGAATGACCCTCTGAGGTGGGTGGTCTCCTCTCCACGAATGGAATATGTCATGATCGCTTTTTAGTTGCAACACAGCAAAAATAGTTTCAACCGATCCAATAGGTCTCAACAGTTTCCACATTTTGTAATCTATTTTACTGGTATTCTCTAAATGTCTCCTGAAAAACAGTCCTTACAAGGAAACATGGCTGTCACTGAAGACTTCCTAGATTAATAAAGATGTTCGGTTAAGCATTGATAAAAAGAAAGGTGCAAGCCAATGTATAGCAGCAAGTTGTGGCTAGTAGTAGCAGTTTTTTTTTGACTTTGCCAGGATAGACCTGTAATCCATCAAGTCTTTATCTCCTTTTGTCACACACTGAAATCTCTTTATCATGCAGCCATGCAAAACACCATTTATCTTCCCCAACTAATTCATTATTGCCGATAAAATGCAAAATCCCATCTGCAGTTTAATGGAGGGACGGCGTGAAAACAGGTGCTTTGGTAAACACTGATAGGGTGGTTGAATTATGTTGTTCCCGTGCAGATCTGTATATCTCTTTCAATCTATTAACCAGTCTTGCCCGACCTCATTCTGCTTCTCTTTCCATAGGGAGGATTGTTGGCTTCGGGCAACACCTGAACAGTGCTGAGGCTAAACATAAAGCAGATACAAACAAAGTGAGGAGGAACAAGGTTCTAGCTGTGGCTCCACTGCCTACTCATCGATCAAGCAGTGTCTAAATCTGTCTGGCTTTGTGTAAATGAACAGAATATATGGCTCCATGGCTCCCTTGTGGAGCCAGCTTGTGAATGAATGGTAACAGCTCCATAGCACTTATTTGGAGACAAATCCCTGCACTCAGTGTAATATTCCCATTAGAGATCATTGGAAGCATGAATTAGCGTGACCCCAATGACCCCAATCATCAAGCAAAAGTCTCATAATATAGGATGCTTTTCCTTCCATTTTGTCTAAAACGATTATTAAATCTTACTCACTTTTCCACTCACCACTGTGGAGGGAGCGTGCGATGGGATAAGGGATGGGGAGGTTTAAGGGGGGTTGAATACTTCCACAATGAAATCATGGTGCTTGTGTCATTGGCCCTCTGCTGTGCTTTGCTCACCGTCTGGCCCCTATTTTACTCATTGATCTAATTTCCATTGCCAACACTGGATGTGGTTCTGCATGAAGCCGAATGTTTAGGCCCATTACAGTGCTAAGAGAGCTGCATACGCATGGTAGACCTCAGGAAAATGAAGAAAAAAACAAGTTAGAGATCTTTTCCAGACTTTGAGAAGGTTTCAAACAGCAGAGTGTAAAGTCTGTGTTCAGTTACAAATGCACATGTGCTTTTATCTCGGGTATTAAAAAGCACCTTATATCCTTTATTAAGTATTTATTTTCAGTTTGGAATTATAATGCTTTAGAATCCAAGTTCTCCCTCTATCTAAATATCGCCTCTTCCTAATATAGATAGAATTTATTGTTGTCTGTCTGATGGATCCGCTGGTTATTGTAGTTCTGAATGCGTCCTTCGAATGCCTTTAGGGAAGTTAAGTTTGGAGGCCAGATTTGTGTGTCACATTTGAGTTATTCCACACGTCATCCCACAGGGTTTGAATTGCTTTGCAAAATTGGGTCGGTTGTGCCAAATATCACCAGGACCGAAAGCTGTCTTGTAAATGAGCGTTGGTCATTGCGCAATGGTGCGCACTGGTTTTAATGTTATGGTTGATGGATGAATATGTAAAGCCTGCTTGCAAATGTCCTATAATGATAATTTGCTGCTGCTACCATCTCTGTAGGTGGTTTGGATGAATGACAGAGATATACAGACTGCACCCCGACCCCATTTGATACATGGGCCTTTATCCGTCACATCAATCCGCCGACATCACAGAAAAAGCCTCATTTTGAAAGCATAGCTGCAAAGAACTGAACAATAACTCTTGTTGAGATAAGAGAATTATTAGTATTCTACACCTGATGAAGATTTATCTAAAGTGCCGAGGGGCAGCTCTTTCTGCAGCGATTTTCAGATGATAAAAAATGTTTAAAATAGCAGGATGAATGGCTTTAAAATATAAATATTATGAAGACATGACAGCGACAATTAGGTCTAGGCATCCGTAACTGTTCCCCATAAATGAAATTTATGTAACTGCTACAAATCCACGCGCACTGTAACATATGTGTATATATAGTGTAATATAAGTGTCTGATACATTTCTGTGCAGTTGTAGAAGAAAAGCGTGAATCTGTGGTCTGTGATTTGCATATTTACAAATGCTTTATCTGTTTTTGTGATGTCTGTACATTGTGCAAACCATTAAAGACTGCCAGGATGGTAAATGTGTTATATTTATGTTATAAATATGGTTTATGTATCAATGCGGCCTTATATTGTGAGTGTCTGTATGTGGAAATGACTTAATTCACGAGGATCTATCAGAAGCAACTAATTGTGTTTAAGTACCAGACAAAACAGTTTCCTGTAGCAACACGAGGCCTGTAAATCATTTGCTCATTAAGCAGAAATTTTAAAAGCTCTGTTCTCCCTCTGGCCTGAGTTATGTCTGAGTACTCAAACATCCTGAGCTCAAAAAGAGTCGGCTGCCTGTGAACACACTGTCAAACCAAACAGTGTACTTCACTCTAATGACCTCATTGCACCACCAGTTTGAAGTACTGAAATCACATAAATTGAATGAGAACTAAGGCCAGATGCTTCTTGTCAGTCACAACATGTTCTTCTGCATTTGTGTGCACCAAGGAAACCTTTTGCAAGATGTAGACGTGGTACACGCAGCATAAACCACGTGCAGGATCCTTATTTGTCACTGATTATGCTTTTCTGTGGCAGACCGTTGAGAGATGCGCCCACAGTCAGTAATAGTGTGTTTGAGCCACTCCTCTCCATCCCGTCCTTTCATTTTCCTCTCAGAACTCCAACTGAAGACCTCCTTTGGCCCCTGTTACTTGTCATACATCACCATCATCTCCTCGCGTCCTTTTATAGCCACAGTTGGGACACTTGCTGCCATTTATGGCCGCTATCCCACAAAGGTGAGAAAGCAGGGTGGCAAACCAGGCTGGGAAACATCCACCTTTGTTCCATTTCATATTGAATGCACCTCTGACAGCGTTACAAATGAGTGCCAAAGAATGCCCGAATGTTGCTTTTCTCAATGCCTAGCATAAATCCACACCTCAGTCTATGTAGCAATTCTGGCTTGCCTCAGCCTGTCAACTTTGCAGATCGCCTCGCAGACAGAACCCGAGAGCAAGACATGTTATGTGTGTGTGTGTGTGTGAGTGAGTGTGTGTCTGCGTTACATGCCGCCGATGTCACATTCTTGATTGCTGCACTAGTTTCTTCACGCAGAGCAGAAGGTTTTTAAGTGTTTACTTTCGGTGAGGGGGAACGCTCTCGCTCACAGCTGCACTCCAAACAAACACTCGTGCATTTATCAGCGACAAGATAAAACACATCTAATCTGGACAAGTAACAGCCTTTTCACGCATTCCCAACAAGTCAAGTCTTTCAGGTTCATCAGTGGAAGACTGTTGTGTTACACAAACACCCACACGCCTACCATCAGCACACAGCCTGGGATCATTCTTTACAGATGTTGTAGCCAATTAAGTGTAAGGGGAGCAATCAAGCCCTAATGCAGTCGGAATTGTGGCAGGTTGGAGCTGCTGGCCATATAAAGACAAAGCTATCACATCAGCCAGGGAGTGATGTTACACTTGTGGAACCGGTGGAACAAACAGCATAAGCTGCCAAGGCAAAACTGCGTCTCTAACACATCTGTTATGAGGTAATTGTCCACCGAACATGTTTCTGAAGAGGAAAATCCCTCAGTCGACTATTTTTGAGTTTACACTGTTACAAATGCTTCACTTTTTAAAAAGTGACCAGTTAAGTCTCTTTTATTATTGTGTTATTTGAGTCCTGACGTGTATGAATGCATGGCTAAAATATGGTCTCAAATAAATGCCAGAATGGAACAAATGGAGGGGGGGTTGGAAAGACAACTGCGATAGTAATAGTTTGGCAATATTTCAGTGTTGTAATAGTACATTAGGTGCTTTATCATAAAGGTTCTAACTAAAAGCAGCCATGCAGGATGTATTTGTCATTTCGTTATATTTTTCTAAACAAATATAAAATGACTACAATGAGAAATCTGAAGATAAAATGAGGAAAACATCAGGATTAGTAAATAAAAAAATAAAGGCTTCATGTTACTGGTGCAGGTGACAGATGAAGGTTTGCATCACAGAATTCCAGTCATCTAAATCCTGTCATAATGTACATTTGCTTCCGTTGACACCCAATCCTACCCTCCTGCTCCTCGGCCAGGGAGCAGAAAAACAGCCGTGGCTGACTCATGCATGCTCGTAGGTCCCACACAATCTGATGATGCATCAGTGAATCAAAACTCTGCTCCCAATAAACCTCTGTGAGAAAACCCAGAAACACGAACGGCGGAGTGTAGCAATAGTCTGATTTGTCACGAATATCAGCGAGCCAAAGTGGAGAACATGACATTAAAGACTGAGTAAAGAAACACTGATACATTCTTTAATGGCTTATAATCAGTCTCTATTGAACTAGCAAATGGGCACTCATGAGACAAATGCTCTTCTTAGAATTTGCTATTTCCTTTAAAATCAGACCTTCCTTTGAGGCCAGCAGGTAAGTGCCAGCTATAGATCTGTAATTGTATGTCTAGAAGGTGTAATTACCCCATTAAAAGCGTCAGTTACCTTTTACACTTCTTTTCTTCCTATATAAAGTTTATATTCTCTTTACACAATATACCCCATAACGGAAGGTTTTAAGGTGTGCAAACTAACAGACGAGACAGAAAATGAACAAGGCATGCTGACTGGATTGTGAGAGACTACACATTGCCTCCTACGGGGGGGGGGGGGGGGGGGGGTGGCTGACTCAGAAGATCAAATTTCAGACGTTTACCAACAAAGCATTCATGGAGGAAGTCTAGTGCCCCTCTCAATAACACTGATGCACCTGGCCATCCTCACACAGGAAACCTGAGGTCACTTCCTCCCTTTTCAGGGAATTCAGACACACTGCTGCTGCCAGCCACGTGCCCCCGCACCCCTACTGGGTAGGATGTGGGGACTCACTGACTACCAGCAGGAAATAAAACGGAAACACACACAAGCACGCACACACACACAAGTAAAGAGAAGATTTGAACTTGGAGACGGTAAACCACCAGGGCTTAAAACAAATAAATTTCAGAAGCTCAGAAATTGTGTTCATGACAAGTTCCATTAAATAAATATTCAAGTTTTCCTTTTTGGACTCACATGTAACACAGATGTGACACTTCTTTGCCTAAGCAGCTAAATGCTGGGTTGAGCTGCACTGTCTGATTATGGTTGAAAGAGGCTGAAAGCAAGTTACACATATCAACAGATGTGTGTAAATGTGTAAATTACTACAAATTTAAAGCCCAACAACTCAACCTTTAGGATATTACACACAGACCTCATCAGAGCAATTTGGAAAAGCCTCGGATTGAACAGAATGGGCTATAGAGCCGTGGAAACTTTGCAAGTTCTCTCAAACACCCTGCAGGGACAGATGGCTGCAGAACGTCAAACAGCTTAAACAAGGATCTAAATTCTGCTTCCTACCAACCTACAACTACTTGACCACCGGTTCTCCATCATTATCCTTGGCCTCTATTTAAACTATGCCAACCTATAAAACCAGCCACAACCACGAGCGAGTTATTTAGCTAAAGTCCCACTGCAGTTTAGAGCTGGCCGCTCTCCAACCGCCACACGGGGCTAACCTTTGGAAAACACTGAGACGTCCGAAGAATGCGGCCATGGTCAATGAAACAGACAGGCAGGGAGGAAGAGGAAAAAGGGAAAACAAATACATTATACATCCCATTGGCTCCACAGGGCAGGCTTCCCAGATGTGAAATGGGACGTAATGACTGGTTTTTGGTTAGGTTATTTCTGCTTGTGACAAACAGTTTGTATAAAAGCTGGCACGGCTGAAAAGCATCATGCCAAAGATGCCATAGTCCTTAAATACACACACGCACACACATACATTTAAAGATTGCTTTGTTCACTTAGAATTGATTGATAATCAAATCCAACAGGAAAAATGATCTTATTATGCATGTGGATTTAAAAGTTTGGCCAGATGATACCTAAAAAAAATGCTCATTGAATGTTGATATTCTGAATTTTTTATCATTTCTTATGTCGAGATGACAAAAAAAAAAGGGAATCATTCTTTTTTTTCCTGTTGGAACTCAAACAGGTGAGAGAAACAAAGTCCATAGGCGGTACCAAGATGACGCAATAGGTGAAGTAATCATTAAGGGATGACATTTGTCCTGTGATGACTACAAGAGCTGTGATGATGAAGCTGCATCACAGACACACCCATTCCAAACACGCTACCAGAGACCACTTCCTGCTGCTGCTCCTGCTGCTGCTGCTGCTGCTGCTGCTGCTGCTGAAGGAAAGACAAGTTTAGAACTTTGCTGTGTGAGGCCTTCCCAGTCACACACACATACTGTACACACACACTCAGCTGGGAGCTTCTGTGACACAACAGTTGCTCCTTAATCCGTGCTCCGCAGAGATTCCAATACAGCTTTTTTTATTTATTTTTTACTCAGCTACTTATATGCATCAGAAAGATTAGAAAGGGAACACGGATTTGATTATAGAAACGAGAAAAAAGGCGTCCAGAGCAGCTCAGTCATGTCAGGAAGTGAGTTCTCTTTTGTCCTCCTCTCCTCAGGCAGTGTGTTTGATAAAGGTGTGAAGCACTGAGGCTTGTCACGACCTCATCGGCTCCAAAGTTTACACTCCCAGATTCACTCAAGACATCAAATACGACTTTTACCCCAGACACCAAACACAACAAATCAAGATCATTGCAGAAGAATAACGATCATGTGTTTCATTCATTATCACTAAAAACCCGAGTTAGTCTTTTATATGAGGTTTAAGGTTGCTTTTCACGGTAAAAGACCTTAAACGTTCAAAAAGTGGTGTCATTTGAGGTGTCTTTTGAAAAGAAGAGAATTAAAAAGAGATAATAAAGTCCTACCAGGGGTGATGTGTTGTGCAGCAACAGTTCCTTCTCTCTGTCACAGGACAGCCGCTCAGATCGCTCCCTTCCCCGGCAGCTCTGGAGCGTCGCCTCTAGCTGGAAACCTTTTTTTTTTTTTAAAAAAGTTTTGTATTTTTTCCCACCCTACTGTCTCTTCTGACAATAGTCAAACCTCTGCGGTGCAGACTGATGCGGCTCGCCGGTTACATTTGTCCCACTACCGAGGAAGTTGCGTGTGGAGTCACGAGATCCCTCCCCCCACCAAAAAAGTAGTCCTCCCTCCTTTCAAGCAACTTCAACCGATTCTCTGCAAGACAGCGAAACAGGGGGACACCTCTGTGGAGATAGAAGAGCTGAAATAATGCTGCTCATTTTCATTCTCCCGGGTAGGAATATCAGAGATCTTGAGACCCTGAAAGCCCTCGAATCAATCACAGTAATGGTATTTTCCTTGTAAATCTACTCTAATATACATGGCTGATGCATCTGTCAGGTTATTCTAATAATTAACTGAGAAATAAAAGGTAATTTCAAGCACTCAGATTGTAGTAGTAGCAAACAAAGTCGGGCAGCGGGGACTGGGCTGGGAAGTGGAGGGTTGTCGGTTCGAATCCCAGTGTGGACAAAACACGGAAGGCATTCAAGTAGTAGGGGAAGGTGCCAGAAAACCTATAGAGCACTGCCTAGGAACCCTTAAGCAAGGAATTAGACCCAAAAATGCTCACCTTTGATGTGATGAACTGGCAACTCATCCAGGGGTGGACCCTGCCCTCACCCATATGTGCACCCTCCACATGACCCGGAAAGGGATAAAGTGGTCAGAAAGATGAGACAAACCAAGTATTAATTCAGACTTACTAAACAAAAGGATACATTAATGAAGAAGATGAGGAAGTGCTATGACTGTCCACAAAACAGCCACTATGCAGCCAAACTGCAGCCAGTGACCCAGCTCAGGAAGTTCTTGCTTCTCTTAACCACCTGGAACAAACAGCAACTTGAAAACAAACTGCCTTTGTAACCTCTACCCCCCCACCCGTGTTCCTGCAAATGTTTAAACAAAAGGTATCATGTCATTTCTGCACTTTATGTTTTAGGAAAAGCAAAAAGGAGGGAGGGCACACATATGGGTGAAGGCAGGATCCACCCCTGGATGGGTCTCCAGTCCATCAAGCATTTGCGGGTTCAGTATCTTACTCAAGGGTACCTTGGCAGTGCTCCAGAGGTGTTTGGTACTTTCTCCTGCTACCAGAACACCTTCCATGTTTTGTCTGTATCAGGTCTTGAACCAGGAACCCTCAGCTCAGTCCCCAACAGACTGACCTACCACCACCCTTGGAAATAAAATACTTTATGTAAATGACACCACTGCTTTTATAGCATTTGCAGGGATAAGGTGAAACAAGACAACATGGGTTTTACTCTAAGCCGAGCAGTGATTGAGTAAATCTGTTAAAAGAGCATGAATGCACAAAATGCATTTGCAAGGTGTATTTGGGTGATAAAGAAAAGCATTTTGGATGAGGTAAAACAGTGAAACCATCCCAACAAAGGTGATACAGAGCATTTAAAACCCATCTGTCTAAAGTGAATAGCGTGTGCTTTTAAAACAAATATTTGTACTGTTAGACAATGATGCACATTCAATTCTTCCATTCTGGTGACTGAAGACTTCACAATTTGGGGCCCCACCAGGTGTTCCTTGTTCACCTCCCCCACTGCTTTTTAGGTTAAACTGGACGGACTCCTGCACCATATAAACTAACAGATCTTCAGGTTTTAATTTGACATTTTTGCTCTGATCTTTGTCCTCATCCTCGACCTTTGACCTAAACTCCTTTGCCCCAGGTATGACAAAAACAGAACGGATGTCAAGTATCAAAGCCTGGATTAAAATAAAAGGTCAATTCATCATAATCACCCCTAAAAAGTGTCTATCAACCCTCTTCAGATCGTCCATAAACAACAAACAGAAATGCAAATAACTGCCTTAATCTAATCAGTACAGTTTCACTAGCATTGCCTGCCATCTGCCCCCTGTGGGATTTGGACAGGTGGTACATCTACAAAGTTCGCCGGAGATTCCTCAAATGTAGCTAGTAAAGATCTTCCCCCTGTCATGCTTTTTTTTCTGGCTGAAAGCATTAAATTAAATAAAGAAAAACAAAAAATTAACCACTTATATTTACTCTCGATTTTCAATCTATTTGCACACAACAAATGATATAATTCTAAATTCCATATGCTGTTCTCTGGCTTTCTGTGTTGTTTATGTTGTTGGGTTTAACAAGATGCATCTAAATAAACACAGAGAAGGGACTTCTGACTCATGCATTTTTCAACTGGGCTGGGCTAGCAGCGTGCGTGCTGCAGCTGAGGACCAACCACGATCTGTGGAGACATACCAAAGTTGTGAGCTCAGCTCAAGTGCAGCAATCTTACAATATATCAGCGGTGCTATTTTTGCAGGACCGTATCAGAAAAGCAAATGGATTTGCATTTGCTCCACAAGGGTATTCGATCTTTGCTGACCCACAACAAATGTTCTGCTCTTGCATTAGCGGGTCCCCATCCACTGGTTTCCAAAGCATCTGTACCCCTACCTTGATTCAGCAAGCATTTCCCTTAGCATTTATTTTGGTAAATGCTCCAGTGGAGTAATGGACAATAAATTCAGATGTTTTGATATTTAATGTAAAAAACCTGTTCAAATGATTCCTGGATGAGGTGGGCTATGATCTGATCCCTTCACAAGAACCGAGTCCTTTGGTCATGAGACCGATAACAAGCCCGTGACATAATGTGGAAACACTGATCCCATTCATAGCTACAATCACCCACAAAACATTCTGCATGCTGTGCAAATCTCACACATGTAAAACAAATTCCTTGTGGTCGGTGGGGGCATAGAGAGCTGCCATAAGTGGAATATCACCCCATCTTACAACTTGGCAGCCTGGTTTAGACTGTGGGCCTGGTGCCGTTGTGGTTTGTCTATCATATAACCAAAATATCATTCTAGGAATTAGATATTATTTTCGCTTATCTTTAATCACTTTTGGTCTTTCAAATAGAGACAAACCATCAGCACTAGATGCTTATAGGTATGAAAAAATTATCCAGTGGTCTGGAACCCCAAGAGAAATATCCAATAAATGTCGACATTGGAAAAACATAAACATGTTACCAATGAGTGTTAGCAGCGTATTCTGGCCCATATAAGTACTCATTATAATGACCAAAACAATTTAGTATATAACAGCAAAGCCACAATGAACTGAGTCAGCAACACTGTGATAACCCTCACTCCATTTGATGCTGATACTATGCCAAGCCTCACTTCTAATAATTGTAAATGGAAGAGCTCTTTCTTGGATAAATATGTTAATATAAAGCCTATTTTAATTGATAAAACATATAATCTTGATTATTCCAATTAAAGTTAGGTATTACTGAGCATTCAAACATTGAAAAACATTATTCAAACAGTAATTATATATATATGTGTGTATATATATATATATATACTTTAAACTACTGACGAAACAGCTTTGTATTGTGACCTGTAATATGTAACACTAATTTTAAGTACACCTCAGGTGATTTATATATTCTACATTTATGTCAGAAAAAATAAAATGTTTACAACAGCCTCATCTAGTGGCTATTTTCGCATCTACACTACATTTCATGGAGAATTTAAAGCGCAAAAAACCCCGATTTTATCTATAATTCGAAATTATAATCTGTAAACCGTTTAGAAATAATACAATTTCCTGAGGCTATTGTTTAAGTTTATAACGATTTTTTTTAGTCAAGGATTTGCGGACCGGAAATAGCTGAACGGAACGGAAGTTAAAACCCACGTGTTCAGACCGAGGAAGCGAATGTGTTAAAATAATATACAACACAAGTGTTGTTTCTTTTGAGCAGACGGTTATATATTTATTATTTACCCGCTTACGCATTCGGCCTATATTTAAAATGTCATCTTTCAGAAAAGCGTTGAAATCCCAACAGAGAAACCACCATGAAAGATCTCAGGTGATTATCTTAGTCTTATATTTGCTTTTACAATAGCGCTTTCGCAGAGCTTAGCGTTTATTATTTTTTTAAACCAACGTTAGACTTTTGTTTATGTTATTTCAAGGTTTTAGTGAAATACGACACAAAATCATAGACATGTGCAATTTATGTTTCTGTTTTTGTGTCAGCCGGGTTTCAGGAAAAATTTGGGCTTGTTGGAGAAGAAGAAGGACTACAAACTCCGAGCAGAGTGAGATTCGATATTCAATCAGCTTTTTTTGTACAAAAATTATATTAAAAAGCACTCAATTCTGCCTACCTTGGTGTTTCCCAGTGACTACCACAAGAAACAAAACACGCTTGCTGCTCTCCGGAAGAAAGCTCTGGATAAGAACCCAGATGAGTTTTACTTTAATATGATCAGCTCTCAGCTGCAGGTAAGATCTTTTAAACATTCTTTAGCAAAACACCCAACAAAACCCCCAAAAGATACCAACTGGAACAGCTTATTATTGAGTATCGATGCAGCATATTGTGTCATGATGACAGGATGGAGTTCACGTAGCAAAAAAGGACAAAGAGGAGATGATGACTGAGGAGCAGAAGAAAGTGATGAGGACCCAGGACATCAAATATGTGGAGATGAAACGGGTCGCAGAGGCAAAAGTGAGTTCTAAGGTCCCTGTAACAAATTCAAAACAGAGAACGTGCACGCTGGCGTACTCAACAAGGAAGCTAAATACCATAACCTCCACTACTCGTATAGCAGTCTGTGATTTTTGGGAGGACCTGATGGACCTCATCCAGGTCCTTACCGAGAACTGAAGTGACAGATGCAGTGGCTGTCAGTCATTATTGGTCATTTACTTTCAGAAAATAGAGAGGTTAAAGGGTGAGCTCCATCTTTTGGATGCTGATGGAAAACAAAACAACAAGCACACATTTTTTGTGGATTCAGCAAAAGAAGGTAAATTTCATGTCTCTGAGAATTTTGATTGATATGGGCGACATCAGTTCAAACAAGTCTGTTCTTGTTCTGTCTGTCTTCCCAGTGCAGAATTTTGACCTGGCCAATCAGTTGCAAACTGCACCAGAGTTGGTGAATCGAGTGTACAACAGACCCACTCTGGAGACTCTGGAGAGGAAGAGTGTGCAGGGAGACCTAAACCCACACAATATTATGGTATGTTTGTGCATGTTGGCTTTTAATATGAAACTGGACATGTCTTTTTTTTGTTAATTCTTTGTTAATTCCTCAAGTATAAATCATACAATTTAAAAATTCTAGTTGAAATGGTTTTCTAATATTATGGTAATATTATAATTGTCCTTGTCTGCCATTCCTAATTTCATTAAAAAAAAAAAAATTAACAATTGACTCAGTTACAAAACAAATTGGTGATGAATTCCTTGTGTTTTGTCCTATTTTTGACTGTAGAAACTGGCAAGAATAAGAAAACACCAGTATAAGATTCTTTCCCAGAGAATTGATCGAGAAAAGAAAATGTTTGTTATCGCGCAGAAGATCCAAACCCGGAAGGATCTGCAGGTGAGGAGACGATGACAGAGGCATTTTAGTTTTACATTCCACCGTCAGCATTGCTCTCATATCAAACCACAGAATAAACAACAAGATATCTTTATCCACAACAGGATAAGAATAAAAAGGTAAAGGTCAAAAAGGAAACCCAAACCACTGCAGCTATCTACAAGTTTGAGGCCAAAAGAAAACGCTGAGAGATGGACAGCAGGGGGAACGAATCACCAACTTTCCTATTGAGTATAATGGACAATCCAATGTTCATTCAACTATCCACAGACACAAATTAATAATCTTCCCTTCAGTTGTTTGTGCAGCGATTGACCTTTGTATGGATACTTATCATCAGATTATAGTTTCTTTCAAGTAAATAAAAGTTAACAGATCTATGTTGATATTTGGATTTGTATATTTGATCTTGAGTGTGGGGGCGTTGGTTTTAATAAATTGTGTTTAGCATATTTATATAATCTTGAAATTAATCTAAGAGTTTACTTTTCAGACGCCACTTCCTGCCTTCACCACTAGGTGGCATTGGTGTTCCTTATTAGCGACGACGCTGGTCACCAACGTGAAGAAGACCAGTTCTAACATGTTCTCTGTCATGAACTCCTCAGTGGTGATTTGACTGCGTAAAATGTTCACCCACGTTTCAGATTGTCAAATCCCTGACTCTGTGTTTGCTTAAAACCTGTTTTATTGGGCCAAAGATTGATCTTGCAGCTTACTTGGACCTAGTCAAGCTGAAATGAATTAAAATGAATAAGCTATTTAAACCAAAAAGCTGCAGTGCACCAGTAGTAACATGGTTGCAACACACTTTCCTGATGCTTGTTTTCAATTCACTTTATATGCATTCCTTTGCCAAAAAGTACAGTAAACACTCCAAAAAATCCATTTTATCCATATCACAGCTGTGACTACTAAAATTAAAAATAATTTAGGTCCTGGTAAGCATTGATCGTAATGTTACCATTCTCATTGCTTGCTGATGATCTCATTTTAATCAAAATTACCCATTATTCATTTTATTATTTGCAGCTGTGGCTGTGCAAACAATACAGTACTTTTGCTAAAAGCCCCCCTGAAGAGCTAAATATAAGTGCTCAACTAATAATGTTCTTTAATTATTTGTTGAGGTGTGTTCCAATTAGATTTTTGTTAAAATAAAATTGCCCTTTGTCATATAGGAAATCCATGTTCATAATGGCTCTTCTTGAGGCAGCTAAGTAAATTTAAACACCCGTTTCTGTTTCTTGTCTTTCCTATTGCAGGTATAAAAGTTAATTCTCTATCTTCACTGTAAGAAATTTACCTTAAAACCTACTCATATTTTGTTTTTTTCCACTTTTTTGTGGAGGCGTCAAAGTGAGACGGTACCAACTTTATCTATGGCGCCCTCATCCAATTATAAAATCGACTGAAAATCTTAACGGCCAGCAACAGATTTCAGTAGTGACCCAGGTTTGATTGATCACCGCGGTGGCAGCAGTTTCATAAACAGGCCCCATCCATCAGTCTCCCCTGGTAGAGAGTAGAGGGGGGGGCAGGAAGAGAGGAAGCCAGCAAAAAATGTCACCGGATGTAATGAGAGATGGGGGACCTGAGGTGTCTTGGCCCTAACACTGATGACCAGGGTTGGCCATCATTTGGACCAGTTTATCTACTTTAAAACTGTTATATATGGCATATTTTCATTTAAAACGTAGCTGTTTAGCAACGGAGCATACTGTTGCTGTCGATCATGCAAGTTTAACATGTGACTGACAAGTTCACTGTTGTGTGCAGTTTAAGAATGAGGCTGTCCTCCTTCCCCACGCTGTCCTCCCACCCTCGCTGCCCTCCGCTACTACGTCAAACTGTGAAGAGAGCGTGTCTGTATGGAGACCCTAAGGGCCCAGCATCCATAAGCGGAGGGGGTGGAGGTCATTGAGGAGAGCCCAGGGGTCAGAACAGTATGTGCGCAGTTCCGGGACCCCATTCTGACTGTAACCCAGGCACAGACAAGCCACTGTTCCTCCTCAAGCTCTCCTTTCATTCCCCCACAGCAACGGGACGCTTACGCTGAGGGTGCTCAGGGGTGGGCAGGGGGCGACTTTCTGATTTTAATGATATAGACAGGCATTTTTCTATTGTCAAAAAGGCCTCATAATTCATTTGACGACTCGCACAGGGCCGCCGTATCCCCCATCTCACATCAGTGACCCCAGAGGTTTGCTACGAACGGTCACTTTTGGAATGAGGGGAGGCAGAAGTGGAGGGCTGTGTGGCAGTCACACAGCTGCAGGGTATGACATTCAGCCTCAGATTTGGTAAGGGAGAGTAAAAATGCAGCCTGGTTAAAAACTACTGCATACAATGATTCTTTATTTGACCAGTTCAGTTGGGGGGGGTCAAGTCCAGTTTCTCTATTATGCATTTTAAATGTTGGAACTATGCTAATCTAAACCATGTGTTGTTTATTTTAATAGACACATTACCACTGTCTTTCAGTGCACTAATGACAGAACGTGAGGTTAACATAATAGAATCCAAGAGACCAGTGCTGGGATTATTAAGCAATATTAAAGATCTAAGTCACGTTATAACATGTGCAATTAGCCTTTCTTCATGGTAATCCATGTCAAGACCAAACCTGTTTGACTGAATTATGTCTAGAATTGCAGACTCATTTTAACGCAGCGAAGGCGATAAACCCCCAGCAGTAAAGGGGATCAGAGCTGCGACATAGCTCAGTGCAAAGAAACGCCTTTGTTTGAATGCCCCCCCCCCGGATAAATGAATCAGATGAAATCTATAATATACACTCATAATCTCAGAAGTTTCAGACACGCATATATTCAAACACTAAATGCATGAAACGTGCAAACATCCTCATACATCTGTATCATCTTAAAGTGGCACTTTTCCTCTGAAACCCACAAGTGCCCCCACCTGCCTTGTTTGGCATCACGGCGCCGCTCCGCTCTGCTCTGAAACCGGTGCATATGGCTGGGGTTAGGATTAAGGACAATACTAATCAATCCCCTCCTCCTCCATGATGGAGAACTGGTGACGGAGAGGTTGA